>NC_029793.2:10133336-10153599 GCF_000816755.2 Arachis ipaensis | reverse complement strand
TAATATGTAAACAAAAAAATAAATTTTGTGTTGATCTTTCAACCGTTAAGTTAAAAACAATAATGTTTCGGAGTAAAAATACTGTTAATTATGTATAGCTTATTATGCTAAATATAAAGTTTTATAATTTTTTAGCAAAATTATATATATTTTTGTAAACACATACATTTCACCTTGTTAAGGATGAATCACTTTTGCAGCGGCAGAAGGTTCCAGAAAGGGGGGAAAATGTGAGTGGCAGAAGCATCTGGCTAGAAAAAATGTAGAAATTAATAGAGTTGTTGCTGCGCTGGAGAATAGGAGAGCTTGTTCCTCTTTCTAATAAGCTGCTTCTCTAATGGATTAAAAAGGTATATGGTCCAGTTACGTTGTTTGTTTAACATGTTTCAATAATCATATTTAATATTTCATATCACTTTATTTGGTTAACGAAATTGATCCATTTGTGTTGATAGATACCTTAAAAGCTTAATTATAAATTATTTTTCTATTTTACTTTATATATTAATTTTTTTTTAGATATTTTCTATTTCTATCATATTTATTCAGTTGGAAAAAAAAATGAAAACTATCATCACTGGGGCTTTATTTGGATATAGGGAAGAAAATAGAAAGAAAGAAAATAAGAGAAAAAAAATGAGAAGAGAGAAAATAAAAGAAAAAGTTGAGTTATTTGTGTGTTGTTTGGATGAATAGAAAATGGATGAAAAGAAAATAGAGAGAAAATTTTTTTTGGTTTGGATGAAAGGAAAAGAAAAATGAGAAGAGAGAAAATAGACGGAAAAGTAGAGTTATTTGTGTATTGTTTGGATGAAGAGAAAATGGATGGAAAGAAAATAGAGAAAAAAAATTTGTTTGGATGGAAAGAAAAATAAAAAGAAAGAAAATCATAATGGTATAAAATTACATTAATAATTTTATAATAAAATATTATAATTTTAAATATTTAATTTAAATTATTTATCTGATACATATATCATGTTTAAATATAAATTTCTATTATAATAATATATTAAAACTATTAAAGCCAAAAGGATAAATATGGAATTTTAATTATGTTTGTCCTTCTCCACCAATTTTTTTGGCAACATTGAGGAGAAAATTTTTACATGGGCCCTACATATCTTTTTTGGTTTTCCACTCAATTTCTTTTGTGATCTAAACAATAGAAAATTGAGTTTTCCATCCAATTTCTTCTCTTACATTTTCTTTCCTTCCGAATTCTTCTCATCCAAACACAGTGTACAAGTTATGGTATAATCGATACTACAACACCATCATGCTTATTCCTATCGATCACCATATCAAGTGAGATTTAAAGGTTCAAGCAGAACTTGATGTTATAAGATCGAATTCTTTTTTCACTATGAGAAATTTTCGTGGATCCTATCTATGCTATATTCTGATGAGCAGGATCGTCTGTATCAAGAAGCAAGTCCAGAACATACTTAATGACACTAGATAAAGAGAAAAGAAATAATACTAGCTAAGCTTTCAGAGAGAGAAAAGAGATTTAGAACATTTTGTGAGATAGGAAAGGATGAATATATTACAATGTTCGATACTAGTTGTTACAACTGAGATGAACCCCTCTTTTTATAGAGGTCTCTGATCGACAGTCATATTTTACAGAATTTAAATAAGCCTATTATACAATGCCAACTGGAAGATAAGGATAAGTCTTATCTCTTCCTGACTTAGCTAGATAAGTGACAGTGGTCACTTTATGTTAGTGCGCTTAATAATTATACATAGTGGGGACCCTTGCTTTAATAGACAGACGACTTAAAGTAGTCTTTTGGAAGGGTCCCATCACCGTTTGAGTAGGATGATGTGTCATCACAAGCTAAATTAACAGCTCTAAAATTTATATTTGAGTCCTGTAAGTAGATAAGTGGGTCTTCAGTGTTCTCCTCATTAGGATCTTGGGCATCTTGTAGATATGGGTCATATAGGTCTAAATATAGGCCTTCAGTGCTATTGGGTATCCCTACATCAATCCTGGTTGGGCTAGGTGGTAAGGCATATACTCTAGCACTTAGATCTTCAGAATTCAGATCTTCCTCAAGATTTCTGCTTGAAGTTGGGAGATGTCTGGATGTGCTCGGCTGATTAGAGAAGTTCTGCCTTGATCTCGAAGTGTAAAAAAAGTACTGTCCAAATTGATTAATTATTCCTGAGGTTATGAATCTGGACTAAAACTCTTGGAGTGTGGTTGGAACATCTGATCTGAATGAGAGCCCTTCAATTACATCTCTTTCTCCATATATTTCAGATTGCCAGAGTTGACAAAGATATTTGGCCAAGGCATTTAAGATTGACTTTTTATCTGTTGGCCATATGGTAGAATATCCAACAATATCGATTCTGTTCATGGTGTGCAGGCTACTATTTTTGTTAGTAAAGTAACTTCTCTGTAGGGTGACAAAATAATAGAATTTCTGTTTTGTCTGAGAAGATTTGTCCCACAGTTGATGTTGGTCAAGCATGTTGTATAACATTCCTCTCTATGCATCAAGTGGAGCATACATGGAGAATAATCGGACCAGATGGGATTGTGCATGAGTGCTATTACACAAGATATGGTATATAAGTAAGATTGAAACTATGATGGCACATATATATATAGAAGACAAATTCCAGATGTACCACATCATTTCTTCTGGTATAGGTCCTTGGATTATTGGTATAGTGCAGAAAGGTGTGTCCATGCTGAAGTACATTGGGTTTGGATGGATTTGGGTTATGACAAGAAGCTGGTGTAACTAGTAAAATAGGATTTGTCTGGCTAGGCTAGCTATTTGAAATTCTGTCTGTGGTCTTGCTTTGAGGGAAAAAAGGGCCACTCTTTCTTCTGTATGGGCTTCTGTGGAGCGGGCAATCAGAAAATGAAATAGTGTATGAAGGATTGTGTGTATTCATTGTGTAGATGTAAAGGACTAATTTTGGGATTAGTTCTTTGGTAGGTCTAGAAAGGAAATCAGCAAGAGCAGCACTTCATTTCAAAATACACTTAGGAGTTTCTTTTCTGGATGATTGTGATATCTCCTAGGAACTCTTAGTGTAGTACTCCCAAAAACTGAGGGGAAGTACTATTGATGATTTGAAGTCTTTCATACTCAGAAAGGTTGTTAACCTATTCACGGAGATTGCCAGTCATTCGATTTATGAAGCCTGCAAGGACTTGTCTGCTTGAAAGATTTGGATTAGCCATGTTGGTTTCAATTCAAATACCAAATTCATTTAGCCTTTTCTCTGTATCTTGAAGGTGGAATATCATCAAAGGTGAACTATTTGTTAGAAGTTTTTACTTCAGAAGATCCTGTTTGTGGAGGATTAACTGAAGTTGTTGGTTCATCTTTTTTAGAGATTATTTATTCCTCTTTTTTTTCTATTGGATTGACCATGGCTATTGTTGAAAGGTCTGGCACATAGTCTTCTTCAGACCATTCAGCATACTCAGCTAAATCTTCAGTGGTTTCTTCTGTAGATTCATCAGTGATTTCTCCAACATCTGATTGATCATTCAGAGTGAGAGCATTAATTGTCCGGCCTAGGATAGGTGATTCTTCTTTAATGCCCTTGTCTTTTGAAGGAGGATCAGTAGATGTACTTTCTCTGAAAAGATTTCTTGGTCTCCAGGGAGGGTGATGCTTGGGTTGGAAAGGTGGTTGTGGCTGGATTTGGGATGAATAATGTCGTATTTGGGGCAGATTTTTTGGTGTTGACTTGTCTAGCTAAATGATAAGTGGATTTGAAGATGGGTTCATAATTTGGAGTTTCAGGTGGTGAATATGTTGAAAAAAATAAGACAGGTGAATATGATGGATATGGTTTAGGATACATCCAATGCCTGAGGCACAGTCGTTCTGTCTCTATTCATTTCAATATGACTATGCTGGGATTTAACTTGGGCCAGTTCTTTGTATTTCTTGTGGAACTCCAGGCCAAAATACTTATTCTCAATATAGGCTTTGAGTTCTTGATCAAGCTGAAAAGCTTGTCTGGAAAGCTGGTCTCTGAGTTCAGCAATTTGTTCTGCTACAAAATCTATTTACGTAGAAAGTCCCTCTGTTTTTTCTACAAGAGCATAAAAAATGTGGTCTATACGGAATAATACTTTATTTTGGCTGACTATATTGTCCGTGTGCCAATTGAAGACTTCATCTTGAGGGGTGGTTGCTTGATGTCCGTGTGGAGTAATTCTCTGAGGAATTACATAAGGTCTTCTAGTGACCTTCTTTTCATTAGTCTGTGTCATTAGAGGTGAAAATTCTTCCTCATAAGGCCTGAGGGTTGCAATACACGAGATAGTTTCAACTGACTGATAATAATAATCAGTGAGACCTTTTTGGGATAGTTTATTCCTCTTGAACTTTGGGACTATATTTGCATCATCAGGGTGTTCATCTCTTTTGTAAGAGCAAGGAGCTTGTTCTGAATTTTTCTTTTTTTTTTCTTGTTCCTCCGATGTCTGTCATAATCATCATCATCTGTGTCACTCCATTGTTCAGCACATTCATAATCAGAGTCACACATAGAGGGATCAACATCCTAGATAAAATGGACATTAATATGAGAAACATAGATAGGTCTTCCGTTTTCGTAGAAATGCACTGGCGGATCATCTTGATCGTGAGTAGTTTGTACTCGAACTGGAGAGATCATATTAATCCTTCTAATAGATGATCCTCGTAGGGGAGTTTGTTTGACTACTCTTGATTTCTGGAAATCAGTGGTCACCGTTCTATCACTGTTGTGGATAATAGTTGGTGGAGCTATAGTATGAACATCAACCTATTCCTTGGGAAAGGCTTTCTTATAATCAGTAATCCATTCCAATGGAATAATAGAAGAAAGTTCTTCAGTGGTGATAATCCTTAGAATGTTTACAATTGCTGGTCCTCTGGCATTATCAGTGAACATGAATAATGCTTCTCCTATGGTGTTTGGGAGATTGAGATCAAGAGCATGGTCTTGAACTTTGTAGAAGACTTGGTGGTGTAAAGTAGCCTATTCAGCATTGGAGTCTTGGATTACTCCAACTAGCTATATTTGAATCTTCAGTCTATGAGGTATCGTTGGGTCTGATAACCTCATGGCAAAATTAGGAGTTATAGTAAGGATAATACTTCCGTTTGAAAGTGTAGTGACCAATGCTCCAATCAAGGCATATTGGTAATCCTTGAAAGTAGTATCCAAGAGAGCAACCTTGGTTATTACAGGAAGAGATCTTTTTCCATGAAGAGTTATAACAAGCCTAACTGCTCCTAGATGTAAATGGGTGTAGCCTTGAAGAACTTGAGACGTTGACCTATTGAAATTGGCGGTCAAGGAAGGCGTTACGGAGGAAGAGGAGGTCGTTTAGGGTGGAGGAGGAGACGAAAGAGGGGGGAAGGTAGAAAAAATGAAAGGGCGTGAGGGAGTTGGTGCAGGAGCCAGAGGTCGAGGCGGCGGAGGAGAGAGGTTGGTGATGGTGGCGTTGGGGTGGCGGAAGCTATCGACCCAAGAGTTGGAGAGGAATGCGTTTGGGTCGTCCTTAAAGAATGAGGTGCTGGGATCCGGTGGATGCCAGTGTGGCGGAGAAAATGAAAGGGTGCGGTAGTGATGGTGCAAGTACAGGGAAGGAATTACAATGGGCAGTGTTCGCAAGAAATTTGTGAAGATTTAGAATTTGGAAGAAGAGTAGGTGGTAGAGTTGAGGTTGAAGATAAATGATGTAGGTAATTTTGAAATTTTATTAAAAAGTCAATAAAAAATTAGGATGGTTTGGATACTTTTATCACACAGAATTCATTTTTTATGGGTATAACGTTAACTTTTTTTGTTTAATGGGTACTTTTATTTGCGTTAAAAAAATTCATTAGGATTTTTTTATTTCATTCATCTCCGCGTGAATTCTAAAGCAATGCAATTTGAGTAATTTCCAAAAGTAAATCGATCTTCAGTTCGGTCCAACTGACCAATTTTCGGTTAGTTTTTTAGTCTGTTATTAGTTCTGTTGTTGGCCAATTTTCTCAATGATTCGAACCATCTTCTCTATCAGTCCTCGATTTATCAATCGGTTATTAGGCTTGCTAGAATATATTATGATCAATTTAGCATATATAAATCTTTATTATAGGATATTATATCTTTATTATTTCGATTCTTTTAACATCTATAAATTATCTTCTATATTGTATTATTGCATACAATTTGAATAGACACAAATCATTTCTCTATTGTTCTCTTTTATCCTTTTTAAAATAGTATCAGAGCTATTGTATTCTCCTTGAAGATGAAATATTGTTTTTCTTATGAATTACCATATTTTTTTCAACTTTTTTATGTCATTTTTCTTTGTTTTTTTTTGTCATTTTTAAATTTTTTTTTACCTCACCAATTAGTTTATCCTCTCTGTCTTGTGATTTTTCGAGTCTAATAAATCAAACACTATTGTCATCCAGTATTTATCTATTCTCATGAAAAAATCAAATATTTTTCATCACCTTTCGACATTTCCCATCCTTCGGCATTTTACCATCTCTTTGGAGTTTGCCACTCTTTTGATAATTTTCGGATAATTTGCTATTTTTTTGATAGTTTATTATTCTTGCGACACTTTTTTATGACAGTTTTGTCTGCAATTTTTTTTATAGCAGTTTCAACTGTATTTTCTTTCAGCAATTCATTTTTTCCTAATAGTTCTGTTTCGTGAGTTTATATAAATTTTTTTGTTTTATTGTTTTAAAGAATAAATGACCATTTGTACCCATGAGAGTTCAGAACGTTGCCATTTGTACCCATTGTAGATGGAAACTGACTTTGTAACCATGAGAGATGAGCGCCGTGTGACAAAAGTAGTCTGGCTTGGGTTGGCATTTACTTCGGGTTTGTAGGACCCTACGTGGCTCTCCGAACCTCCCAAAGCCCATTCTACGTGGATCTGAACGTTTCTATATGAAGGTAATGCTTGAAATGAAAATCCTAGCTCATCTTCTTCCCTAATTCGAATCATACCCCCAAAATGAAATATTGGTGAAATTCAAGCGCACCCAGAGATAACTCATAACCCCAGCAATGTCACCACACAGATTTAACTCTGATGCAAATTTTGGAAGTCGTAGCAGTTCTTCAAGTTCGAAGAAGATGAAGGAGAAGAAGCTCGACGGCAAATGTTTCTGTGGGAGGGATGTTGTGTTGATGGAGTCTGGAACGATTACGAACCCTAACAGATGGTTCATCAGATGTCCTCTATGGGCGGTAAGGGCCAGATGCTGTTGTTGTTGAGGTGAGACAATTAGTTGTGAGTTTTAGTTGACAATGTGGAGCTTTTTTTTTGTTTTCTCAGACAAGAGATTGTAGATACTTTGTTTGGGTGGATGAACTAGAACAAGGGTGGGAGGGCATGGCAAGATGTTTAGCCAAGAAAAAGTTCGAACATTGTTATGCAACGCCTGATGATGGATTGACTCTCACTGCAGGAGAAAAATCAGCAAGCATCCTCAATGATGGCTAGGAAGATGGACAAATTTAGGGTTGAAATTAGGGGTGAAATTAGGGGAATTAGAGTGTTGATTACAACCGTTGCACTAGGGGTAGCGTTTTGTTTGTTTTGTGAGTTGTATTTGGTGATGAAATCATAAGACTTGTAAAATTGGAGATCTTTGTTTGTGGTAGTTAAATTTTCGAATGATATTGGCATGATATGGATTGTTTCTAATCTATACTGGTTTGCTTTACATGTGATACATTGATGTAGATACACAGGGTTTGAACTTGTTGCTGCAATTTGAAATGATTCTGATAACGTTTAAAAGTAGACATTGCTGTTGAAAATGGACATGAATCTCTATCTTTTCTCCTTAAGGATAAAAAAATAAGCTAGAAATTAGTAAGCTGATGGTTTTGCTTTTCAATATATGAATTCGAACCAAATTGGATGAACAAAATGCTGTAACAATAGTGAAATAAAAAAAAGGCAAAAGAAGGCAAGTATATAAATGCTGTAACAAGACTTTGTTCCTTATATATATATATATATATATATATATATATATACATATATATATATAGATGCTGTAGGTTCCAAACATTATGAAATAAGACAAAGAAGCCAAGTACTGGTAGCTGAAATTACACCCTCAAAAAAAGCATTACTAAGTCATATCTAAGCAAAAGCATGAAAATGCATAACAAAACACAAGACTTATGTATCTCACTGGTGTAAACTACAAATAACAAAAAGCAACCATAACTAGTCTACGACATTGGGGTCGAGTTACTGCTTCCGCTTGATATACCATTTTTTCCTCCGCTTGATCCACGTATCCTGCCTCGACCTCTACCTTGACCTCTCCTTGTATCAGATGTGCCTCGACCTCTAGCAGTTAGAGTCACAACTCCAGGTGTGGGCATGAACTGCATGAATCGGGTCCTGGTTCCTGCACTAGCACCTTGCAGTGGATGAGGTGTAGTTTGAGAGTTGTGTGTGGATGGAGTTGTGGCTGGCTGGTTGGCAGGTGGTGTCATTGGATGCTGTCTTTGTCCGGTCGGAGGCGGTCGTTTAACACTTCTCCTTCTATCTTATTTTCTGGTTATTACATTGTTTGTTGGTGCTTGTGGTCGTGCAGTTGGTGGGAGAGGCATTGGATGAGGCTGCTGTAATCCAAAGAACAATGCAGTCATTATCACACAAGGTTTACAAGGCAGCTTAGTGAAATGATTAAAACAATGCGCTTACTTGCGAAGTGTGGGCTGTTGCGGTTCTGTTTCCCTCTTCAGTGGCCTCTTGTTCAGCCTCTGCAGCTTCTAATGTCTCCTCATAGTACATTTTAGCCAGCATATCCTCATCCTCATCATTTGCTGGTGGTTGCGGTGCAGAACTCCCTTCACCCATAGCTTCCTTCCACTTTTTACAACTTCTCTTATTGTGACCAGCCTAATGAAACAAGTATTAGTGGTAAAGTCAACTAAAAATCACATGAATCAATAATTATAGAATTTATAGAATTAGATTACAAATTGGTTTACCATACCTGGAGGCAGTACTTGCAGATAATAGTCCCAATCCTCCTCGTTGTTCTATGATGGTCACTCTTCTCTTTAGGGCCATCATTTCTTTTGTCTCTCTTGAGTGTAGGTTGTCCGATTGGTTTTCTATACCGTGGTGGCAGAATGGGGAGGGTTTCAAGGTGCTCCCAGTACTCCTGGCTTGGAACTGGACGCATGGAAGTCCGATAGGCTGCGTTGTATGCACCCATGGTGAGCTAGTTGTGTGCATATTCTTCGGGCCTTCTATTCTGGTAAGCCAAAGCAGCACAGGCATGTCTACATGGTAGCCCTGTGATTTGCCAAAGTCGACAGCTGCATGTACCTTTGCCAAGATCCACACTTACCTTCATTGGCAGACATTGCACCTCATACACGTTCCCTGCGTCATCTCCAGTAGGCAGAGGCTTCCATTTGTTGCTCTCTCGCTTCTCCCTTTCTAATATGCTCTGTTGGGTTGGAGCTAACCTTCCGGTGTACCTAACCAAAGCTTTTTTGTTCCTAGCCATAATCCTCATTACGTAGCACCTCACTTCCTCCAACATCGTAATTATCGATTTACCCCTCATCTTCTTCACCTTGGCATTAAACACCTCGCAATTGTTGTTGGTGTAGTTGTCCAACTTAGGGTATTCACTGAAATGAGCTCTGCTCCATTGTTTAGGGCTTATCTTATCCAGGTACTCCCAAGGCCCAACATTGATCCTTTTTAGTCTCTCCATGGCAGCATTGAAGTCTTGTGTTGTGGTTGCCTTGGCACAAGACCACATGCACATTTTCAGCTGCAAGTCACTCTATTTCTTGCAAAAGTTTTACTATATATGCATTGCACAGAATCTGTGGTTGGCATTTGGGTAAATTTCTTGTACGACCGGTATTAGCCCCTATAGGTATGCATGTAAGTAAATAGCTATCAGAAATCCATCAATCCAGAAACATAATTCAATATTTAGCTAACCCAGATTCCACCATGCCAATATCAGTCCCATTACAAAACAGAATTGACTATTTAGCTAAACCAGATTCCAATAATAAAGTATCAGTCTCATTCCAAAACATAATTAAATATAGCTAAACCAGATTCCAGCATTTCAATATCAGTCTCATTCCAAAACAGAATTCAATAATAAGCTAGTAATGAGTAAGTAATGAGCTTTTAATGAAATTCTAAAACAGACCTGAACAAGTCCATATATGAAATCTCAAGACAACCCAAAATTTTAACCAAATTAAGACCTAACATCAAAGTTCCTAAACACATGAATCAGACATACATCATTATAACATGTTTAAATGAGACAGTAAATGTATAAACTTGCCCTAACAGACTTAACAAGTAAATATGCACAAGTACCTTCTGCATATCTGACATGAAGTTAAACCCATTAGCTTGAAAATGTCCCACATCTGCCTGGAGTATCTCCAAAAACCACTTCCAACTTTCTTTGTTCTCTGATTCAACAACTGCGTAGGCAATAGGATAGATATGATTATTTGCGTCCTGTCCTATTGCTGTCAGTAACTGCCCCCCATAATATCCTCATATGAATGTCCCATCCAACCCTATAAAAGGTCTACATCCACCCACAAACCCCTTCTTGCACGCATCAAAGCAAACATAGATCCTCAGAAAAATAGGATTCGAATCAGGCATGTGATTCGTGTGGATCGTTACTGTTGACCCTGGATTAGTCTTCAGTATCTCGTTAGCATAATCACGAAGTCGTGCATACTGTGCAATCTCAGAACCCTCAATCCTCTCCTTTGCTTTCTTCATAGATCTATAAATTTTCCTTTCATTGATTAGTACATCATACTTGGATCTGAAGTATTGGTCAGCCTCCCTCACTGTCAAGTTTGGCTGCACTCGTATCCTCTCCTCTAACTCATCTATGACCCATTTTCCATCTGCTGACTTACAGTAATTATCCCTGCTGTAGGTATGTTCATTTACGAATGTCTTTACCTGATAACTTACTGGAAATGTTCTCTTGGCACAGTATATTTGCCAAGGACAGTCCTCATCATAGCATATAGCCTTCAATCTTGTAGAATCACAACGAGCAAAGAATATGCTCCTTCCAATATTGATATTAAACTTTCGGACAGCCTTCCTGAAGTGGCTTAGAGTTTCAAACTCCATCCCAACCTCCAACCGCACCTGGCCCACTGGGGCATCAGCATTGCTCTGAGGAAAAATAGGCGTTTGGTCAGTATCCTCGTCACTTGCTATGCTATGCAATTCCTCTAATTCATAGCAATGATGTCCAGGATTTTCATAAGAGAAATCATCCTCATCAACGGGGACGTAGAAGGTTGGAGGCTTGTCCGGATCGGGGTTTGGGATGAAAGACTGGCCTGTAGGGGGGCCTCTTTGTTGATCTCCTCTTATTCACCTTTGGCCTTCCCTCAACCTCATCTAAAGGATTGCTCTGATCATTCTGGGGAGTCCTATTGGTCTCAGAGGGTGGGACTGTCTGAGGGATTAATTGTGAAAGTGGATTCCCATACGGATGTGGGGTGTATTGGGTTAGTTGTTTTGGTTCAAGAGGTGCAGAGACATTGGGATCAGAAGAAGGGACTGAGTCTGAACAAGCAGTGTGTGTTGGTAGCTGATCTTCTTGAATAGGTGGCTGGGTAGGTTGGGACTGAGTTGATGGTGGTTTATCTGGTATGACAGGTGTTGGGGGAGGCTGAGAAACCTGTCCTTCCTCATCAGATCCTGAAAGTAGTGGCTCTGCTGTCTCCTGGGCCATACTGATATTGTCCTCGTTTTGAGCCTCAAAACCAGCTTGTTTATGTGCTTCATAGGCCTCTTCCCTGCTCTGGGCCTCACTCCTTTTTCGGTCCTCCATCCTAACTTGCACGTTACGTACAATTTCAGCATCATCCTCATCTTCCACTACTATCAATATTCTTTTTGGACTCTTTTTCGGAGTTGGAACCCTTTTAGCACATTGCTTTACTCTCATCTTTGATGGAGTCATATTGTTCTCCTCAACTAACACGGGCTCATCCACTGTATGCTCTGTATATACATTTATTCTGTTACTGTTCTTCACAACTGCCTCATACATTCTAACTATATCCATGTCAACTCTTAGGTCCCTCAACCCATCATCAAGCTCCTTCCCAGGTTCCAGCCAGAAAAAATTAGTAACAGATGCATATCCTATGTCCTTCAGCAAATCAGATACAAAAAAACCATTCAAGGTATCAACATTAACCCCTCTCTATCTCTGTGACTTCACCACCAATATAACTAACCTTCCCACACGGCCCTTTCTCAAACCGTCCTCTGTGATTAATACACAGTGTTATATGGATGGTGGCCATTCCTGAAAGTGAAATAAACCAACACATTATAAGAAAACAGTTCATGTTACTACACCTAACACAAACCCTAAATCAACTAATTTAGCAATTCTCAAACATGATTTGATATGGTAATGTAATCTGTCTAACTAGTCTCAATGACATTTGAAATTAATTAACATTGGCAACGACATACCTCAGCTCTCTGCCGACCAAAGGGAGTGACCTCTACACCTTCGAGGACGAAATCACTAGGTTCGAGCTCTGCTACCTATTCCTTGCACGATCCTCTTTCACGTTCTCGTACTGATGGCTTGCTACTGCTCTGAATGCCTTTTCCAACTTGGGAATGACAGCGTTGAAAGCCGTAGCTTCAGGGTGATGGGTTGGGAGTGTTCCAGACGTCTTCTCCGACTTGGAAACAAAACGACAATCTCTGCTAGGGCATGAGCAGAGCTTCTCGCGAAATTTTCTTCAATCTCCCAGTCCTTAATAAAAAAATTGTTTAATTCCACGTAGATTGGGCTTTGGGAAGTTCGGAGATCCACGTAGGGTCCTACAAATCGAAGCAAGTGCCAACCCAAGCCAGGTTACTTTTGTCACACGAAACTCATTTCTCATAATTATAAAGTCAGTCAGTTTCCATCTACGATGAATACAAATGTCAGCTTTTTGAATTATCATAGATACAAATAGTCATTTATTCTTGTTTTAAATAAGTTTCAAGTTCGAGTGACATTTTGAGCTTGAGACTTGAGTTTGAAGGGGACATGACCATGAAAACCCCTACTTTCTGTATAAAATTCAGTCCACTCCACTCCACTCCGTTTCCAAACATTTCCACATCTTTTTCACCATGTCGGCCTCTGCCATCAGTTTCGCCATCTCATTTAACACACTTCCTGCGCTTGGTCCTTTCCGCACCGGATCCCCTCCATTCCTCGCTTTGCTTTCGGTTCGTAAAGTGCTTGACATGGACCCTTGTTCGCATCTTCATTCACAGCATGCTCATTCGCTGTATTCTGCTTCTTTCTCTCAAGCATTTTTTCGAACACATTGTCTGCACTTTGCTTTCCTTCATCTTCTTCCTCAGTTCATCTCGCTTCGTGCGCAACGCATTCCCTATGATGTTGTTTGTGCACTTGATTATCCTGGTGGTTGATTGACACCGTGTTGGGCTCCTGGTTCCTGGTTAGGTGGTAAGGGAACTGGCTACATGCTTTGTTTTCGAGCTTTTATATTGGAAATCAATGTATTTAGACGTAATTCAGAAGTTTATATAAAAACTAACATAATTAAGAAGTTTAGAAATAATTGTTTTAAGTTTGTAATAAGGATAGAAATATAAACTTGATTGGTCGAGTGCTTCACTCACTCATCTGGTCCAAAAATTGTGGAGTTCGAATTTTGTGCATTTAGCATCACATTGGCCAAACCCTTAAATAGAATTTAGATCCACATTGGATTAGTTTGGCCTGCCGGACTAGGAGATACTATAAGAAATTAAAAGAAAAATGTAAACATAATGCACAAACAATCCATTTTTCCTTCTATTCTCTATTTTGTAGTTCCAAACATGAGGAGGGAAAGGGAAACTCATTGCTTCTCTTCCCTTTTTTTCCCTTTCCCTCCAAACTCGCATGCAAGGCCTAGTTGTTGTTTCTTAAGGTATTTATTTCCAATGTATATAAATTGCAGGGAAGGAGATGTGATTGTCATCTAGAAAATCTACCGTAAACATGGAGGCTTATGCATCTAAAATTGTAGAGAGAGTCACAGATTTTATACTGGATGTGAGTATTCGACATCTTAGTTACATTATCTGTTACAAGGGCAACCTTGATGAACTAAATAGCAGCATTGTTGCTCTTGAGGGAGAAAGAGATAATGTGAAACATGATGTTGATGATGCTGAAAATAATGTAAAAGGAATTGAATCTAATGTGAGAGCCTGGTTTGACAAGGTGGAGAAAAAGATAGAAGATTGCACGGAGTTTCAGGCTGATGATGCTCACAAAAAGACAGGGTGTTCTAGGGGTATTCTTCCTTTCTTGTGGTATAGACATAAACTGGGAAGGAAAGCTAGGAAAATGACGATGGATATCAAGTTGCTGAAGGATGAAAAGTTTACCAAAGTTTCTTATCGGCAGCATCCAAGCTCTGCAGATATTGCTTTGTCTAATGCTGGCTATGAGGAATTTGAATCTAGAAAAGATATAATGAAAAAGATAATGGTAAAACTTGAAGATTCTACTGTGAGGATGATTGGAGTGCATGGGCCAGGTGGTGTTGGCAAGACCACTTTAGTTAAAGAAATTGCTAAGGAGGCTAGAGATAGAAAGTTGTTTAGTGTGGTGGTTATAGTAAGCATAACAAAAAATCCAAATCGACAAAAAGTTCAAGAAGAAATTGCATACAATTTGGGATTGACTTTTGAAGGGGAAGGTGAGATTGGGAGAGCAGATCGTTTAAGGAGAAGATTGATGCAAGAGAAGGAGAACACCCTTGTGATACTTGATGATCTTTGGGATGGATTAGACTTGAATATGTTAGGGATACCATTTGATGATGATGATTTAGGCCACGTGACTATGAAAGATAGGTTGGACTTTGGCTGCCAAATGACCCAGGTGGAAAAACCATCTAGTCATTATGATGGTAACAAGTTGTTGGATTCAGGAAGTACATCAGGGACCTTACCCAATGAGGTGTGTTTGAGACAGGAGAGTGGCAAAAGTGAAAAGGGTTTCAGCTACAAAATGGTGAAAGATGAAAATTTTTCTGGTGTCTATAGAGGGTGCAAAATTTTGCTTACTTCAAGAATTAAAGAGGTACTTTCTGGTAAAATGAATGTTAAGGAAAATTCAATTTTCCCTGTGATGGAGTTGAAAGACGAGGAAGCTGTGAAATTATTTAAGGCAGCAGCTGAAATAGATGAAGATTCCAAGTTTGAACCAGAAATTGTTAAGAAGCATTGTGGAGGGTTACCTATGGCAATACTTACTGTTGGAAAGGCACTGAAGAATAAAAGCAAGTTAGTGTGGGACGAGGTCCTAGAAAAACTCAACAAGCAGGAACTAATGGGAGTGCAAAAATCTATGGAGATTTCTGTGAAGATGAGTTACGACCATCTAGAAAGTGAAGAGCTCAAGTCCATTTTCTTACTTTGTGCGCAAATGGGTCACCAACCATTAATTGTGGACCTGGTGAAGTATTCCTTTGGTTTGGGTATACTTAAAGGTGTCCATACACTAAAAGATGCTCGTGAAAGAATACGTACATCAATCCAGAAGCTGAAAGATTCAAGTCTGATGCTGGAAGAAAATTCTAGTGATCATTTCAATATGCATGATATGGTTCGGGATGCTGCTCTGTCTATAGCACAAAAGGAACATAATGTATTTACCTTGAGAAATGACAAGCTAGATGATTGGCCCAGCGAACTTGAGAGGTGCACTGTTATTTCTATATACAAAAGTGATATCGTTGATGAGCTCCCTGAAGTTATAAATTGTCCTCAGCTTAGGGTCTTCCATATTGACGGTGATGATCTTCCTTTGGATATACATGACAAGTTTTTTGAAGGAATGAAGAAACTCAGGGTGTTAATATTGACTGGAATTCATCTATCAAGCCTACCATCTTCAATTGAATGCTTATCAAACCTCAGAATGCTTTGTTTGGAGAGATGTGTTCTAGGTGACTTGTCCATCATAAGATATCTGAAAAAGTTAAGAATTCTCAGCCTTTCAGGATCCAAAATTAAAGCTTGGCCGGGTGATTTAGAGGGCTTGAGTAAGCTACATTTGTTGAACATTAGCGACTGTACCATAGCCAATTCAATTCCACCTAAATTTATATCAAGCTTGACTTGTTTGGAAGAGTTGTATATGAGAAAGAGCTTGATTAATATGGAAGTGGAAGGAGAGACAAATCAAAGTCAAGTTTCAATTCTTTCTGAGCTGAAGCAGTTGCATCAATTGAAACTTGTAGATATGTGCCTCCCAAGTGCTGAAGTTTTGCCACCGGATGTGTTCTTTGACAAGCTAGATGATTACAAGATTGTGATAGGAGATTTCAAGATGCTTTCAATCAGTGATTTCAAGATGCCAAACAAGTATGAAGCTTCAAGAACTTTGGCGCTCCAGTTAAGATCTGGCAAAAACATTCACACCCTCAAAGGAATAAAAATGCTGTTTAAGAGAGTGGAGAATCTGCTATTGGGAGAGCTGAATGGAGTTCAAAATGTTTTCTATGAGCTGAGTTTGGATGGATTCCCAAACCTTAAACACTTGTCCATCATAAATAACTCTGGCATTGAATATATTGTGAACTCAATGGAAATGTCACACCCTCATATAGTTTTTCCCAATCTAGAATCTCTCAACCTCTTCAACTTGATGAACATAAAGGAGATATGTTGCAGTCCTGTTAGAGGTGCCTCGTTCTCCCAATTAAAGACCATCAAGGTCAAGATGTGCACTCAACTGAAGAATATATTCTCCTTTTACATTGTTAAATTTCTTACTAGTCTGAAAACAATTGATATCTCTAAATGTGATTACTTGGAGGAGATTGTTCTTGAGGAAAGAGAAGTGTCTGATAAGGTTGAGTTTCATAAGTTATGCTCTTTGACACTGCAAGAGTTGCCGTCATTTATTGGTTTCTACACCAATAGCAAGATGATCTCCATGCCTCAGTTGATGGACAGGGAAGAAAGAAGAACTGATCACGTAGAAAGTGTCAACTTACAGGATGAGCAGTGTGTCAGGACTTCATTTTCTCTCTTTGGTGAAAAGGTATGATATTACTTAAAATAGGACCTTCCTTAGCTTACATTAATTTATGATTGAAGTTTTTATAAGCTGGTGCAAATATAGTAACTTTGCACGTATTCTTGCAGGTTGAAATCCCAAACTTGGAGAGCTTGAAGGTTTCATCAATTGACATCGATTATATATGGAGTGACCAAATTTCATGTTTCCGCTTTGAGAACTTAATAAAATTAACTGTGGAAGTTTGTTGTAACTTGACCTATTTATGTTCACTGTCTGTTGCTAAAAGTTTGAACAAACTGAAAGGTCTTTTTGTAAGTGGGTGCCGGAAGATGGAAAAGTTATTCATCACTGAAGGAAACACTGATGACTATTCAGAGGTGAGTTACTGTACAACTCTGTAATTGACTTCTAATATCATGTACATATGTTTTATAATCCTCTGATCATTTTTCTTATCATTTTATGCATTTACACAACACCCCATGTGCACAAGTTCATCGCTTTGGTATCTGATTTCATTATCTGTTGGCCTTGTAATGAAACAGGATCACATCTTTCCTAAGTTGGAAGAAATCCATCTCACTAATATGGGGATGTTAAAGGACATATGGCCAGTTAAAGTCCATGCCGGTTCCTTTCCTAAACTCATTTCTGTGCATATTGATGGGTGCAAAAAGCTTGGAAAGATTTTTCCTAGTCACATGGAAGGTTGCTATCAGAGTTTAGACAGCTTGAAAGTTATCAATTGTGAGGCAGTGGAAGTTATTTTTGAATGTCCTTTAAAAAAGGATGCATCTCTAGCTGACATGAAATTGCAACTTATTCTCTTACAAAGTCTCCCAAATCTGAACAAAGTTTGGAGCAGAGATCCAGAAGGTGTTGTTGACTTCAAAAGTTTGCGAAGTATAAAGGTTTCTAATTGTAAAAAATTGAGCAATGTCTTGCCTGCTTCTATAGCCAAAGGTCTTAAAAAACTTGAAGAATTATCGATAAAGTCATGTGGTGAAGTGGAGGAAATTGTTGATGCAGGATCAGAAACAAACAATGAACAATTGGAGTTTCCAGAAGTAACCTCCATGGAATTATGTTATCTACGTAACATTAGGCATTTCTATAACGGGAGACAAAGCATAGAATGCCCAAAACTGAAGCGGTTGGTTGTAAATAATTGTGTGAAGCTGAGAGCATTCACAACTGATGAAGAAGGAATACCGGTTTTCTCAGCAGAAAAGGTACAGATGCTCGTAAACTACGTCTTTCTTGTCTTATAAGAATCTTGTCAAGAATCAGTTAATGTAATCAGTATCGTAATTGGTACACCAATTTTCTAGATGGCATTATAATACAAGGGGAATCAAGTTTTAGTGATTGAAAATTTTAATTATACTATTGGTGAATCTGCCCTAAGGGAAATATGGAAAATTATGTGTTAATAAATAATAATCGGGAATTTCAGTTATTTTACTCTTGAATATGATGAAAAGATTATTCATATATTATTAGTTATCATGTTACATGCATTCCATTTACTGGAACTGCAACTGAGATCCCCAATTTTATTACGCACTGATTTCCTAAAATCCAATATATGGATCAAAGAAACATTGCAAATGACTTGTAGTTCTGCAGTGTATATATTTTAATGTTAAATTTAAGATACTATTAGTGGACCAACATTTTACATAGTTAGCTAATAATTTATTCCCAAAATATTAATATTTGGTCTGCTGTAATAATGATCACAAACTTCAATTTGAGAAATTCTCAGTTCTTGGAACATGGAAACGTTTTGACATATACAAATATACAATTGATTTGAACATGTGAACAAATCACAAGGGAAGCCTTCTAAGCATTTATCTCTTGATAGTATAGAATTATAATTTTGAATAGGTTGTATATATAATATATATGAATGTTCATTCATCACTAGGTAATCTCTAACTTGGAGTATATGGATATTGACTCAAAAGAAGCAAAGTGGTTGAAGTGCAACATACGGAAGTACCATATGCATTGCTTGAAACAGCTTTGCTTGCGGTCACTGCCAAATGTTGAGATTCTCTACTGGTTTCTGCATCGAATTCCTAATCTAGAAAGATTGGAATTGAGTTACCCTCATGATGACATTCAAGAGTTAGTGCCAAGTGGAAATACAGCACTTCAGGAAAGGTTGGGAACGGTACTACAGCTTAAGGAACTGGTTGTCACCTCATCAAACATCAAAGATATTGGATTTGAAAGGGACCCAGTTCTTCAGAGAGTAGAGCGCTTGGTCCTATTTTACTGCAGAAAATTAATCAACTTGGTGAAACCCTCACTGTCCTTAACTCACTTGACATACTTGGAAATACATTGTTGTTCTGAATTGAAAAGCTTAATGTCATCTTCAACTGCAAAGAGCTTGGTTCAACTCACAACAATGAAGATAAGCGATTGTAAATTGAAGGAAATAGTCACCAATGAGGGAAATGGCATAGAGACACAGGTGAATATTGTATTTGGCAAGTTGATAACAATAGAATTTAGGTCACTGAAAAAACTCACAAGTTTTTGTAGCTGTAAGAACTGTGAGTTTTCATTCCCATCGTTGGAGAAACTGATTTTGAGAAATTGCCCAAAGATGACAACGTTCACAGAGAGTGACATAAAAGCACCAAAGCTACAAAATGTACTTTCCGTTGATGAAAGAGAGGAGGAGATATGGTATTGGGAAGGTGATTTGAATGCCACAATTAAAAAGGCCTTTGCTGAAAAGGTATGCATCATTCCTTAGATACTCATTTCCATGTTTTATGAAGCTATCTTCTCAAATCCCCCCGCCTTCTAAGAATGGTATATGATCCGAAGACAATGATAACAATAATCTTTTTTCCCATTGAGATTAGATACATGCAAATTATGATTGTAGAAGATTTTAAGTATACATTAAAGAACTTCTCTTTTACATGAATGATTTTACATACAAAGTAGTTAACCCCCTAATCACAAGTGAAGAGATATACCAACATGGAAGAAAAAAAGAATATACTATTCAACATTTTTTTTTTAATTTAAAATCACATTGATAATAAAAAAATCTTTTATTAAAAATAAAATTTTTGGAAGTACTGCATGTTCTTCTTAAAGAATTATGT
>NC_029793.2:10129731-10133311 GCF_000816755.2 Arachis ipaensis | reverse complement strand
GCATACTTTTTATTTTTAATAAAAAATATTATTGTATTGAAGTGAATATTAATAAAAGTGATATGTTTTAAGGGTATTGTCAATATAATTTTTATTTAGAAAAACAATAATTCAATACTATATCCTATTTTTATCCTCAATGTTTCTATATTATTTCAATTTTATCCTTAATGTTTGGTTCTAATTTTACCCCTGACATTTCAATATATTTCAATTATCCCTAAGTTGGACAATGATGTGACAATCTTATGCCAGAATTATCACGTTAGTTACAGATAATTGAAACAATTAAATGTTAAGAGTATTTTTGAAACTTGTCAAAAAATTCAAGGACAAAAAGTATATTTACCCATTACTTTTTATTTTTATTTGTCAAATCTTATATTATTAATATTATTGTTAATTAACAATGCAATAAACAAGTACTTATTTATATTAAAATTTAATTATTCAAATGTAAGTTAGCTTACACTCATTCCTTGCCTGGATCTTGGTTTTTATATTTGATTGGGGTTGTCTGTGTTTTATTATATTTAAGAATTTCAAAATAATTCTTAAATGATTATTGTGGAGAGTTAAACATGGTCCCTTCGAGTTATATTCGATACAAATTCTTTAACTAAGCTATAATTTCTTTTTGTGTTTATTGTATTCTGTATTGTATAAAAAATTAAAAGCAACCTTACAATGATGCTGGGATGCTAGTATATACAACATTTTTGAAGGTGGAGTCTATGATGGCTATTCCATGTTGTCTATGCAGCTTTGACAATATTTAAAAGGTGTTGTTAAAATTAAAGTCACATTTTTTTACTATTCAACAATACTTTTAATTTTTTTTTTCAGATTGAAAAGTATTTTCAAATAGTGGAAAAAACAGCTAAATTTAAACAACACATTTTATTTTATTTAAAAAAATGGTTCCAAATAGTAAAAAAATGTTACCTTAATTTTTACATTTTTTTTTAGTGTTGTCAAAGTTACATAACCATTATAACATACACCAGTTTTCAAACCTATATGAGTACAAGAATAATACTTAATATATATTTTGAATTATTTGGTTCTCTTTTTTATGTTCCTCTAGTATGCATGAATGAGCTGTGTTTTGAAAAATATATACAACACTCTAAATTCCTAAACCTATTTTACTGTATGTACAAGTAAAATAGTTTTTGTTCCGAGGATTACCTGAAACTGGGTTGCTTTTGGGCCTAGACGTGAGGTTCTGATTCCCTTTGAGGCAGCGTCCAACTTATATTGATGTTGAGGTGCTGCCGTCCGAGTTTCTCGTGGGGAGGTGGAGGGTGGTACCTGCAAGAGACTTTGATGTTTAAGTTAGCAAGGGTTTAAGCAGGTTTTTAATAGATTGGGACTTGAATATACCTGAGGTTTGTTAGTGTATTTATAGTAGAAAAGATAACGACTTTTAGAGTAGTTCCACCTTTGACGGTGGATGACCGTTCCTTTTATCTTATCTTAGGAAGTTGTTGATATCTCCTTTCTAGATAGAGAAATGATAGGAAATATTTTAGGAGTTAGTTGCTTATTCAAATAAGTAGAGCCGATATCTCGTCGTCGTACCCGACCTCTATGAGGTTAGGTAGAAGAGGCCACCTTTGTTGGATGGGCTTTTAACCTTTTTGGGTCTGGCTTTACGTTTTGGGCTAGGGTATGAACAGTTTTTATTTTGGAATTCTTAAGAAACCTGCTTGATTTACATATTCAGCAAGTTAGCCGTTTTTAATTATGATTAACAAACACTTTCAAGACAGCATTTAGGATGCATAAAAATAAAGTAAAAATAATATGATAATGCTAGTGAGACAATAATCCAAAGTTATCTTATTAAACTTAACATTTATAATTCCATGCATATAACATTCGTACTTGTATACTTATTACATCTAATAATACTTATTTTTTTCAGCAGTAACTAATGAATACAAAATAAAGTAATTTCAGGCTGATTTTTATTTTGTCACAAACATTTCTGAAATAATATATACAACTGGTAGGAAACACAAAATGAATAGTGACTTAAACTCATTATTAAAGTGAATAATAATTTTCGTTTCTTGATTTTATCTTTATAGGTTTCTTTTGAATACACATCTCATCTTAAGCTTTCCCATTATCCCGAGTTAGAACAAGTATGGTGTGTTAAATACTTGGCGCAACGGAATAGCTTTCACTGTCTGAAAACTTTGTCGGTGGAGAATTGTGGTTTTCTTGTGCATGTAATTCCTTCTCATTTGCTTCCTTACTTCAAGAATTTAGAGGAATTGGTAGTTGCCAGTTGTGATCAAGTGCAAGTCATCTTTGAGATAAATGTTAAAGGGGTGACAGAAATGTTGGGAATGTTCCGTTTGAAAAAGTTGTCCATAGGGAATCTACCAAAGCTGGAGCATGTGTGGGACAATGATCCTCACAGTATTATTGGCCTTAGAGTTCTGCAAGATGTGAGAATTTATCAATGCCACAGCCTCAAATACGTTTTTCCAGCATCCATGGCTAAAGATCTTACCATGCTCAAAAAGCTATCAGTTGAAAGCTGTGAGCAATTGGTTGAAATTTTTGGGGACAACGAAACAGCTCTAGAAAGGGATACTAAATCATTTGTGTTTCCTAGTCTTAAATCATTGATGCTAAACACATTGCCATTGCTCAAATGCTTCTATCCTGGATTGCACAAGCTAGATTTTCCTGTGCTAAAGGAACTACAATTACATCCAGGTAAGTGGGTTATACTGAATTGTCAAGAGGCTTATCCAGAGGAGCAAGTCTCTATCACTGTAGAAAAGGTACTTCTAACTTTTGGTGTGTGGTTATTAAAACAATTCCAAATGCCCTGTATATTGATAGAAAATTATGTTTAGTTTCAATGAATTTTCAAAATGTGGCTAAGTCTTCCTTTTTTCATTTAATTAATGAAATTTACATGTTCCATTCATAAGATAAATGTAAACTGCTACTTTTGCAACTTTTTCACAACTTATGCAAATCTTGAACAGATTGATTTTGTTGGTTTTCTTTTTCCTTTTGTTTAATGGAAGTATGCTTGTGTGTTGCCTTCACTAATAAGAGAATCGTTCATGCAAGTATGAAAAAATAAGACATTTAAACATATAAAAATTATTAATCAAAAATCAAAATACACAAACTTCATCAAATATCAACCACACTGTAGATGCGTAGCCTTAGAAGTTCTTGCAGTTTAAAGGATGTCAAATAATAAGAAAACATACCGAAAATCTAGAGATTAGTAAGAGGTTAGCTCAAGCTTGACTTAGAGAGAGAGGAAAAAATAGAAGACAGTTATGGTTCCAATTAAAGGGAGCTTTGGAGTAAAGGTTGAATTGTCTTTGTATAACTTCAAGGTCGCAGGGTGATGCCTGAATCAAGTTAGGCTGCCCATTTACACCCTTTAGGCTTGGACTTTCTTTGAACCTTGCAAGGCATAGGATGCTTTGCACCGTGCTCCCCCCCTAAAACCCCCTTCTTTCCCGTCTTTCTCTTTTATTTGGTTTAACCGATTGAAAAGAAATGCTTATTCAGTTCCTCAAACTCGAATGAATGT
>NC_029793.2:10112677-10129701 GCF_000816755.2 Arachis ipaensis | reverse complement strand
TCAATTTGATGAATATATGAAAAGCACATTTATGTCTTTTTAAGGGGGGTGATTACTAAAATAAACACATATACCCATCAAGTACGACGAGTGCTTGATTGTAAAATTTTATGCAATACTCAACGTTAAATCACGAATTCATGTAAGAGTAGCCTAGTGCAGAAGCATTTTTCATTAATACTGGGTCTTGGGAAGGACTACACCCAAAGGGTGTAATATAAGTAGCCTAACTTGATAAATTATCAGGTGACTCTTTAAGAACTTCTAATTCTAAACAATTTATGTATTAGTTTAGCGGTTGTGATAGGGACACCATGGCATCATTTGTTCCATATAGCCTAACCCACACATAAATGGAGATGGCTTAATTTTATTGTATTTATATTTTAGTAGTCATGATTTACTTCTTTTACCTCGCATCCGTGTGGGTTTGGAAGGATACTTGAATGTCAAATGATGTAAGTCAGACCTCAGACGTCTCATTATGCTACAGAATATAGAAAATGCATTTGTTAAAAGAGTGTCTGAAAGTGGCAAATAAATTTGATCTTCAGTTTGTAGTAGTTTGTGATGAAGTGTTTGGTTCGAGTTAACGTCATAAGCAAGCTACTTTTGTCCAGAGATCATTTTACTATATCCTGATTTCACATATGATCGATGATGAGTCCTTCAGAATAAGGAATTCAAATGGAATAAACTATTAAGAAATACACGCTAGTTTCAATTATAAAAAATTATCTGTCTTGTCATGTGTGCAAACTGAAATTTCTTATTAATTTATTTAAGAAAATTAGATGATGCTGATTTTGCCTGCTCATGTTTTTTTGCTTCCTAGGTTCATCTCCTGCTTCCAACTTTAGAAAGATTGTCATTTAATATAGGAAATGGTACAGTGACTTTGGATTTGAAGTCTCTAGGGTTGGAATTTAATTTTCTTTCTTTCCAACACTTAAAAGAAGAGAGAGACAGTGTTCTATACCGATTCCTTCAAATGGTTCCCAATGTAGAAAAGCTTGAAGTGAAATACGGTTGCTTGAAAGAGATGTTCTCCAAAGACAGGCTTAATGCTGATTGTGCTGGAATCC
This sequence comes from Arachis ipaensis, assembly GCF_000816755.2. NCBI lineage: Eukaryota > Viridiplantae > Streptophyta > Magnoliopsida > Fabales > Fabaceae > Arachis > Arachis ipaensis. The sequence goes on along the minus strand of NC_029793.2, from coordinate 10,128,616 downwards.
TCTCACATCTTAAAGAATTAAGGCTTGATTCTTTATATTCTCTCAAATCCATTGGCTTAGAGCACTCTTGGGTGCACTCTATTCCCGAAAATATGCAAACATTACAAGTCGAATCGTGTGGTGCTTTGAAGAACTTGGTGCAATGCACGGTATCCTTCTCAAATCTAACAAATTTGGTTGTAAAATATTGCCACAATATGCTATATTTGTTCACAACTTCAACCGCCAAAAGTTTGGGTCATCTTGAGAGGATGGAAATACAAAATTGCGGATCATTGCAAGAAATAGTGTCCATAGAGGTTGGCAAATCATCCATAGGTGGAAATGTAATATTTAAGCAACTACGGTCTTTGATTCTTGAAAACTTACCAAAACTCGCATGCTTTTACCCGGGGAATCTTACTTTATCTTTCCAATCCTTGGAAGAAGTATCCATATTTAACTGCCCTTTGATGAAAATGTTCTGCCCATGTGTGGAAATAAACCAACATTCAAACCGGTCGCCAGGAGTTGGACTCATCAAAGATGGATATTGGGAAGGTGATTTTGGCACTACCATCCGCAAGATGTTTGAGAAAAAGGTAATAACTATTATCGTTATAACTTACTAGCATCCAATAGGTAGCTACTTTCCAATTTCTAGGTCTTCATATAATTTAGGTTTAACTAATCTATTAGTCTTCATATTTCACGAATATTTTAATTATGTTTTTGCAGTTTAAAAAAGTTTGTAATTGGGTCTTCATAATTGATAATTTTTTTTAATTAGGTCCTTAATAAATTTTTCGAAAAAAACCAATACTTTTAGAATATTCACTTCTAGATTATTCCACGATTAATCCTACATCAAATAGAGAAACAAATATTTCAAAAATATTTTTTATTTTTTAACAAAAAATATTAGTGAATACCGAATTGAAAATTTTTATCTAGTATAAGAATTCAACAACTCTAACATTTCACAAACAAAAAAGTGAAAACATAATATAGAAATAGAAAATATGATTTTATTGTTTTTTTTCCTTACAATATCCCAAAAACCACTTTTTTTTTTATCATATTTAAAACCCTTTTCTTATTACATAACTGCATCTATCGACATCACCATTTCATTTATTAAATGTGTTTGATGATAATAAATATTCGATTAGTCAATATGGTAGTAGTTATACATAAATACATGGTGGTTGATTCTAATAGCTGATTTCAGTGTACAAATAGCATTTTGTATTTTAATACTAAGCGGAAACTAAAATAACCTAGTATTTTACCAAACCAAAGCAGCTTTTATTGAAAAGCCATAGTTTGAAGTTTCCAATTTGAAAAAAAAGGGAAAAAAAAATGGAAGAAAGTCATATTAACGGGCGATGAGGTTGATCTAACCAACCTGGAGATTCTATGGATATTACCATAGAATCGTTCAATAGTATAACTGTATAAGTAGTTACCTTTGGGCTTTGGATTACAAATGCAAATAATTAATTACTATGAATAATTGGACTATCTAATGCTCAGGAGATAGAAAACTCTAAATGTATTTTAATGATTAAAGATGTAATAATCTTATGATATTATATGTTAAGCTATTTCACAAATAGAATATCACTATGAAATCTCAAGAAAAATAATTATAAATAAACACAATTTACGAATAATTTAACAAAAATGGATTTTATAAAATATATATCTATCATTTTCTTCTCGTGCAACATGTGGGTCTAAATCTAGTCAAACTAATTTACAAGTCTTTTGATCATAACAAGTAGCATAATAAATGACTGATAAGTCAGTTAAGCTGTTAAGGTATGTATCAAAGAAAAATAATTGGATATCATTGTAGTGTCCATCTACCTAGCAAAAAGGAAAATCAAAAGAAGAAGAATGATGTCCATCACTGAAGCAAAAAATCAAAATTATCCTTTTAAATTTTAATTTTAAGAAAACCATAATTTAAATTGTGGTTCAACATCTTAGTTGTTAATCTAAGCATAAACAAGCAAGTGTAATTTGTTATTTCTCATGCATAGATTGCAGAATCTGCATGTAATTCACAATATTTGAGGCTTAGCCCCTGTTATCAAGAGATATGGTACGGCTCGATGCCAGTCCCAGATGCATGCTTCAGTAATTTGGAGTCCTTGGTTATGGAAGGGTGTGAATTTTTGTCAGAAGTAATACCTTTCGATTTACTTCCCTTGTTAAATAAGATACAGAGTTTGGAAGTTCGGAACTGTCATTCAGTGAAAACCATATTTGATGTGAAATGTGTATCGAAAGACAAACGAATGATTGTAGGGTCACCACAGACACCAGTCCCCTTTTCCCTGAAGAAATTAATAGTAAAGAAGTTGCCAAATCTGGAGTGTATTTGGAATGAAGATCCTGATGGGGTTCTGACAGTTCAACTACAGAAAGTACATGTTGAAAGATGTAAACGCCTTACAAGTTTGTTTCCAGCATCCACAGCCAAAGATCTTGTGAAACTTGAAAATCTAGTGGTGAAGCACTGTGAGAAATTGGTGGAAATTGTTGCAGGCATTGAAGCAGCCCCAAAAGGAACAAATCTAGATTTTATATTCCCCTGTTTGACCTCATTGACATTGTTGGATTTGCCAAAGCTCAACTGTGTTTACTGTTCATTGCATTGTGTTCAGTTGAAGACATTCATAGGTCAAGATCCACAAATTGAGGATCAAGTTTGTGCCGAAGAGGTACATAATTGCTTAACCACCTTTTCCTTGTTGCGGGTTGACTAATTTTTCAATGAAAAATGATATTTTGAATTCATAGTTATTGACATCTTTGGGCAACTTGAGATCATTGAATAAATAATCAAATTTCTCATGGGCAGATTCACCAATGTTTTACATATGATCTCCAAGTGTTTAAATAATGTCTATAAAAGTGGGGTTCACAAATACTAAAGTACATAGTATTTTTCTTCCTTTTCTTATAATGGTATTGCAAATAATTTCACTAGTATTTTTTACTAATGCTATACGCATGGATTGAGAATTGTGATGAGAATTTGCTATGCTTTTGTGTTGTATGATTATGATGATAAAATTTTTATCACAGATAACAATCTCTTATGCTAGTTGAGATTAATTTCAGTTTATTTTATCTTATCTATAGTTGTAACTTCCAAGTTTGTCTTTATCTTGTTATTATTGTAAATAGGTTCTTTTATTTTATTGTTATCCAATAACTTATCCATATTATGGTGATATATAATGATTTTTCCTATATAATAAACTCTCCAATATGTTTCATGATTGATTTCAGATTTTCAGCCAGCCAATATATATATTAAAAAATTCTCTATTGATGGAATCAAATAATTACATCTAATCTAATCTTATCATATATACGCTAATAGTTGTAGATAATGAATATAGATCTCTACAAAATATACAAGATATCTCAACAGCATTGACTACTAATGTTGCGTACAAGATACAACAATAGCCACATAACCTTATTATAACGTTTTAATAACAATGTCAACTACTTTAATTAAACTTTTAAGCGAGTCCTTAGCATAGTGAAAGTTCTTATAGTCAAGTGATTCTCACAATCTAAATCCTCATACACCCCATTCATAGTAATTGTTTAAGGGATGTGTTTGTTATAAACTCATTCCTCTTTTCATCTTTTCTAATTTAATTATTTAATTTGAATTAGTGTTTCAAATGTCTATTTACCATTAGTTTTAGCATGAATCATTCTCCTTTATGGGCCACTTCAGATATCTTCAGTGATCTCATTCTAATATTACCTAGTTCATCCTTTTTGGATTTTTAATGGGTGTATTTTCCATGTTTCTTATAATTGCTTTAGCTTGTTGAAATCCTCTAACCCGCTTTTGCTTCATCATTTATTTCTCTCCTAAGGCTACATCTCTCCTGGACAATCTGTCACTCGGTGAAAAAGAATTGAAGATGATTTGGCACGGACAATGCCAGGGAACTCACATCCGCAAAGTAAAAGTTCTTGATTTGCAGAGTTTTAATGATTTAGAAGAACTGCCATGTGGATTTCTACAAAAGGTGCCCAATATTGAGGAGCTAGTAGTGAGTAATAGTTCCTTTAAGGAGATTTTCTGCTCTGAAAGACCTGATTTCAATCATGCTGGAATCTTATCACAACTAAAAAGATTGAAGTTAGCTTCTCTTTCAGAACTAGTTACCATTGGGTTAGAGCACTCTTGGGTAGGAGAATCTCTTCTAAAAAATTTGGAAACCTTGGAAGCAAAAAGTTGTTCTCGTTTGAGAAACTTAGTACCATCTGCAGTATGTTTCTCCAGTCTGAAGCATTTGACTGCATCTTATTGTAGTAATATGATCCATTTGTTCACATGCTCAGCTGCCAAAAGTTTGGCTCAACTCGAGCAGATAAACATATCCTGTTGTGATTCCATCGAAGAGATTCTGTCTAGAGAGGAAGATGAGTTTCATCATGATGAGATAATATTTGCGAAGCTTCATAAGTTAAATCTTGAATATTTGCCAAGACTCAAAAGCTTTTATCAAGGGAGTGTCACCTTAAACTTCCCTTCATTGGAGAAATTATCAGTAATTCAGTGTCAGAGGATGGATACTTTCTGTGCTGGTACTTTATGCACTAACAAATTGTTAGAAGTGAAATTCCAGAGGTATGGAGATGCTACCCCATTGAAAGTTGATCTCAATCATGTCATACGCAAGTCTTTCGAAGCACGTGTATGTATCTATTTTCTATTTTACTTTATTGTTATATCAAAGATTAAAAAGAAAAAAAAAATTATCATACCATTTTTTCCCTTCATAACTCTCAAAGAAAATAATGATACAAAAGAATAATAATTAGCTACTTTTCCACTTCTTTCTCAATCATAACAAGGTGGTGTCCTACCATAGTCTCAATTATCATGTAATTCACATTAATTAATTTAGCACTTAAAATATGGAAGATGGTTCAAGGAAAATGGACAAACCAATAAAATATCAGAGTTCACAGAGAAGTGAGAAAGAAAACTAGAAACTCCATAATCTAGGAGTTGGTTGAATATGTCCCAACAATAGCAATGATCGTTGTGGAGTAACCACCTTAACTAAGTACTGATTTCACGTTTGCATTTTATCATATCCAGGTTGCAGAATTTGTTAGGAGTGAAGAGCATTTGAATCTTGTCGATGAGCCACAGGTACATGGAATTTGGCATGGTTCATTTCCTGTCCCATTCAGGTGCTTTGTCAATTTGAAGTCTTTGATCGTGGAAAGATGTGAATTCTTATGCAATGTAATTCCATCACATATACTTGGTTTGCTATGTAAATTGGAAGAACTGGTAGTACGTGAATGCCATTCCGTCAAAGCAATTTTTGAGGTGAAGGATATAGCAAAGGATGCAAAGTTAAATACAGGACCAGGCATATCCCCATTCTTTTGCTTAAAGAAATTGACTTTTGATCAGCTGCCAAATCTTGAACATGTCTGGGATTCAGATTCTGAAGAAGTTATTGGCCTAGAAACCCTGCAAGAAGTATGTGTTCATGGATGTGGCAACCTTGAAAGGCTATTTCCAGCATCAGTGGCCAAAAGTCTGGTGAAACTTGAGAAACTCGAAGTAAAAGAATGCAGTAGGCTGATGGAAATTGTTGCAAAGGATGATGTAGCAGCTGAAGCACCTGATGAAGAGTTTGTCTTGCCTTGTGTGACCTCCATAAAACTGTGGTCATTGCCAGAACTCAAGTGTTTTTACCGAGGTCCGCATAAGTTGGAATGCCCCAAGCTAAAACAAATAAACTTGTTCCATTGTGAAAAGTTGAAGATATTCACATATGACTCTCAAAGCTTCCTAAAAGAACAACCAGATTTTCAAGATAGCTCAAAAGCTCTTTTCTTGGTTAAAAAGGTACCATCTATAACTATAAATGCAATTTTCGGGGCATTCCTTTATAGTAATATTTTTAGTGTATACTATAAGTTGAAATGCATATATACATATGTTTCAATAAGTATCAATATAGAAAAAAAATAACAATGAACACCATCCACCATGTAAATTCATTGCTTTTAATTTAGAGTAGCAGGACAAATAGATCCTTCAAGAATTTTGTAATGGACTTATAGGTCTGTAAGGAAAAAAGTACCAAGTCTTTGAGAAAATTTTGTGATAGATTTATAGATCATTGACAGAATGAAATGAAAGATTAAGAAGGATGAATTGTGTCAAACATTGCAGTTTTTCAAGAGCTTATAAATCTAGTCTTTCAATTTTTTAAGGACTTGGTATTTTTTCTCCAGGAACCTACAAGTTTATCACAATTTTCTCAGGACTTACGTGGTATTTTTTTAAAAGAGAAACCTATAAGCCCATCGCAAAATTCTTCAAAGACCTACTTGTCCTATTACTGTTTAATTTATAATAATTTGCAGTATTTACATAGATGCCTGATGTTGCTTAAAATACAAGACATATTATCGATTAAAATAGTGCAACTATTTTTATTGATATGTTAGCATGCTAATAATGGTAGTTTAAAAGATCATATTAAAAATATGTACATCTTTTAAGCATAACCCTTATTCTTTTCTTAATTTGTAATATCCTTATTAGATGATAGCATTTAACTTCTATTTTTGTTAAGTGTAGCTGTAGATTGGCATTCATAAACTACCATTAGAAAGAACCATGATAATGTTTCATAGTTTATATATTGGCAGACAGTTCCAAAAAACTATTGTTATCATGATATATGTTATGTCTTAATTCTTCTTCATAGGTCATTCCCTCCTTGGAGTTTCTAGCACTCAGCAAGGAAGAGGCCATGATATTCTTGGATGGTCAGTTTCATGTAAACCTCCTGCACAAATTACCAGCTCTTCAACTGCAATGCTTTCATGATGATTCAGATACTTTTCCATATGGACTACTTCAGATGGCGCCCAACATAGAAAAACTTTCTGTGAGTTGTTGCTCCTTCAAAGATATATTCTGCTCTACAAGCCCTGACATGGATTGTGTTGAAAAAATCCTTTCACGTCTAAAATGTTTGCAATTGAATTCCTTGTCTGAGCTAAATTCCATTGGGTTAGAGCACAATTGGGTGGACCCCATTTCTGAAAATCTTGAAAAATTACAAATAGACCAATGCCATTGTTTAAGGAACTTAGTACCATGCGACATATCATTCTCCAGCCTAACGGATTTGAATGTGTCACAATGTAATGGGCTTGTCTATTTGTTTACACCCTCAACTAGCAGAACTATGTGCCAACTAAAGAATATGTCCATAGAAAATTGTGAATCATTAGAAGAAATAGTGTTTGGAGTGGTAGAGGAGTCATCAAAGCATGCAGAGGAGGAGATAATATTTGAGAAGCTCAACACTTTGTCTCTTCAGTCTCTACCTAGGCTTGGAAGGTTTTACAATGGGAACATTGCTTTAAATTTCCCATCCTTGGAGCAAATATCAGTAATCAAATGTCGAAGGATGGAGAGTTTCTGTGCAGGTACTGTAAGCGTGAACAAGTGGTCAACAATTAAATTGGAGGAAGGTGCTGTTCAACTGGAATTTGACCTCAACTTTACCATATTGAAGGCCTTTGACTTGGCGGTATGTTCTGTTAATACTCTTTCATTGAAGGATTGAGTAAATTAAACTTTCATCTCTTAAAGTTTATTGATTTATTTGTGGAAAACGATTTTTTCCCCTTTAAAAAGGACCGTTTTACATTTTTTTAGTTGAGTACCGGCTCAATTTGGATTAGCTTTTGAAAAAAATACTTATTTTTTCATCTTTAAAAGAAAAAAAAATTTATAGACAAAAGCTATTTTACATTTGGATAGACTTTTTAAAAAGAGTTTTCAAGTATTAAAAACGTCTTTTACTTCTACTTTTTTTAAAAGTAAGGTATTGTTAACTTAAAAAAAAAAAAGCAAATAATTTGTTTTTTTAATAAAAGTACTTTTTTTAAAAGATGTATCCAAATAGATTTAAAATTGAATAAAAGAACTTTTTTTCACTCCACAAATCTAATCCAAACCAACATGTATTCATCTTTCTCTATGTCACATACTGGCACTAACTCTGATTAAAATTCAAATACCTGAACTCCCCATTCTACTTTTACATTGCTGCCACAAAAAGTACTTTATTTTTGCATGATGAGAACATGGTCTATCCGTGTTATTAACACATCTTAAGCTAGACTCTATGTTTCAATCCCTTTACAAGAAATGTATACTAGTTGGACAAGTCTAACAATACAGCCAGTACTGAAGCTACTTATGTGAATCCCCAAAAATTGGATTTAGGGATTTTTTTTGGAATAAGCTTAAGTTCGTTTGTTGAGCATAGCTCAATGGCACATATGTTCTGAGCTTTGTTCTCTTTGTTGTTGTTGTTTTTTTATCTTTATAATTAGTGCTAAATTTAATTTTGGTCAACTTAAATTGATACAATCTGAGTGCTATTTTGTTTTTTTTGGTAATAAAAATTACTTTTACTCTTTTTTAACACAAGTATATTTATGATCTTTACATATGCTTTGATACAACTTTGGAAGGGAAAAAAATGATTGTATTAAAAAAAAGTTAATTTATTTCTACCTTTCAAAGTTAATAATATTGAATTATTGATCTTCTAAAAATCAGATATTAAAGCAATTTTAATAAAATTTAAAAACATATCTTGTACCCTTTTTAGTAATTACAATTCGCATCTTCCTCTTTTTTATTCCTTAGCAAATCTAAGTTTTCCTCATGTTAAACGTCATTTTTTGTAACTTAGCTATGAAAAGTTTTCTTGTCTAAAGACATCAAGTATTTCTAATAATAATATGGCATCTAGCCAATACTATCATACAAGTGCAATCGACAATCCATAAAGAATCTTATTCTTATATGTTTGAAATAGTTTGGCCTTGGAATGATATGATTGAGTTTTATGTTGCTTTTTAACTTCATGTTGTGTTGTGTTTATGGATCTTTATCTTTTAAATTAGATTATGTTGGATTGTATTATGTTCTATTTATTATTTTGTGTTACTTTGTTGGATTTTTTTTTTTAAATTTCTATTAATACTCACGGGTATCCTTGAAAATCCGACTTACCTGCAAAGACTGATAAATAAGAATTCAAAACAAAGATGGGAAGGGAATGAGGGACATTTTTCTTTCTTGAGAATGGAGGTGAGGGAGGGTATTGCCATCCCTAAAATGAGTGATGAAAGTTATCCCAACCCTTTTTAGTGGGAAGAAAGAAAAAGGAAAGTTGATATTTTCATTTCTTTACAACAACAACAAAGCCTTGTCCCACTAGGTGGGGTCGGCTACATGAATCAAACGACGTCATTGAACTCTGTCATGTATCATGTCTACAGAGAGATCGTTTATAGGGCTGGCAATGGGTAGGGTAGGGTAGTACCCTACCCGCGGGTTGAAAATTTTGTTAAAACTCTACCCTACTCTATCCGCGGGTTAAGAATTTCTCAACTATAACCTTACCCGCACCCTAAAATTCTAAACCCTATCCTACCCTACCTTACCCGCAGAAATATCAAATTTTTTCAAAGTAAATATAAAATTCAATCATTTCGAATTTTATACATATTAATAACATAAAAAATAAAAAACTAATGCTCTAAATTACAAAATTAACTAACTAGTTTAGTGGTTGTTCACTTATTGTAAGTCATTACATAAGGGAGGTTGTGAGTTTAACTCTCAGCTTATGTTCGTGTTCCCCTTTAGCCACCCAACACTCCGTACCATAAAGTATAGCCGGTCTTATAGTAGTGCGATAGAATTTACCTTTAAGTTTTAAAGGCACTTTTACCTTTAAGTTTTAAAGGCACTTTTTTGTCGCATATAAAACCAGACGCACTCTGCCATTTCGACTAACCTGCTTGGATCTTATGATTTACATTCTGTTCAATCTCTCCATTATCCTGTATGATGCACTCAAGATAATTAAAACTTTTAACTTTTCGTAGGATGTTTTCTCTAATCTTCACCTCTATATTAGGGTTTTTCCTTCTCAGACCGAACTTACATTCCATATATTTTATCTTACTACAGCTTATGCACAGACCATACACTTCTAGAGTTTCCCTCCATAAGTTCAACTTCTTATTTAGGTCTTCTCTTACTCTCCCGTAAGGACGATATCATCGGCAAAAAACATGCACCATGGCACAGGCTCTTAGATGTGCTTTCTAAGGACTTCCAAGACTAATGTGAAAAGGTATGGACTTAAGGATGATTCCTGGTGTAATCCTATACCAATAGGAAATTTCTCTGTCACACCAGCTTGAGTCTTCACACTAGTTGTGGCCCCATCATACATGTCTTTAATTGCCCGAATATATGCGATCCTTACTCTCCTATTTTCTAAGACCTTCCATAAGACCTCCCTTGGCACCCTATCGTACGTTTTTTCCAAATCAATAAACACCATATGTAGATCCCTTTTATTACTACGATACTTCTTCATCATCCTTCTTAACAGGTATATCGCTTCGGTGGTGGATCTGCCTGGCATAAATCCAAATTGGTTCTCTGTTACTTGTGTCTCTTCTCTCAACCTCTATTCTATCACCCTTTCTCATAACTTCATGGTATGGTTCATGAGCTTGATCCCTCTATAGTTTTCGCAACTTTGTATATCCTTCTTATTCTTGTAGATAGGTACGAAGGTGCTCTTTCCTCTAAGGCACTTCCAAACCTCAATCGGGATATTATCAGGTCCTACTGCCCTGCCATTTTTCATCTGCTTTAGAGCCTCTTTTACCTCGAAGTCTCGAATCATTCGATAGTAGTCAAAGTTTTTATCTTCTCCTTTGTACATAACCGACCAAGGCTCGGAAGAGTCTTATGCCTTCATTAAATAACTCGTAGAAGTAGCTCTTCCACCTTTCATTAATCTTCTCCTCTTGAGCCAGCACCTCTCCATCCTTATCCTTTATTCACTTAACCTGATCCAAATCTCTCGTTTTTTTTTTCACAGCTCTTTGCGATTCTATATATACCTTTTTCTCCTTCTTTCGTGCCCAAAGACTGGTAGAGATCTTCATATGCTCTTATTCTTACTTCACTTACAGTCACTTTTGTCTCTTTCTTAGCAGCCTTATATTTTTCTCAATTATCTGCATTGTGACATAAAGACCACTCTTTAAAGCACTCCCTTTTTATCTTTATCTTTTCTTGTACACTCGCATTCCACCACCAGGACTCCTTGTCTTTTGGTCCTATTCTTTTAGATTTACCAAAACTTTCTTTTGCTATTATTCTAATAACTTCTGCTATCTCCATCCACATTTCTTCCGCGCTTCCATCCCCATCCCACTTTGCCTCTTCTCCTACCCGTCTTAGGAAACTTCTTTGTTCCTCATCTTTCATCCGCTACCACCTCATCCTTGGGTTCTTCGTATGATGTCTTTTCCTTAATTTTTGCTCAACGCGAAAATTCATGACGAGCATTTTATGTTGTGTTGTCAAACACTCTCTCGGGATAATTTTACAATTAATGCAAAATTTTCGGTCGACTATTCTCAACAAGAAGAAGTTGATTTGAGAGCTTGTCATACCACTCTTATAGGTTATAAGATGTTCGTCTCTCTTTTCAAAACATGTATTTGTGATGAGAAGGTCAAATGTTGAGGAAAAGTCCAAAATAGTTTTACCATCGGCATTGATCACCCCGAAACCATGGCCTCCATGAATACTTCCATAACCAGTCACTTCTCTTCCAACATGGCCATTTAAATCTCCTCCAAAGAAAATCTTATCTCCCGAAGGTATGTCTTGAACCAAACTCTCTAGATCCTCCCAAAACCTTATCTTGTTGTTCGTCCGAACCCACTTGCGGTGCATAGGCGCTAATCACATGAAAAACACCTCCCTCCACCACAAGTTTGATCGAGATGATCCGATCTCCCATCCTCTTGACATCTACTACGTCCTTCTTCCACTGCTTATCCACAATAATACCAACTCCATTCCTACTCTTCACCTTTCCTGTATACCAAAGTTTGAAATCGGACATATCCAACTCCTTAGCCTTTGCACCAACCCATTTTGTTTCTTGTAGGCACATAATGTTAATCTTCCTCCTTGTCATGGTGTCCACCACCTCCATGGATTTTCCTGTTAGAGTGCCTATGTTCCATGTCCCAAATCTCAACCTTTTGGCGCTCCGACCTTTACCTTTTATTTTGTGAACTAGCTTATTTACCCTCGTCCGTTCACGAAAATGCGGGAACCCTTGTTCATTTAACACTACATCCGGGCACAGATGCAGTGGCTCTTGCTCATTTGACACTGTACTCGAGCCATACAGCGCGTTGCTTCTGGGCAACGACCTAGCTTTAGCACAATAATGCCTGTGATTCATGTCATGGGGATTCGATTATGTTTTTATGTTGGTTTTCGAAGACTTAACACAACCCTCCTCCTTTATCTGGGTTTGGGACCGGTTATCTACCGCAAGTGTAACATAGGCGGAGTTATATTTCTCATTTCTTTGACACAATAAAATCCTACTAACTAAAGTAATTTGTTTGCCAATATGTGTTCCATCTTTAAATCTTAGGAGTCAATATTATGTATTTGAACCCAGCATAAGATTGCCTCTATCATGGGCTTAATCATTTTTCAATCATAATTATCCTACAACTTAGATGTGTTTGATTAGGAGTCAAAAGCCGACAACAACAACCACCATTAGGTGGATCCATTACATGGAACAAACATCATTGCATCCTGGCATGAATCATGACTGAACTCAGCCTATTCACAAATTACTTAGGAGAAAATTAGGAGTTAAACTAAGTTGAAAATTTAGAAGATCAAAAGAATCATGTTTGGTTGACAAAAACACAAATATGGAACTTTTTTTATATGTGTTGGCATGACTCAGCTAATCTGTTATTTTTCTCTATATTGCTCTTATGTTAGCCACCCATCCCGTCGTCAAGGAGGCTCCACCAGATTCTTCCGGTATCAATGGTAGTTATGTTGTCTTTGACTCTCATGACAATCAAATAACTAAATTTTGGCCACGGCCATTGAGTCAAAATCTCCGTCACAAGTGCTTTTCTGTTTTGTTGAGAGTGAGGGAAGTTGGAAATGGAATGAGATATTTATTGCCATGGAAGATTTCCAAGAAGAGGTGTTGTCATACTTGATGAACAACAACCATCTCTAGTTTGATTTTCTGCCAGTAAAGATAAACAATGTTGGCGGCAAAAGCAGCATTAATTTTGACCATTGAAATCTAAATGCCTCTATGGTGAATTAGGTGGATGATAGCAGTAGGATAGTAGAGCTGAAGAAGTGGCCATGAAAGAGAAGACAAACACTTGTGAATGAAATTGAACCAAATTGATTCACCATTGCTGTTTTGACAACCCCACCTCAATCTCAACTCCAAGATCATACCAATCTGCATTAATCCGTCTGGTTCACCCTCAGATTTTACTCTGTTAAAAAGTCTCATAAAAACTTTCTTCCTTGATTTCTTATGTATATCCAAACACCCTAAGTATCAATCTAAAATCCAATTATCCTTAACAATGTTACTACCTATAGAGTATTTTTCTTTTTAATAAAACCCACTAAATCTATTAATTTGCTTTTTGCAGTGAAACCTGAGGTTGAGGACTACATTATGTTATATTAATTAAGTTTCATAGTTTTACTGAAACTTTTACTAAGTTTTCCTTATTATTTTATTCGTACTAACACAAATAAAATTTTCTAGGTATGAGTTCAACTCCAATGTTGGAGTGAGAACTAGACATGAAGAGTGGATGGGTGTGTATGAAGGGCTTTGTACTACAGAAGTGTGTCACATGTTTTAGGGGGCGAGTTTGTTTTCCTTAAATCTTATTGGTTGGGTACTCTTTTTCCTCTCTGGAGTTTTGTCCCACTGGGTTTTCTCCTTAGAGGTTTTAACGAGGCCTTACCAAGAGGTGCCGGATATGTTCACCGGTGGATTGTGTCTTTATTTTATTTGTGTTTAATGGTTTGTATTTATTTTTCTGTCGTGTGTTTAAGCCATTTCAATAATTATTGAGAAAAAAAAGGGTCTAATATGGTTATAAGTTGTAAAGATTATGATGAAGCAGAGCTATGTTGTTCTAAATATTACTGTAACATCTTAACTGGATGAAATGACTACTAAGAACGTTACTTTATGCTGTTACAAAATAGTGAGTTCTTGTGTACAAGTTGCCTCTGCAATATGTTGTTATATTGAGTAAAGTGACAATTAAGTTTTCGAGCATATCGATTTTGGACAAATTAATTCTTAAAGAATAAAAACTATCAAATAAGTCTTCAAATATTGTAAATGTTGGACACGGTTTCTCTCTCCGTCAATTTCTAATATAAAAGTTAACAGAATTGTTTATGTATACTGTTAATTCTGATAGACGTGTCTGTCTATGTCACATTGGAATTATTTCAAATATTGGAGACAATTTAATTCTCCATTTTAATTGAGTTATAAGAGTACACAATCTCTAATTGTCCAAATTTTCCATTTGAATATCTTTAAGGCCAGTACCTTTTAAACTTTATCGCAGTACAATAGAAATGCGAAGGTACTCAGATTCATAATCAAATAAATTTTCCTCATTAAACTTGTGGGCAGGAATTTCTCTTTAAAATGCTTCAACAAAAGGGTCATCTTCAACTTCCATTTGTGCATGATCAGCTTTCTCATTATGAGGTGAGTTGCCATGTTGTTGTGTTGTGTATATCTTAGGCCTAGTCCTAATATTCTTGACTCCATTAATCCTTCCACCTTTGCTCTGCCACTCTTTCTTTTTGGATCATTCTTCCTTATTTTTATTGCAAGGACATCCTCCTCATCAGTATCACCGACTTCAAATTCAAATAATGAGGCTTGTATAACTCATCTTTGACACTTTCATACTCACCATCATCAGAAATTGAAAGGTCATCAAATTCATCACATGCTATAACTAGGGTTTATTGTAAATAAAAGAGATCCACGATAAGTTATGAAGAAACACACAATATAAAAAAGGCTCTAACAATTCTGAACAACACTTCCAATTTTAAGCTTGCAAAAATAGGACACGTCACTCTATATAACGGGACAACTAAGCATATTTATTCCATTTTACAATGGAAAGGATGTAATGTGTCCATCGTTTGTAATTTTTGAGGACTTATTTAATAGTTTTTATTTTTTAAAGATTAATTTGTCCGAAGTCAACATTTTCAAAGGCTTAATTGTCACTTTAATATGTTATATTTATACATTGCTACCTATGGTGGAGTTTTTTAGAATTATCTTGGCCAATTTATTAAGGGTTTCACTTGCAACTTGAGGAGTTGCTCTATTATTCATGCCAAACTTTGGTACTTCAAATTGCCTTAGCTAACAATTTTACTTGCTTAATGGTTAAATCTGACTCTGCTGCAGCTATTAATTTTGCTAAGAATGATTGCCCAACTACACATCCTTGTGCTCCTCTTATAGCTGACATTCACATTTTGGCTAGGCTTCTCCAGAACATTCAATGGTCTCATACTTTACGTGAAACTAATTCAGTGGCTGACATCCTTACTAAGAAAGAGCATGATATACTCTTTGGCTATCATGTGTTTGAAGCTACTCTTCCTGATATTTTTAATTCTCTTTTGTTAGATGTTTCTGGTGTTTCTTTCGTGAGAGGATTTAGTTAGTTGTCTTGTTTTTTTTGAGTCTCTAACCCTCCTTTCTCACAAAAAAAATATGTTATATTTATACATTGAAATTGTGTAATACCAAAAATCGGATAGATTTAGCCTACAAAAAATGTTGAATAAATAAGATATTTTTGTAATTAAATTTAATTAAGTTTTTTTTTTGTAAGTCTTCTCTTTCTTCTTCAATTAGTTTTTATTATACTAATAAATTATTAGATTAATTTAATTGA
>NC_029793.2:10106473-10112548 GCF_000816755.2 Arachis ipaensis | reverse complement strand
GTCAAAATTGTCAAAATTGTGTGAATCCTACTTAATTATGTTGTTTTATATTCTCATTATTATTTTTTTATATTTGTAATGTATTTTATACATATAACTAATTTTTATACACATATAATATGATTGAACTGTAATGATAAATCAAATTTACCAAAAATAAGTTTAATTAACTAATTAATTACTGATACAATTCATTAACTTTAAAATTAATTAAATTAAACAAAACAAATTTTGTTAAATATAATTGTTAATACACTGGCCCAACACTAAGGCCCAGGTCCAAATACACCAAAAGGCCCAATCCAAAGATTGGCCTTCGTTATTCACCGACCTCTTTAGAAGAGGTCGGACTCAACACAGACTTCTTTTCAAAGGAGTCGGGTTCAAGAGATAGCTGGCAGATAACACTTATTCAAATAAGTAACTGCCCCTAAAATCTCTCAACCCACTTCTAGAAGCCATATCCCAACAATCCCTAAATAAAGGGACGGTTATCCACCTAAAAAGGTGGCACTACTCCAACGGTGGTTATTGGATCACCACTATAAATACACTGACACCCCTCAGGTATCTCTAAGTTCCAATACATTCTAAGCCTGCTTAACCCCATGCTGACTTAGGCATCGGAGTGTCTTTGCAGGTACCACCCCCCATCTCTTGGAACACACAACTCGGAGGCGGCTCCCAGACGTAAACCAAGTCGGAGACCACACTCCTCCAGCGCTTGGGCCTCCAGCGCTTGGGCCTCAAACAAGCCCAACCACCGTCCGGTTCTAGGTAAGCCCCGTAACATTGGCGCCGTTGTCGGGGACCTGAAGCTCAACTCTTGATAATGGCGGATGATCAACAACATAGTCAGACAACCACTCGACATGAATAAGATGCAAGCATGTTAAAAAGAAGCTGGAATACAGTTTCTATGGATACCAGAAATTCCGTAAAAACTTCTCCCAATGGGCAGAGGTTATCAAATAGGGATGATGATTCTACTTCTACAGTTAAATTGGATTAAACAAAAGAGAAGAAAGCACCGTCCCAAGGCCATTGTAGAAAGCAAACCAAGACGAACTCGAAATCCAATTGAATAAAAGAATTTTCAATTCAGAAAATTCAATTGGCAAAAGAAGTTACGTGAAAAAAAAAAAGACGAACTCGAAAGCCAATTGAATAAAAGAATTTTCAATTCAGAAAATTCAATTGGCAAAAGAAGTTACGTGAAAAAAAAAGACGAACTCAAAAGCCAATTGAATAAAAGAATTTTCAATTCAGAAAATTCAATTGGCAAAAGAAGTTACGTGAAAAAAAAGGGAACTCGAAAGCCAATTGAATAAAAGAATTTTCAATTCAGAAAATTCAATTGGCAAAAGAAGTTACGTGAAAAAAAAAAGACAAACTCGAAAGCCAATTGAATAAAAAAAATTTTCAATTCAGAAAATTCAATTGGCAAAAGAAGTTACGTGAAAAAAAAGGGAACTCGAAAGCCAATTGAATAAAAGAATTTTCAATTTAGAAAATTCAATTGGCAAAAGAAGTTACGTGAAAAAAAAAAAGAGGAAAAGGGAACGTGACTAATCCCAACCTCTTCGTGAAATAGGATGGATAATGACATTTGTGCCAACTTACAATCTCGGAAAAATCCATGATACCCACTCATGGAATGGAGCAGTTGCATGTTCCAAATACACAACATCAGCCAATTTGAATGCAACCCAATCCGACAACGGAGTGATGAATCCAGTTTTTTCTTCAGTGGATTCACATGTCAATTACAACAGTGAATAACACAAAAAATTCTCATGGTACATCTTTCGTTGGTTGCTCACAAATTACATCACTGCCAATGAATATGGAAAGAAATATTCCCGTGGTAGAATTTGATGTTGTTTGCACACCAATAAAAATGGATGTCTTCCAGGAAGAAAACTGGAATCCGATCCAAAGAAAAAAGAAAGTCAGGGTGACAAAGGCCCAGTCTTCATTGGAGGGGATGATGGTCAGACTTTCCTTCAAAGGTCGGATGAGCTGGGAGCTCACAGAGAAAATCCAACCTCTTTTAGAGAGCTCATGAAGGAAAGTCCGACCTCTTTTAGAGAGCTCATGAAGAAAAGTCCGACCTCTTTTAAAGGTCAGACTTTACAACAAGGTCGGATGAGTTGGGAACTCACAAAGAAAATCCGACCTCTTTTAAAGAGCTCATGAAGAAAAGTCCGACCTCTTTTAAAGGTCAGATTTTACAACAAGATCGGATAAGCTTGGAGCTCACAAAGAAAATCCGACCTCTTGCAAAGTTCATGAAGGAAAAGTCCGACCTCTTTTAAAGGTCAGACTCTACAATAAGATCAAAAACCTTCAGACTAATAAAGAAAAATCCGACTTCTCTTAGATCCCACGAAGAAAGTCCGACCTCTTTTAAAGGTTAGACTCTACAAATGAGGTCTAAAACCTCATTTGCTCAGAAGAATCCGACCTCTTTAGAGCCGACAAGGAAAAAATCCGACCTCGTTTTGGAGTCTGTAAAAAATCCGACCTCTTTCATGATCAACTCTACAATGAGGTCGAAAATCTCGAAGATTACCAGAAAGAAATTCCGACTTCTTTGAAAGATCAGAGTCTACAATGAAGTCGAAAACCTCCAAGCTTAGGAAGAAAGTCCAACCTCTTTCCAAGCTTAGAAAGAAAAATCCGACCTCTTTTAAAGGTCAGACTTTACAACAAGGTCGGATAAGCTTGGAGCTCACAAAGAAAATCCGACCTCTTTTAGAGCTCACAAAGAAAAGTTCGACCTCTTTTAAAGGTCAGACTTTACAACAAGGTCAGACAGGCTAAGAGCTTACAAAGAAAAGTCCGACTTCTTTCTTGAGGTACAACTTCGAGAACCAGATCCCAAGCATAAATGGCTATGAGAAGGTCATACGAAAAAAATTTCTCAACTGACAACCTCGTCTTGATCCAAAATGACATCGGGCCAAAATCGAACGAAGAAAAGCCAACACCAAAATGAAAAGATCCCAACAAAATCACTTAAGACTTGAAAAAGAACTACTACAACATACTCGACCTACTCGAAAACAATCTACCTAGATTGTGCCATGTCTACAACAAAAGGGATACTACAGCTAGAAAGCGCACCTTACTCCCTAATGCACACTTTTTCTGACTTGAAGTGATGTGATCCAAAGTGGTGTAAGAAGTTATAAATACAAATCGTGGTCCAACCTCATTAAGCCACTTGTACTAAATCAAGCTGGCAAGGGGCAAACCTAAAACAAATTGCACAAATAACTTAAGGACAGCGTGATCATAATCAAACATCAACACGAAGAGGATGCAAACCTGACCTCACAACAATTTGTTTAAAACAAATTGAGAAAGGATGGCGATTTATAAGAATACCTCCTCAAGCCAAGAGATAAGTATCCGACCTTACTAAGTTGACACAACAAGTATAAAACAAGTTATCCGACCTCCCAAAAAGAGAGTCTAAAATAACTTGTAAAAGTCACATAGCAACAAATAGTAAGATTCAAGAATGGCATGACTGAATACTCGAGTCCGACTTTATGAAGCTCGGCCTCGAGTAGGGGCACTGGCTTATCATGAAAGCTAAGTCCAAAATTATTAAATCAAAGACAACATTCTACAGTGATATCAGAGCACGAAGAAAGAACTCGACCTCCTTCCAGAATTCTGAGAGCAAACTCAGATAAGAAAAGAGGTTTAGAGAAATTCTACAATGAAGTGGATAACATTCAAGTTCAAAAAGAAAAAATTGACCCCCTTCTGGAAATTCGAGAGCAAACTCGAATAAGGAAAGAGCTCTTGAGACAAAGGATGGCTACGAGATTCGCCGCAAAAGACCTCATCTTGATAAGAAAAAATATCGGGCTACTAAGTTCGGGCGAATGAAAGCTGACAACAAAAAGATAGGACCCTACAAGATTACTGAGATCTTAGAAAAAAGTTATTATAAGGTGACTAACTTAAACGACACCGAGTTACAAAGGTCGTGGCATGCTCGTAACATGAAAAGGTACTATAGCTAAAAGCGAACTCTACTCCCTGATGTACTCTTTTCCCAACTTTATGATTACAAGTTGGAAAAACCGAGAAACAAGGAAACGCATCGCAAAAATAACCTAAATCATAAGAGCTCAATAAATCAAAAATTGAGTATAAGGAATACCAAAAAGAGATCAGAAAACCTATTGAAAGCACTAAGGCAAAAGGCTGTCCCGAGTTATTAAGGAAAACTTAACTTAAAGAAAGGGACAGTCAGCCAAGAAAAATGTTTTTCAAAACAAAGATCAAAAAGGTTTTTTCGAAACCTAAAACAGAAAAGCATGCGCACAACAAACAGAGAAAGATGAATTCTTTCGAACAAGAGCTTCTTCCGAACAGAGGAGAGGAAGTGTGAAAGTTTTCAGAAACGAAGCAAGGAAAGAGAGGGAAAGTATTTATAAAAATGTTGGGGGCACAATGGTAAAAACGGAAGCCGTCATTTAAAGAGAGGCACCGTTCCCAATGTAACTGATCCCCGCGTATGAATATACAAATCCCTAACGGACGTGACGTTTGATTAGATGCGATTGTTGAGAATTTTTAAAAAAAAACACGTCGGTTCTGAAACATCACGTCGGTTCCTTATCAGGTCGGCTACGGTCCTGAGTTAAATACTCGACCCCAACTCTTAAAAAGAAATTGGGCTCGAGTAGGGGCACTACAAATCACTTCTACCAAATGACTCATATAGAAACGAGTTAAAAAGGAAGGATTGTAAACGTTTTTGACTAAAATCGAAACGTAAAAACTATCCTCCAAAATAACTTGGATAAAACGAGTTGTACCACACACGAGGATGACAACCTTGTAAAAACTAGAAAGGGGAGAGAATAAGCATATAATCCCTTCACCTAAGGCGCCAATTTATGCTCGACAAAGTGCAAAAATCACGAGCTGATCTTTTCAATGGTCGCTCGGATAAAGCGACGAGGTACAAATTGGTATCCAATGGTTATAATACGGCTTGATGATTTAAAACAACTCAAACCCATGAGTTGAACAAATCAAGTAAAAAATAACCATATGATCTAAGTAATTTGTATTAAAACAAATTGCGCAAAACAACTTGATATATAACGAGTTGTGCTTCAAAAAAGTGACTTGTATAAAAAACAAGTCATCTAGAAAACTCAGAATGAATGAGTTCAACAAAAAAAGGCTTCATTCGAAAATCCTTTCTGCTTGATTGCTCGAGTCCGACTCCATAAAGCTCGACCTCGAGCAGGGGCATAATGGATAAAGCAACGAAGTCCGATGGTTATAAAGATGATCTGATACTTTAAAAGGACTCAAAATAAACAATTTGTACTTGAAACAAGTTGTGAAATCCTAAAAAAACAGCTCAAATTTAAATGAGTTGTATGAAATTAGATCAAGAAATAGCCACGTTTTAATTAAACGATTTGAAATGAAACAAATCGTAAGACCTTAAAACTACTCGCATCGAATGAGCTAGATGAGGTTATACTAAAAAATAATTACGAGTTTTGAAATAAACGATTTGTATCAAAACAAATCGTAAGAAATCAGAATAAGTTTCAGAAAGGTGATTTGTATTAAAACAAGTCATGTATCCTCAAAACAACTCGAATTGAACGAGTTGTATGAAACTAGGACAAGAAATATTCTTTGGTTAAGCAAGATATGCTAAAACCAATCATACAGAGCCTACAAGCCATTTAAAATTATTTTTGAAAATAATATATCTTTTACATTATTTAAGAAAAAATTCCAGTAAATGTTCCTACAAAAAACCCAGAATTTGCCAAAGTTGTGCCGAACTGAAAAAGCTGAGATTGATATCGGTCCAATGACAAATTGTTGGTGACTCTCATTATTGTGCGTAAACCCAACGGCTACTACTGATAGGGATCTCTAACACACAAAAGTCACGCTAATCGGTGTCAGCGTCAACGAAAAACGACGATCTTTTTCTCTTTTTCTTTTCCCCCAATAACTACCGACGTTGACTCATAGCTCAAAGTTGCCAAATTCATAGAATTTAATATTTATAGT
>NC_029793.2:10089330-10106241 GCF_000816755.2 Arachis ipaensis | reverse complement strand
ATTATTATGGGATTATCTATTTATCTTTAATTAATTCCAATTTATAAAATTAAAATTCTTTCTACGACTCAAGCAACGTTTCTTCTTCTTGTTTCTTCTTAGTTTCCGTCGTCGCCGTCAGTTAAGAACGTAAAACCCCACCAACCACCATTTCCCTCTTCTCACTCCTTCATTTTCCGTTTAATTTTCTCAGATCTACCTTTCTCTCTCTTCTTCTATGGCTTCCACTGCTGTTGCCACCTCCTCCGTCCCTGCCGCCGTGAGGACGGAACCGCTGCCGCAGACGTCTGATTCTTCTCCTTCCAGAACCTCCGCCGCCGCCGAGGTGTCGCTTTTATCGTCCTCACCCGCCGCCGAGGTCATTGATCGTAGCGATTCTTCCAATTCATCGCCGAACCTATTTGCTGACGCTGAAAATCAGGTACCTACCTCCTCGCTCTTTTAATCTTGTCGGTGCTGCGCGCTTCCTGCATTTATGATTCTTCGACTCGGTTCAATCGTTTCTGTGTGTAGTGTAGTCTGTAGCGCATTACTTTATAGGAATTTCGTTTATTCATTTAATTTTGTAGAAATGAATTATGCTGTATTATCTTTCATGTGTTTTTCCGGATGTCTTGAGAATTTCGAGTTCTGTGGATTTTGATATTAGGAATCTAAGCTGGCTTAGTTATCTATGGAAATTGTGTAAATTTTTGGTAGTTTTGAATTTCAACATTTCTGTGATCAATCTTTGTAACTCATGCCTTTATCCTTTTGGTTACAGACTATGGACGCGTTGAAGAGTGAAGAGTATCGGCAGCTGTTTCGTCTTCCACCAGATGAAGTAAGTGATTTTCTATCTTTTCAAGTTAGCTGTTCTAATTTCTTAAGGTTTTGCTTATTGGTTTACTGATTACTGTTATAGCATAGAATTGAATTGAATTGAATGGTATTCTAGTCAAATTTGCAGTTTTTTGGAACGTGTTTGTATATGATCATGTCCTTATGTCACTTCTTGGCAAAGCATTCAATGAAGTCGGGTTGGGAAACCTCATTGATGAGATGCTAAAAAAAATTGCTTAGAAGTCCCAGGTCAAAAGTCTCTTATTTTGCAAATTGTGGACCTTCTCTTGATTAATGGTAGATAAGATCATTCACACACCCTATTTAGTTATCAACACTCCTCCATGAAGGTTTTTTACTTTCATTTCCTTACTCTCAAGTAATATTCAGACTATTGAGTCAATTGCTTCCTTTTTTAATATATAAATTCTTTAGAGGTTAACTAATTCTAACGACCTTGGACCCTGGTGGTGTATAACTAAAGGAACTATTACTCAAATCTTCAAAAAAGTCAAAACTAAAGAACAATAATTTTGGATAGCCTCAAATCAAGAGCAGCCCCGACTTTGCAAAATAAGAGACTTTTGACTGGTGGCTTGTAAGCAATTTTTTTAAGAACCTTATCAATGAGGTTCCCCAACCCAACCTTATTGAATACTTTACGCACTTTCTTTCATGATATAATGAGATATCTCTTGAAGCCTTTGGGGTAGAACATATTTTGGATTTGTTTGGAATGAAATTCCTCTTACCAACTTATCCTTCTATTGTAATGTGTATCTTATCTACACATTCTGCTTACCGTGTGAATGAAGTGTTTGAATTGTGGAGCAACCATTTTCGGGAGTGCTTTCCTTAATTATATTACCTAAAACTCAATGTATCATATTTTAGTTTTGTAATTTCAGTCCTCCAAAATTTGAATAATGTTGGCTCAACATTTTCTTAGTAAGTCATTCTTACAAAATTTCCAAAATTAGTTCTGTACCATTTATATAAACACAAACATATTTCATCTAGGACTAAGGAAAAACCAAGTCTCTCTAGACTTGAATGTGATGTTGATATCAAGAGTTCCATTCCCAGAAGGCCCCCTTTCCCCTCTCCGTAGACAGATGCTTGCACATCCTTTGTAACCAAAATAAAAGAACACATTCTTATGGATAAATAAGTGCTAGGATTCAATTATATATTAACCTTGTCTGTGCATTTCTTACATCTAGCAACAAAGCAAATTGATATTTATATGTTGATTTTTCTCATTCCTTTTTCATAATTCACATCTTATTTATTCTCCTTTTATTTTAGGTCCTTATTGAAGATTTTAATTGTGCCCTCCAGGAAAATATACTTATTCAGGTAATATTCTTGTTTTGATTTGTTGTTAAATGGTATTAGTCTTGACTTGAGTGATGTACATTTTCTTTTTTTTATTGGAAAATCATTTTTCTGGATTTCATTTGCTTAAACTGCCAAAAGCTTTTTCATTTTGTTGTTTAATGATTTAAAAGCAAGTTATAACAAGTCATGTTGCCTTTTCATTTGGTTTCCTGATTAGTTATTAATTTCTTGTTGTAGGGTCATATGTACCTTTTTGTCAACTTTATATGTTTCTACTCGAACATATTTGGGTTTGAGACAAAGGTAAGTGACTGAACAGAATGCATTTTTAACATATTCTTTTATCTTTTTGCCTTCTGAGCTTGTTTATAATGCCCATGACTAATCTAGTTTAATGGGAAAATTTATTGCTTTTGGTACTATATTTTTTATTGCAAATGATTGTGTGAAAGCACGTACGTGGGTATGAACTGTCAAGAGTGACTAAATCACAAACTTAAATCCATATTGGACAATAAAATATCTGAAAGATTTTGTGTAAGTATTTTTTCTGAACCGTGTTGTTTCCAGATATATAATCTCTTCATTGTAATCTTTTTACAATAAAATCCATGATATATGTGAAAGAAGTATCGTTCCTTGATTGTTTCCATTGAGTTTATTCTTATCTAGAGATTTTGGTTTTTGTTTTACGATTTCTCTGCATCTTGGATATGTCAATGGTTTATGTTTCAGAGAATAATTGCATTCCCAGAAGTCACAAGTGTACGTAGGGCAAAGACAGCTGGGCTCTTTCCCAATGCCATTGAGATTCTTGCTGGCAACAGGAAGGTATCTTACACATAGAAGAACGTTATAGTCATTATGCATCACTGCAACATTGAATATTCAATCTGAATATATTTTTACCGCGTACTGTTTTTTCTGCTTAATTGTGCCCTGATGTCCGTCTTAATCCACTTATCTGTTTGACAGTACTTTTTCGCATCTTTCCTATCCCGTGATGAAGCTTTTAAGATTATTAATGATGGATGGTTACGGCAGGCTAATGGTACCAGAGCAGTTATTGAACAGGTGTTTTGCTACAGTAATCTGTGTATCTAATTATTTATGATGTTTGTTAAGGTAGAAAAAAAAAACCTGGAATTTAACAGCAATTCTTTTTGGCTAATGTTGTGTTTGTTGTACCCTTGCCCTTATACATTGGGTGGTCTTTCTTTTTCTTTTTTTTCAGGAGTCTATGTCCGAGTGCAGCGCCCAAGACAGTGAACTTATAGCTACTGAAAATGTCAAAGGTTCTGATATATTAGACAATGAATCTCCTTCTGCAGACCCGTATGCCCATTATCTTAGTGACCTTTGCCTTAGAATAAGATTATTTTGTGTGGAAACTCATTTAGACTTACTTATATATGTGTTAATCAGAAGCAAGGTTACTACTAATATTATCAACGACATGGGACCTCCATCAAATATTATAGATAGCCCTGTAGTGATGAAAGTTACAGATAAACAATCCAGTACAAAACAGGTAGCTGAACCTGTATTGAATGAAGATTCTCCAGCTGCGAGTTCATGCTGGAAAGAGGAGGACATTGATGCTCCAACAAGTGAGTTTGGAACATACCCACTACTTGTATACATTTTGGATTTAAGCTTGTAGAATGCATTTAATCTTCTAGATATTGTAATGTGGGAGAATGATGCAAGGTTTTTATTTTAGAATTGTTCAATGGATCTGGCTAATAGTATATTGGAAGAATGGGTGGTTTTGTTGAAATATAAATAAAATGAAATTTTTACTTTTCTATTGATTCAGGCTTTTAGGGTATACTTTATCATACATTGTCATAAAATAACTTGCCTGAAGTTTGTAACAATCGGGAAGTTTTGATGTACAGATGAGATTGGAGTTTGTATGCTATATTGTATTGCAGCTCTGTTACACTTAAATAGTTAACTGCAGTGGATTAGCCATATAAGCTCTTTGCTTAACTACTGTTTCTTACAAATAGAAGTTGGTAAACTGACTTGATTGATCCTGTCTTTGAAATTCTCCAGCCCCTCTGTTTATTTGTGGTCTGAGAAGTTAAAAAATATTAAATATATAACCCTAGGAAACTTTGCCTGAGCAAAATTGATCAAATTTTCATGCCCATTGTGTTTAGGGTTTGAAAAGCTATGCTTTATAGATGAATCATTTGTTTTGCTTTTTTATCATATTATCCTTCTCCTTAAATCTTAATGAAATTATTCTTTTATCAAAAAGATAAAAAAATGTCTATTGTGTTTAACTTATAATATATTTTATTAATCCATCATATTTTTTCAAAAACTCTGCTGATCTGAGCTTATTTTCTAATGTGCAGCCCCAGAAGAATACACATGTGTTGCAGAAGCTGAGTTTCCGGTATTTCTTATTAGAAAAAATACCATTTTATTTTTTCATTTTCAAGTTTTCCCTTGTTGACTTTAGTAATATTAGTCTTCTAAATTTATTAGAAATTTTAAAATTTTAAATTTACAAACTGCAGATAAAGGTTGAAGACTTCTTTAGGTACTTTTTCTCAGATGATGCTGTAAACTTTCATGAGTCTTTCCATAAAAGATGTGGTGATAAAGGTAGCCTGCATGAAACAACTATGAAACCTCTGCATTTGAAAAATCATCTTTAATTTTGTATGCTTTGCTGGTTGTGAGTATGGTTTAAAGGGAAGAATTTAAGATGACTAATACCTGTCACAATACACCTTAACGTTTTGTCGAGGATGATTTTTTCATTTTTCCCCCTCCCCTTTCAGACTTCAAGTGTAGTTCGTGGCGTCCTCAAGAGAAATTTGGGTATGCTCGTGAACTATCTTTTCAACATCCAATAAAACTTTATCTTGGTATGTTTCTGCCAGCTTTATTTCTCTTTTCTATCTGAGTTTTGTTATTCCATGATAATTTTATTGACTATGCAGTGGTGGAGGTTCAACTAAAATTTTGAATGAAGCCAAAGTGAATGCCTAATATGGGGGCTTATTTACAGAGAAATATATGAACATATTGATGAGTTACAAAATTCCATTTCATGGAAAAAATGATTGAGCAGCATGCCTTAAGTAGTTAAGTTTGAAGTTATTAATTCAAATTAAGCTAAATATAAGATGGAATAAATTGTTAAATCTAAGATCTCCTGAGCATATGTCATTTGATGAAGCAATAATAAGTTCTTTGATGCGTACCTATGATTTTTAAAAACTTGGCAAACTGTTCCTATGGAGACCTGCCAGTGAACATAATTGTGTTTCCTTTTCAGGAGCAAAATTTGGTGGCTGCCATGAGCTTCAGAAATTTCGAGTGTATAAGAGCAGGTTGTTACCATGACTCAATCCATTTTTATTTTTTCTTCAGTTATTCTTTTGATTTCTTTCAAGACGTTTTTTCAAGCTAAATGTAATGTAATTATTTAATTGGGAATTCCTTGGTGCCATGATGTGGCCTTGGATAGCATGGTCAAGTGACTGTAGCATATACTTCATCTTCTTATTCTGGCATCTGGTAGGAATGAGGAAAATATCTTAAGAAGTGTATCTTAGGATTGGTTTTCTTATCTCCATCTATCTATGATTTTTTTCCTTATTAATTAAGATTAATACTCTATTGTTATTGTACATGGCGATTAGTGCTGTCTCTTTTGTATCACACATAGAACACATCATATCATAAACTGCCTATATATACATATACTCAATTTCCTTCTTCCTCCTTCCCTTTTTTAGACCCATTATCTCAACATCTTCTTGTCTGTTCAATGAGTATTGGTGCTTTTATTGTGTTATGCTGGCAGCGAAAATAATTGCTCTTGCCTCAATACTGCATTTTATCGTTTCCATTCTTTGTCTTCCCTTATTTGTAGATGTTTATTATTTGTTTTTAGAGCAAGAATAAAGTTGCTCCATTGATTACTTGAAATATATGAAGAACTTATTTACTTATTTTTTTTTTTTACTTATTTTTTTTTTACTTCTTTCAGTCATCTGGTTATAGAGACATCACAAGAAGTCAGTGATGTACCTTATGCAGATTATTTTCGTGTTGAGGTACATTTTTTTCTGGGAAAATTAGATCTTTATCATAAAATTATGAGCTTTTTGCCCCCAGTACAATATACTTATTAGAAGCATTTGGCATGAATTATTTCTCTTTATAATTGTGCTACTAGGTCAACGTAGATAACATGTTTTATTTTGACCCGACTCGCTTGCAAAAGCTCATTGGGCTTGAATTCTACTGTTGACTTCGTGCTAAACTTGCTCTTTTTGCTCTCATGACGAGCCACTGTTTTTACTTGGTGGTTTCTTGTCTTCATTTAACTCTCTCTTTGTTTTAGTTGTTTCGCTAATAATTTTCTTCTCCCAATGAATTTATAGTTTACTTATATTTCTTGTTTAATTACCAGGGACTGTGGGATATACAGAGACACAAGGATGACTCTTGCATTTTGAGAGTATATGTGACTGTAGCATTTTCTAAGAAAACTATTTGGAGAGGTGGGCCTTTTCATGATTTATCCTGAAACTAATATTCTCTTGCTTTGTATCTTATTATTATTATTATTATTATTATTATTATTATTATTATTATTATATGCTAAATGACTTAGTGCTCCCTTTTCACTTTTTCAATATAAATAGTTTTGGTCTGTTAAATTTTCTTCGACTTTCCTGAAATGAAGAAGTATGAAGCAAACAGTTCTCCATGTTATTAGCTTTTGACTTGTCATCTCTTATACTTTAGGAGTTTTAAAATTTCAATTTAAAGTTACATTTCTTTTGACCTCATCAATTGGTATTGCAATCAGTTTGATGAATCTATTAGTTGAGTAAATATTCATTTTTAGCATTATTTTTTTTTTGCACAATACAAGGTTTCATGATGTAAAGTGTGATATTGTCTTTTATCTACAAGAACTTTTTTTATTACGCCAAAGAAAGATTGGGAACAGAATTACCAACTCTGACAAATTTTTTTATACTTATGTGTATGAGACACATATCTGCTTCACTTGAGAGAAAAGAAAAGAAAAAGAACATGTACCATTTTCTAAAAATTGGACTTTATTTGATTTTGTGAACAACTGCACAGGCAAAATATTACAATCAACCGTTGAAGAATGTCGAGAAGCTTATACTACTTGGATTAGCATGGTATTTTTTTTGTGGGTGTTTTTTTTTTCTGTGTTCACTATTTACACTTTTTATTGTCCACTTAAGATTCTATCACTACTTTCAGGCACATGACTTGTTGAAGCAGAAAAACCTAGAAAAGCAAGGTTTAACATTTGCAATTTCTATATATGTTCTTAAATTTTGAAGTTCATTATGCATTCCTGATACCATCAGTTTCTTTGTAATATTTATGATTTGTTTTTATGAGGCAGAAAGAGGTGCTGTTGTTGCTTTGACTCAAAATGGAAAAATCAATCCTGATATAGAGTTGGAGACTGTAGAAACTTCAGGAGCTTCACAGGAGGAATGTAACTCTACAAGGATGCAAGCTACATCTAGTGTAGCAGATGCTATTCACAAGGTTGACACCCAGATGCAAACAAGATTCATTGATACATCGTCTGTTCCTTCTTTGTTCAAAGATTATGTGAGAAAGTTAAGGTTGTCTTTGAAAAGTCAGAACAACCTCTCATTACTCATTGTTGCCATTTTTGCGCTGATTTTCTTCATGCAGGTGCGTACTTTGAACCATAGCTTTAAATTTTTGTCTTTTCATGTTTTGTGGATTAGTCATGAAACTATGAAAAGCCATTCTACTATCAGTACTTTTACATTAAATGCTAAAATCAAATTTTTATTGAAAGATTGTTGCAATTACTTGCTAATGTTAGTGGTATGTCGCTGATTCGCTTCTATGTGAATGTTATGTTACAATGCAGCAAAAAACAAGGCTTTATGATCCCACTAGTACCTAGTGGGTTCGGTTACATAGATCAAATAATGTCATTACGTCTTAATATGTATCATGTTTGCAATGAGAGTGTTCATACAGTGTTCTTATTTGACCACTTCTTACATAGTCTTTTTAGGTCTTCCTTTCCCTCCAACCACTAGTTTATTTTTTTATCCAATCCCACTTTTCTCATTAAATGCTATACTGACTTCTTTCCATATGTCCAAACCACTTAAGATAAGATTTTATCATCTTTTCAATAATAGGTGCTACTCTAACTTTTTCTCCATATGCATATGACTACTCATCTATTGAAGTATTCTCGTTTTAGCGCTGAACTTATGTTCATGTTCACCTTTTGTCACCCAACACTTTTTTCCATATAACATAGCTGGTTCAATGATAGTGATAAAATTTAACGCTGAACTTATGTTCATGTTCACCTTATGTTCATGTTCATATGACTACTTTTCTATTGCATAAAACCCAAAACACTCCACTATTTGACCATCCTTATTAAGTTCCTTTACTTTTGATATAACATTTTTCCCGATTTTCACTTCTATGGTGTTCATCTTTTGCCGCTAAACTTGTACTCCATATACTGTCTTTTATGCAACTTATGTGCAAACCATATACCTCCAAAATGTGTCTCTACAAATCCAACTTCTAATTCAAATCTTCCTGCGGTTCTCCCATAAGGGTGATGTCATCAGGAAAAGGCATGCACCCTGGTATGAGTTCTTGAATATGCTTCTGAAACAAGTGTGAAAAGAGATGGATTTAGAGATTATCCTTGGTGTAATCCTACACCAATAAAAATTTCCTTTGTTATACCTTATTGAGTTTTCACCCTAGTTGTATTCCCATCGCACATATCTTTAGTTGTACGAATATGTACAATCCTTGCTGCTTTCTTCTAGAAAACCTTTATACAGGTCTTCCTTGCTACCCTGTCATATGTTTTTTTTCAAGTCAATAAACATCGTGTGTAGATTTTTCTTATTACTCTGATGCCGCCTCTTCATCATTCTCTTTTATAGCCTCTGAGGTAGATCTAGCTGACATAAAACCAAACTGTTTCTTTGAAACCTTAGTTTCTTGTCCCAACATTCGTTCTATAACTCTTCACAACTTCATAGTATGGCTCATGAGCTTAATCTGTTTTTGTACCACAATTTCGTATATCCCCTTGTTCATTGTAGATAGGGACCAAAATGTTCTTCCTCCATACATATGCATTTTCTTAGACTATGAAATCTCATTAAAGAGTTTAGTAGCTAATAGACTCTATTTCATCCTAAATCTTCCCAAATTCAATCAGGATAATATCTGGGCCCACTGCTCTACCTTTCTTCATTTACTTTCAAAATTTTGAATTCTTCAATAGTAATTCAAGTCTTGGTTCCTCCTTTGTAATTGACCTAAGCATGCCATGAAAGAATCTCATGTCCATCCTTAAATACTCTTATCTGTGACTAACTTCACCATTCTTGTCTTTAATGCACTTAACATGATCCAAATCTCTTTTTTTTTTTTTTTTCTCATACCCAAATACTGATAAAGACCCTCGTAAGCTCTTGTTCTTACTTCATTTATCGTCACTTTTGTCTCCTCTGTGGCCGCTTATTTATCCCAGTTTTTCTCATTATCGCATAAAGACCACCTTTTACATCATCTCCATTTTTTACCTCTACCTTCTCTTGCACACTTGTGTCCTACCACCACGAATTTTATCTCTTCCTGCAGTACCTTTAGTTTTTCTTTTGCTGTTTTCCTAATAACTTTTGTCATCTTACATCACACTAGTTTGCACTTCCATGCTCATCTCACCTGGTTTCTTCCGAGAAGTGGAAGTGATGTAATTATGAGATTAGGCTGCCTACATTACAACCTTTGGGTGCAGTCCCTCCCTGGACCTTGCATTAATGCATGATGCTTGTGCACTGGGCTGCCCTTTTTATTTTTTCCTTCTCAACCAAGGGTATCTTTAGGGTGAAAATTGGGTGAAATTCTTTTTAAATGAAATTCATATACAATTTACATATATCTAATCCATGAAAAATTTCACCTTCTCCAACGTTATCAGCATTTTGGACTTTAGGGATGTTGTAAAACGTTTACTAACTATAGTTGCAGATCAAATACATCATTTTATTAACTATTTACTCTATTCTGTTGCAGCAGTTTAGCATACTTGTGCTATTGTCAAGACCTCAACACATACATGTTAACCCTCCCGTAGACAACATAAATATGATGGAAAATGGAGTTACTAGAACTTCAGACGTGGCATGGTTGGAGAAAAGAATTCATCACCTCAAAGATGAGATGTACATGGTTGAGACTAGGCTTGAAAGGATGCGGTATGAACATGCACTCTTAAAAAAGCAACTAAATGATCTTGAGCGTAAATAACTACCTTCTTTTCGTTGTTGAATCATATCTTTCTCTACATATCTTTTGGTGTATATATATGTGTGTGATGCATGGATCTGATATTCAGTTAAATTCTAAAATTCATTTTATCTTGTTGTAAATGAGGAATATAATTTTTACCACATGTAAAAACTAAAAATTAAGCCACGAGGATTGGTCTAGCGATAAAGGGTTTGGGTAGTATGCACGAGGTTCTAGTTTAAATCTCATTTGCATCATGTAAAAAAAAAAAAAGAGAAAAAGAAAATTGGTAGACAATTTTATTACGAAAATGATGTGCATTGTTATTGATCCTTGAATGTATAAGTATATTCTGTTATTATCGTTCATCTGCACCACAAGTTCACAACCTAAGTTAATAGCTTCTGATAAACATTTGTTTCGCTTGTGTATCACTCCTCAAAAGACAAAATCTAAGATTTGATTTCTTTTTCTACCAAAGATGTAGTAACACAGAAAAAGGTAGGAAGTTAATATTTTGTGGGCAAGCTATATTGCTCTCTCCTGTTATTTGAGGTAACTCATTGTGTTCCAATCCCATTTGTCTAGGCAGCTTTTCCTAAGCATCTTTTTAGAAGCTCTGTGTTATTTTTACAGGGGTATAGTTTCATGTTATAATGTTATATTGTACAAATACTGGGCTCTTAGGTGTATTATCACCCAAATGTCATGAGAGCTCAGTTTATGTCTTTTGAAATAGAAGGGAGTTGAATGATTTTCACTAAACCTCAAGTATATTAAAATACCGAGTCTTACTGTTAATTATTATTGATCTTTGAATGAAAAAAAACTAATTATGCTATTCTTTTTTAAATTCATGTATCATGGCTTTGTTAAAACTCGACAACATCATTTCATTCCTGATAGAAACTGGTATAATATGGTTTAACGGAGGTTTGAAAAAGATAAGTAAATTAGCACCATTATTAAATTGTATGCAGAGATGTATAGTAAGGGAGAGAGGGATAGGACATGGTTCCGAATGATGAAATGGATACTTCTAACAAGATATCATTCTTTTCTGTAGAAAGATGTGTAAGAGGAACCACAGTTGTCATGAGTAGGTAGTGTTTTAAATTTTAATATCTTGTCTGTCTATGCTAACCAGTAACCAGCGCTTTGATTCAGAAACAAGAAAAGTTATACTAGAAAGATTTCATTCTCTATTGATTCAACCGAAGGAACAGGGCTTCCATTACTGCCCTCCCTCTCTCTATTGATTCAACCGAAGGAACAAGGCTTCCATTACATCCCTCCCTCTGCCCCCCCCCGGGGCCGGGCGCGCGGCTCCTTTTCTTCTCTCCCTCCCTCTGTTTTTTGGCCAATTTTTTTTCGCGTTTCTCCTCTTCCTCCTCTTCTTCCTTCTTCTCTTTCTTTGTGTTTCTTCTCTTTTTTCTTCGCTTGTTTCATCTTCATCGTTGTTGTTTCTCCTCCTTCTTTTGATTTGACAACATTATATATTTTCTTCTTTGTTTGATTTTTTCTTCCAAAAAAAAATTATGAGAATATGAAATAAAAAGACGAAGAAGAAGAAGCAGTAGAAGATGAGGAGGAGGAAGAGCAAGAGTTCTGAATTATGTAGAACTTATCAGAATAAAAATATACCCAAATATCTTCGTTTTATACCTAAATATATTCGTTTTACACCCAAATTTGCTGCAAATACAAAAATGAGTTATGTTACGCGTACACTAAAATCAGCCACCAAAATTAGCCACCAGTATAAAATATATACTGGAATACAAATATACATTGAAAATAAATTAAAACACATATATTTATACACAAATACATTGGTGACTGATTTTAGTGTACAAATAGTATTTTTGTACAGAAAAATGTTTCCTTTAATACTGCATTTTTTTCTTCTTCTTTTCCTTATCTTTCTTTCTTTTAGTTAAAATGAATGTAAGCTCATCATCTTCCAAGTAATTTTGCAGCATTATGTGTTTCTTTTTCTTTTTTGTTTGATTTTTTTATTCTTGTTAAGAGAGTAAAACAAGAAGAAATTTAAAAAGGTAAAACAAAAAGGAAAAGATGAATAAGAAAAAAAGAAGAAGAAGATGGTGATGATGATGAAAAAAAAGAAGAAGAAAGAGTTCTGAATTATGCAGAACTTATCAGAATAAAAATACACCCAAATATCTTTATGTTACACTCAAATATCTTCGTTTTACACCCAAATTTGCTGCAAATACAAAAATGAGTTATGTTACGTGTATACTAAAATCAGTCACCAAAGCAGCCACAGTATAAAATACATACTGGAATACTAATATACATTGAAAATAAATTAAAACACACATGTATTTATACACAAATAGATTGGTGGCTGATTTTAGTGACTAATTTTAGTGTACAAATAGTATTTTTGTATAGAAAAATATTTTTTCTAATGCTGCATTTTTTTCTTCTTCTTTTCCTTATTTCTTTTTTTCTTTTAGTTAAATGAATGTAAGTTCATCCTCTTTTTAAGTAATTTTGTAGCATTATGTGTTTCTTTTTCTTCTTTATTTGATTTTTTTGTTTTTATTCTTGTTAAGAGAATAAAACAAGAAGAAATTTGAGAAGATAAAACAAAAAGAAAAAAATGAATAAGAAAAAAAAGAAGATGGTGATGATGATGAAAAAAAGAAGCAGCAGAAAATGAGGAGGAGGAGGAGGAAGAGGAAGAGTTTTGAATTATGCAAAACTTATCAGAATAAAAATACACCCAAATATCTTTGTTTTACACCCAAATTTGCTGCAAATACAAAAATGAGTTATGCTACGTGTACACTAAAATCAGCCACCAAAGTCAGCCACCAATATAAAATACATACCGGAATACAAATATACATTGAATATAAATTAAACCACACATGTATTTATACACAAATACATTGGTGGCTGATTTTAGTGTACAAATAGTATTTTTGTACAGAAAAATGTTTCCTCTAATGCTATATTTTTTTTCCTTCTTCATTTCCTTATTTCTTTCTTTCTTTTAGTTAAATGAATATAAGTTCACCATCTTTCAAGTAATTTTGCAGCATTATGTGTTTCTTCTTCTTTTTTGTTTGATTTTTTTGTTTTTATTCTTGTTAAGAGAGTAAAACAAGAACAAACTTGAGAAGGTAAAACAAAAAGAAAAAGATGAATAAAAGAAAGAAGAAGATGGTGATGATGATGAAAAAAAAAGCAGCAGTAGAAGATGAGGAAGAGGAAGAAGAAGGGTTTTGAATTAGGCAGAACTTATCAGAATAAAAATACACCCAAAATTCTTAAAAATACACCCAAATATCTTCGTATTACATCCAAATTTGTTGTAAATATAGAAAAATATTTCCTCTAATGCAACATTTTTCTCTTCTGAATTGAATCATACCTCAGCCACTTGATTGGATTCAAAATAATAAAAGGAGGAGAAGACTTGTAAAGACTTGTATGAGAAAAATACTTGTATGTGAAGAACAAATTGCCCATCAATACCATAGAGGGGCTGCAAAATATATCCAAAATACATCATATTAAAACAAGCATAAACTATAGAATGCAAATAGAACTATAAAATCATCATAAAAAATAACAAAAATCATATTCATGAATCATTATTAAACAAAAACTAAAACAATTCAACTAAAAGAATAAGACAATTCACCCCCAGTGAGATGAAAAGTTATAAACTGTAAATACACCCAAATTTTTTTAAAATACACCCAAATATTCCTGATTTACACCCAAATATCTGATATAAAATGCAGAAAATTTATCAGAACTAGTACATCAGATTCAATTCAAATAAGAAACAATGAACAACAAATTTCACAGGCAAGGTCCATGCATTATTCAACTACACAATCATAAACTATTAACTGAATATTCAGATTCAATTATTAACTGAAATTAAACCACATCTCAAAAACTTCATTGGATTCAAATTCAAAATTCACTTCGTTCTGGTTCAGCTGACAATCTAAAGTTGAATCATACATTAGCTTCAAAACAATTTCAGAGATTGATTTCAAAAACAATGAAAAATGAGAAAAACGAAAAAAGAAAACAGAGAGAAAAACTTATGTAAACGGCGAAGGAGAAGATAGAGAGAAACGCATGAAAAAAATCGAAGAGAGAAGACAAGAAAACGCAGAAAAAATTCGAAAAAGGAAACAAAATCCTTTCGAAAAAGGAAGTTATATATTTACGCGTTGATTGATTGAAAAATCTATTAAGGAGACGCGTGAAACCTACGTGCCATAAAAGATACATTTTAGAAATAAAGAATATTGCTTACTTGTAAGACTTATACAATAAAAAGATTTGTATGTAAAAATTAATTCTTTAAAAAATTATTTTTTAAAAACTAATTTTTATAAACTATTTTACTCTTACAAAATAAAAATTTCGGCTTGTTTACATGTTTATAAATCGCATTTGACTGAGAGTTACATGTTTAT
This sequence comes from Arachis ipaensis, assembly GCF_000816755.2. Taxonomy (NCBI): domain Eukaryota; kingdom Viridiplantae; phylum Streptophyta; class Magnoliopsida; order Fabales; family Fabaceae; genus Arachis; species Arachis ipaensis. The sequence continues at coordinate 10,091,257 of NC_029793.2, read as the reverse complement.
AATAATATAATTTTTACATAAACTTTCTCGCCTTCGATACAATAGTTTAAGCTTTATCCTCCATGGTATATATACAACCATCAAGATATTTACCAAGCAGTAAAAAATCCCACCTTATGTTCAAAAGTCAAAACAAACAAGAAAATAATATAAAATCACAATTACAGCCAAGCCTTTGGCCACATGTCGTTGATTGTTTTCTGTGTGCAAGGGCCGCACGAGGAGCTTACAAAACTTTTTACCAAGTGCAGGTATGTCTTCAGATCATGACACGTGGCAACATCTCCTTGCTTTAAATATGGTAAATCCTTACTACTCAACCTTAGCTCTTGTCCAACATCAGCATAAACCAACTGCATGTCCTCTACACGCCTATGTAACCACCCTAACAATCTTGCCACGTGGACATCTTCATTGTCCGCCACGTCATTGTCTTTACTCACAGCAAACCCTGGAACTCTTGTGAAAACATCGTCAGGGTTCACTATTCTCAGTATCTTGATCCCATTCTGTTCCAATATTCTCCTAAATCTTCTGTTTCCCACGCGGGGCCCACCGAAGGAAACAACCGTCACCATTGGTGGATTCTCAAAGGTGGTGGTTATATCATACGCACTTAGGATTGCAAGCGCGGCTCCAAGGCTATGACCTGTGAGGGTGAGGCTAAGTGGTTCATTACCATAGGATTTGATTACTCTCCCAATCTCTTCTCTTACCATCTCTTGCAAACTTGCTTGCTTGGAGGTTTTTGACGTGTACAGACTTAGAAACCCTTTTTGCACCATAGGGCCAATATCGTCTTTTCCGTCCACTTGATCAGCCAAGTTAGTTAACGTTGCACGTAGGTTTTCCAGCCACTCCAAGCACGTAGCCGTTCCTCGAAATGCGATCACCACGTCACGTCGGCCGAGCCGGATAATTTCCTTTTTGTGTTCACATACGGCTATGTAACCGATCCAACTAGACCGGCTACATGCCCAACTAGATATTTTATCTGCCCATGTTGGCACGTGAATCCCACACGTGGCGCGTAAATTCTTAGTTAATTTGTATCCTGAGCTCGCAATTCCACATCGATTTAAGAGCGAGCTTTTGGGATGACGACACGTGGCATAAGTCGGAGAAGAAGGGTCAAAGTCAAAAGAACGATAGGCTGCATCTACAAAGTGTCCATATCTTAATATTTCCCAACGTAGGTTATCATCAAGGGGATCAAGCAAGTCTTGCCAGTGGTTGATTCCTTGGTATTGCTTCCATTTGGGACCAAGTTTTGGGGACATGTAGTTGGCTGATGAGGTAGGTTTAAGTTGAGACCATGAGTGTGTGGTACAATGGTTGAAAGGTAACGTTGGTGTGTTTGATTCATCTTGTGACAAAGTGATAATGGGGTTGGATATGGAAAAAGAAGAGGATGATGCTCTTATAGTAAGAGCAAGCCTCATTATTATGATGAGATCTTGCTTCTTGTCCTCTCTTTGCAGTTTATTAGGTACTTGCTGCATTCCATTTATATGGGGACTCTAAAGAGAGTGGAGGAGTGGTGCGTGGGGCAAAAGACAGTGCTTATTATTTATGTATCAGCAGTGCTACAAGCTAATAAATATTAAAGAAAATAACCGATAAGTTCCTGAACTTTTGTTTCCTAAACATTTTTGTCTTTGACTATTAAAAAATATTTTTAAGTTCCTGACCTTTATAAAACTTGGACGGATCAGTCTTTGATGGAGGCATTTGGACGGATCAGTCTCTAACGGAGGCATTTGGACGAAAGGACTGATCCGTCCAAATTTTGTGAAGGTTAGGGACTTAAAAGTATTTTTTAATGGTCAAAGACAAAAATATCCGCGGGACAAAGAGTCAGGGACCTATTTGTCCTTTTCTCTAAATATTAACATTTGGGTTAATGCACATTAATATATCAGATTTT
>NC_029793.2:10061533-10089254 GCF_000816755.2 Arachis ipaensis | reverse complement strand
AAGGATGTTTATTGTGAAAATTAAATTATAAATTTCGGACAATTGAATCTTACATGAATAATCAATATTTTTTTTTTAAAAATACATAATTTTCTTTAATGATTTTTAATCCTAACCACACATACTTATGAACTATCTTTTCTCCTATAATAGAATTCTCTGTCCACTACTATTATTCCTTTTACATATTAATTCTGTAGGTTACACATTCAAGTAATTTTTTATCCAAGTTCATTTAAACAGGTCCAAAATAAAAAAAAAATCAGTCTTATTAAATGAAACGTGTATACACACACAGAACATCCCACCAAACATTACCATTCGTGTTTGAATATGAAATAACGTTCATTTTTCATTGTCGAAACCGCTTCTGAAAAATTTTAAATTTCTCTCAAAATCTCTCAAACCTTGTTCGTGTTCTCTACAAAAACTGTCGCTACTCCAGAATTGCGTCAAGTTTTCGAAAGGAAGAAGAAAAACAAACAAAAACAAGAATAGAGACTCCGCAAGGTACGAGAAAAACTATTTTATTATATTCATTTAATTTTGCGCAAAACTCGCGTTTCTTCTAGTTCGATTTAAGGTTTAGTGGATTGAGTTGGTGCATTTAGTAGATCGACTTATTCTGATTCCATTTTTTTCTCCATAACTAGGGCATACGAATGGAAATGTGTTGTTATTTTCTTTCTGTGATATATAACTCGGTTCATTGTAATTGATGGTTTATATTCACTTGATTGTTAAGTGTTCACTTGAATTCATTTGCATACAGAAATATTTTAGAGTTGGTGATTTACGAGTGGAAATGTTTATCACGTTTTATTCAAACATGAAAGGAGTTCGGTTCATTGGAGTTGGTGATTTAAATGCACTTGATTGTTAAGTGTTCAGTTGAGTTCTTTTGCATGCAAAAATATTTTCTTATTGATTGAATGTTTATCACATTTTATTCAAACATGAAAGGAGTTCGGTTCATTGGAGTTAGTGATTTAGATTCACTTGATTGTTCAGTTGAGTTCTTTTGCATGTAGAAATATTTTTCTTGCTTGCTGATTGAATGTTTATCACGTTTTATTCAAACATGAATGGAGTTCGGTTCATTAGAGTTGATGATTTATATTCACTTCATTGTTAAGTGTTCACTTGAGTTCATTTGAATGCATAAAATATTTTTCTTACTAATTGAATGTTTATCACGTTTTATTCAATCACTCCTTGTGCCTGATTTTACTTTTTGTATCCTTTTCAGGGATTAATAATCTCCCAGATGAGGGTTTATGTTGGGAAAAAACCCTTGATGGAGGATGGAGAGGGAGTTGAAGCAGAATATATCAAGCTCAGCGGTCAATGAACAAAATTAACAATATAAGAGGCCAAGTGATTCAGGCATTTGAAGTCATAAAACTCTCCAAACCATCTGCTGTCCTCTCAACCCTTTTTTATAAATTCACATCTGGCGATATAGATAGTAAATAGGTTGTAGTTTCTTTGACTCGTTATAAATTACACTAATTTGTTTAACTTGTTTAAAAAAGTAAGCACTTCTTCTTTAATGTATATATGTGAATGTTAATGGAAAATCTAATGTTAATATATATATCTGTTGGAACTGTCTGGGCTAATGTTTTGTTCTAGGTTCATAGTGAATGGATTCAAGGTATTTATCAAACATCAAGAGTCCCAAAAACACAAATGAACCAAAATTAATACACTAGATGAACCGAAAAAAAGTGTATATAGCACTATTGCAGAAAGCTAGTGTGAAAAAAATGTTTATATCAATATTCAGTTTTAGAAACACCTAAACTTTGAGTCATGTTCCTTATTTTGGTAGAAAAACCGGCAAGTTTGGAATAATTTTTGTAAAATTTTTCAATTTCTTCTAGTGCCTTAAAAGTCATCCCGACCTTTAGGACAAATTGTTCATCCACAATACACCTGGTTTACATAATGAACCGAACACATTATTAAAGCGAAATCATTCTATAATACTAAATAAACGGAATAATGTGCATTATATAAATTCAAATTCTAACAAGTGTCTGCATAATGAACCGAACATGTTATTAAAGTGAAACCATTGTATAGTAGTAAATGAACGGAATATTATTCATTATATAAATTCAAATTCAAATAAATGTCTGCATAATGAACCGAACATGTTATTAAAGTGAAACCATTGTATAGTACAAAATGAACGAAACATTATCCATTATATAAATTCAAATTTGAACATTGTATATATATAATCAAATTCGAAAAGCCTGCATCTAGAATTCAGAGATTGCATTTCATTCAATTCAATTCAGTTTAATCCAAATCAGAATACCTGCGTCTAGAATTTAGTAATTACATTCAATTCAATTCAATTCAATAATAAAAACTTTGTCCAATTGATTCAATTCAGAAGAATAATCCAAATCGATCTCATTCAACTAATTTGAAGTTGAATCATTCATTGTTTCGATAGCCTATTGAAATATGAAAACGAAGAAGATAAATCCACAGATCGAAGAAGAAAACGAAGAAGAATAGGAAGAAGAACAACGAGCAGCAGAGAAAAAAAAAGAAGAACGACGAGCAGCAGAGCAGATCCAAAAATCGCAATCCGATCGTTAACGTTGAAGAATGTTTATGTTGAAGAAGAAGCTTTACGTAATTCTGTTACGTTAATAGGAGGGGGAGGGGAGCGCGCGTGTACTTCACATAACTTGGGGGAGGAGGCGAGGTGCGATAACGAAAAAGTGCTTGGATGACTTGGTTAAATTTTTTACATAGATGTAGAGCATTATTGATATTAATTAATAACCTAAAATCTTAATTTTATGATCATCATTCAGCTAGATATAGTATCTAGAAAGATTTGAATTTTATGACAACCTCTCATATTTTGCATATAATTCAATTTAAATTGATGTGTGCAAATAAGTTATTAGTGAATTTTTTTGTAAAATATAATAAAAATTGTTTAATTTATTTTGCACTCAATCAATTAAATCTTACACTAATGAAAATATTTTCTGTCCTTCCTTTTCTTTTTACCTAAAAAAAGTGTTGAGATAGATAAAAGATAGAAAATCTGATAACTGTTGATGGATTTCTTCTTTTATGTTTTTGTCATTTTGATGTGTTATTTGTAAGCATATATGTATGAGTAAACATATACATTTTATGAAGAGAAACAACTCCTTAAAACGCAACTTTTCATGATGGTTATTCATAGATTTTGAAAATGTATCTCACAACAACTATATTCATTAGTCAGATTCTCGTAACTGAATGTGTTACAGTTCTAACTACCTTCTAAGTTCTAACTACGTAAATCTCGCTTTAGGCCTTTATTAGCACAATATTACACTCTCACTCTAACCTCGGAGCTCTCTCTAAGAATCGTGCAAACAAGACATTTTCTATGCTCTCTATAATTCTCATTATTCTATCTGCTTCTCAAAAAATTCATTTGCATAACATAATTATCTATTTCCTTTTATATTTATCATATTTTTCTCCCTATGTTACTGACTTAAATGTTAGAGTCTATTTTTTTAAATAAAAAATATTATGAATTTAATTTAGTAGTTAAAAATTTAGTAAACATCTATCATTGTCCTTTTTAAATACAGTATTAGATATCGGCATTGTAATGCCATGCTCCACCTGTATGCAACATATAAAATAGAATAAAACAATAAAATCCTCACCTCCATTATTCGTTCACCATACCAGATAGATAGAACAACATGGTACTAAAATTTAAATCTATAATCTCAAATAAACTATGAGAATAAAAATAAAAATAAAAAAAATAAAATAAAATTTGTTCTGGTTCAGCCTAATAAGAGTCAGAGGTTCATTTGACAGACTGCTAATCCAATAGATCTCCAACCTGTGTAAGCTAAAGTAACCCACACGGCACGCGATTTTTTGGGGAAGTCCTGAATAGCTGGCAGAAGCTTCCAGGTGAATGGACCCAAGCAAAGGGGTCCACTCGGATACAAGGAATAAAAAGAGAGGGACCTATCCCTCCTCCAATGTACGTCACATTCTTACCCTAATCAGTCTCCTTTTTGTACGGACACTTATTTTAACACCGAAGTGTCCTTACAGGTAGCCCCACCCGTAGAACTACCGACATTTGTGGACGTCATCCCTCTCTATGATGAGTGCACTCAGGTCCTGCTACTCACCATCAACCGTTTCACCCAACCAACCTACTCAACGAACTGACGAACAATGGCACCGTCTGTGGGAACTTGACGCAGACAGAAGATGGAACTCATTCCTCGTCCGGAGCAGGTACGAGAGGAAGGTGGAGGCACCGAAGTCCTGGGGGTCGGCCCATCGTGAGCAGAGTGAGCTCGGGGACCTCTCGGGAGCGCCCAGAAACTCCCTTGACCGAGACCCCTCCTATGATTGATCTCCAGAGAAGCATCCATTCGGCGATATTGCCAGCGATAGCTCCCGGATCATGCAAGAGTCTAGGCATAGAATCTAAAACTTGGAGAGAGATTTGGCCACAAGAGATCGTTACAACCCCGAGGTTAGCCGTAACAGTAGCTCGTGCACTGAGTCCCGAAGTCCTGGGGGTCGGCCCATCGTGAGAAGAGTGAGCTCGGGGACCTCTCGGAAGCGCCCAAAAACTCCCTTGACCGAGACCCCTCCTGTGATTGATCTCCAGAGAAGCATCCATTCGGCGATATTGCCAGCGATAGCTCCCGGATCATGCAAGAGTCTAGGCATAGAGTCTAAAACTTGGAGAGATATTTGGCCACAAGGGATCGTTACAACCCCGAGGTTAGCCGTAACACTAGCTCGTGCACTGAGTCCCGACCTAGTCATTCTCGCACCTGGTCCCCCGTAAGGAGGTCTGAAGAAAGGTGCCAGAGAGAGGAGAACGACGGGCATGACCAAACTGACAATCAAACTCAGTCCCCTTACTCCCGCGGCAAGTCGAGAAGCTAGGAACACAGGGAGGGGAGGAAAAGGAAACGTCGAGATCCTGTAGTGTTCGGTGCAACTCCTTTTCACTCCTCCATTCCCAAAGTCCGCTTACCTAAGGACTTTGACAAACCAGCACACATGAGATACGATGGCACCGAAGACCCGCAAGAGCACATCACGGTCGTCGAGGCCAAGATGAACCTGAAAGGTGTCAGAAAGGCGGTCAGATGTCGCGCTTTTTCGGTGACCCTCGCGGGACCGGTGATTCGTTGGTTCAACTCCTTACCACAAGGATCCATCATGGTCTTTGCGAATATCTCTTAGAAGTTTCTCGCATAGTTCAGCACCCAAATTGCCAAAGCAGAGCACCCGATCAACCTATTGGGGGTGACCCAATGCATCGGAAAACCCACGAGAAAGTATTTGGACCAAATGATTGATCAATGTCTGAAAATTGACGGCCTCACGGACTCCGTTGTCAGTTTGTGCCTCACCAATGGCCTGTTGAACGAAGACTTCGGGAAGCATCTAACCACCAAACATGTCTGGACGATGCAAGAAATACAAAATATGGTGAGAGAGTATATAAACGAGGGGTAGGTAAGCCAGGTGGTAGCTGCCAACCGAGCATAATACAAAGCTATGATCGGAGGCTTAATACTAGCCAAGGAGGTCGGAGCGGAAAAGCTTGAAGTTAACATCGACTCACAGGTTGTAACAGCCCACGTAAACAGGACATACCAAGCTCGGGAACCACTGTTGCAAAAATATTTGGAAAGAACCAAACAATTGTACAAAGATTTCGAGGAGGTAGTAGTCCAACATGTATCTAGGGAGAGAGTTGTCAGAGCAGACCTCTTGTCAAAATTGGTGAGCACCAAGCCTGAAAGGAGAAACCGATCTCTCATCCAAGGCTTGATAAAGGAGCCGTCGGTGACCGTATCCTTGACTTAAAGCCAAGAGGAACCTCCTTTTAGGATTAGCCCAATCCAACGATTTCTTAAGGAAGGAGAGCTGCCGAAAAATGGGGAAAAAGCTAAGGTTATAAGGAAAGAGGCCGGAAAATACACGGTGGTATAATGGCAGTTATATAAAAGAGGACTAAGCCAACCCTTGCTAAAATGTATGCAACCCGAACAAGAAGAGTATGTATTGAAGGAGGTATATGAGAGGTATTGTAGGCACCACATAGGGGAGAATCCTTGGCCTGGAAGCTCATCAGAGCTGGCTATTATTGATCTTCCATGATGACTGATGCCAATGAGTTCGTTAAGAAGTGTCGTTGGTGCGAAGAAAATGCATGTTTTCATAAGGAACCGACGGAAGAGCTAAGCTCCTTCCTGGCCTCACGGCCTTTCTCCCAATGGGGAGTCGACCTATTGGGCCCCTTCCCGACGACCAAGGACAAGTCAAGTATCTAATTGTGGCCATAGATTATTATACCAAGTGGGTGGAAGTGAAACCTTAGGCAAGCATATCATCCGCGAATTGTCAAAAATTCCTATGGAGACAGGTGATTGCAAGATTTGGAATTTCCAAGGTCATGGTGTCGAATAACGGAACACAGTTCTCCGACAAAAAGTTTGGAGAGTTCCTGTCAGGCCTTGGCATCAAGCAAAAGTTCTCTTCTGTAGAGCACCCCCGCAACAAGCAGGCTGAGGCAACAAACAAGATTATTCTGAATGGACTGAAGAAGCTCCTGGATCAAAGGAAGGGTTCCTGGGCAGACGAGTTAGCCTCAGTTTTTTGGTGTTATAGAACGACACCAAAATCATCCACCGAGGAGACGCCCTTTCGGATTATCTACAGAGTGGATGCTGTGATTCCCATTGAAATAGGGGAGCCAAGTCCAAGACTACTGTTGGGATAAGGCAACGAGGTGATCGAAAAAGACTTGATAGATGAAACTAGGGCAATGGCCCACTTGTCGGAAGCAACGTGAAAGCAAAGGCTAGCACTAAAGAACAACCGTAAAGTTCTCAACAAAAGGTTTGTAAAGGGAGACTTCGTGCTACAATGCAACGATATCAGTCCACCAACTCCGGGAGAAGGGAAGCTCTCCCCCCAACTAGGAAGGACCCTTCAGAGTAAAGGAAGTGTATGGAAAAGGCATTTACAAGCTGGAGCTGTTAGACGGGAAGGAGGTACCGAGGACCTGGAATCCAACGAACCATAGGAGATTTTACTTCTAGCGGTCTGACAATCTCCCGTCTACATGATTATCTTTTTTTGTCTCATAAGTTCATTTAAATGTTTCCATTTTAATTTACCTTGCTTTACTTTTTTCAAAGTCTACTTGTATTGCCATGACTTAGTAAAAAAAGGGTACTTTTTCCCCTTGCCGTTAGAACGGGACGGCGGTAAGGAGTTTTAACGAGGCCAATTTTTGAAAAACATTCGTATTCTGTTTTGAGATTTATTAACTGTTACCAAGTCATCAAATCAGCTTCTCAGGATTGATCACCCCGAGAGCCCCTACGCAAAAATGCACAGGTATCCATTATAATACGGCTAAATGGCCAAGTAAAGGAACAATATAACAGTAAGCAGTCATTACTAGACTTTTTAAGCATACAAAATTCAGGAATACAAAGGCATCGCATCGCCCAACAAGAAACAAGTTCAGGAATACAAGGGCATTACATCGGCCCGATAACAAAAGTGAATTGATTAAAAATTAGTTCAGAAACATGTCATTTTCTCGGCAGATCGACAATGTTGCCATCTTGAATCATCTTAAAGGCACCAACAACGGAAGTGTCGAAGTCGAGAGCAAGCAAAGAGATATGGGCCTTGATCACCTACTCGATATCAGCTATGGCATCCCTGGCGTCCTTGAGGATCTCCTTATTTTTCTTTTTCACATTTGCAGCCTCCGCTAGCTTCTCCTCCAACTTTTTCACTTTGGTTTCCGCCGCAGTGGCCTGACCTTAAGCATCGTTAAGTTGCTTGGAGAGGCAGAGGTCCCGATCAACGAGGCGATTCATCTCTTCGGCTGCCTCCTTCAGCTTCTTCTCACCCTCGCCAAGTCGGGTCCTCATGGCCTCCCCATCGGCCTCAAGTTGGAAATGTCTTTTTGAGTAGCTCTATGTTTTCCCTCTAGAACCTAGCACTGAGCCAAACCTGGTGCCACTTTTCTAGAGATGGCGGCGGCCAAGAGAAGACTTCAGTACATCCATCCCGCATGAGCAGCCAGATTCTCATCTCAGAAGAAGTTCTCAGTGTCGGCAGTAGCTGCGAGTCAATGAAAAACCCGTTGTCAAATGTTTTTTTTCCTTCATAATGAAAACTTGTCCAAGCTATACTCGTCATCTCCAGGAAAAATATGAGTCATCAAACGACTCAAAGAAGTGGGCCCGGCGTTCATCCCAGCTACAAAAGGAGGAGAAAAACAAGTTAAGAAAAAAGCAACTTATGAAATCGGGAGCAAAACAGCAATGCACAAAGCAGGAAATCGGGAAAGCAGGAAGACAACAATAAAAGACAGGATCTTACCCACACAATCGCGACCGCCCTCCCGGTCACCCATCAAGAGATGAGGGTTAAGGTTACTTGAACCAAATATCGCTAGCAAAACGTCAACGACTTATTGGTTTTGCCGACCTAACTCATTGTAGGTCACTTTTATTAAGTAATTGGAGCTGGCACCGAAGCTCCAGTAGGTCGGTATACGTCTTTCTCCCTCAAGGGTAAGCCAAAAAGGGTGACGACCTCGAGCTGGCCTACTTTGAAAAAAGTTTCTTCAAAACCATGGAACGAATCCTCAAAAAAGACCGAAGATTCACCGGTTTTGCACTGCCCGAAAAGAAAGGTATCCCTTTTTATGCTTACCCTCTCTGGAGGGATTTGTAAGTAAGAAAAAGAATAGAAAAACTTTGACGGAGGCCGGGAGCTCTAGGTACTCGCAAACCATCTCGAAGCACCGGATGGCAGCTGATAAACCCATATTTTATGATATATATTATGCTCAATTTAGGTGATTTATTCAATCCTTCACTCACTTATTCATGTAAATTGCATGGTTTTACTTTTCCTTCCTTATTATGTGATATATGTGAAATACATGTTTCCTATGCTTTAAAATTATTTATTTTAACCACCCTTTATTACCATTCGATGCCGTGATTTGTGTTAAGTAGTTTCAGATATTCTAAAGGCAGGAATGACTTAAAGGATGGAAAGGAAATATACAAAAATAGAAGGAAAGCACAAAATGGAGTTTTTGAAGAAACTGGAAGCGACGCGAACGCATGGACGACGCGGCCGCATGCCTAGCGCGAAAAGACAGCGACGCGAACGCGTGACTGACGCAGACGCGCGCCATGAGCAGAACACAGATGACGCGGACGCATAACCAAGGCGAACGCGTGACAAGGAAAACTCCAGATGACGCGACCGCGTGACCCACGCGGACGCGTGACAGACGCCACGCACCAGAAATTATAGAAAACGCCCCCAGCAATTTCTGAAGTCCTTTTTGGCCCAGATCCAAGTCCAGAAGGCAGATATTAGAGGTTATGAAGTGGGGGAATGCATCCATTCAGGGGGAGATCTCCGATTATTCATTTTTCATAGTTGAGATGTAGTTTTTAGAGGGAGAGGTTCTCTCCTCTCTCTTAGGTTTTAGGATTAGGATTACTTCTCTTCAAGTGCAGGTTCAATATTCCTCTTATTTACTTTCCACTTTTATTATATACCTTTGATTATCATTTATCTCTTCGATTTGGCTTATGCTACATTCATGTTTTGATTTTCTTAAAATATTATTTGAGGTATTTCAGTTTATGATTGTTTCATTCTATTTATGAATGCTTTTAATTTAATTTAGATATTTTCTTCCTTTTGGCTTTGGTTAAGTAATTGGTAACACTTGAGTTGTCAGACTCAGCAGTGGTTGAAATTGGCAGATTCCTAATTAATCTAGATCACTCTAAAACTAGTCTTTCCACAGGGATTGACTAGAACTTGAGGATCAATCTAATTAGTCCACTTGACTTAACTAAGTGGGATTAAAATCCAATTCTCATCATACCTGATAAGGATAACTAGGATAGGAATTCCAAATTCTCATACCTTGCCAAGAGTTTATTTTACAGTCATTTATTTATTTTATTTGTCATTTAAATTACTTGTTCTTTACTTTCAAAACCCCAATTTACAAAACTCATAACCAATAATAAGAACATACTTCCCTGCAGTTCCTTGAGAAGACGACCCGAGGTTTAAATACTTCGGTTATCAATTTATTTAGGGGTTTGTTACTTGTGACAACCAAAACGTTTGTACGAAAGGATTTTCTGTTGGTTTAGAAACTATACTTACAACGCGATTACTTTTATTCTTTACCGATAGAAAATTCCGACCGTCAGCAGCCCAACTGTTCGGATGAAGCTGCGAGGGAGCAACGTCACACTGGTTTAAGAGGCCAATGATAAACGGAGAAAAAGGAAGCCAAACTCCCAAAACTGTGAACATGGGCTTATACACTCACATCCAGTCGGGAACCCAGAGATCCTCAAGGTTGAGTTGACAAACACGCTCTCGGGAGCCTAGCACAAAAACATCATATTTGGCTTCCTCAGGACCACCCCTGCATAACGCTCTTGAGTTGCAATGCTCTTGTAAATCTTCCGCAGTCACCTTGGAGGACGTGCTCATAACATCGGTCGTACACCAGGCGTAACGATTCACAACAGGTTGCTCCACCATAGCTATAGGTGGTACCTCTTAAGTTAAAACAAGAAGTCGGGAGTTCGGCACAAGCCAAAACTAAAACTAAGTTATTCTACGACACTACTATCCTATACTATACCATTTCTAAGCGTAAATCTAGGAAAAAGACACCTACAACACCCCCTAAGAACTAGCTATCAAGCAATAGTTCGATCTAAACAAAAGCAGCAACAAGAAAAGGCATAACAACAATGAGAAAGGGCCAAAATCAACATGACAATATCAGAATCAACATGTAATAGCAAAGAAAAAACATGCAAAAAGCAAAATAAAAAGTGCATAAATAATATTATTTACTAGTAAAGGCAGATGAAGGAAGTCGCAAACGAAATAGTGAAGGTGGTACAAGGCAAAAATGAAATCCACGAAAATGATGAAAGGAAGGAGAGGATGGCGAAAGTGCAAAGAAAATAGGGGAAGTAACGGTGATAGCAGTTACAGAAATAAAAAAAAGTAATCGTAAGGGGAGAAGAAGAAGCGCGAAAGGTCAGGGGCATAACAGACCTTTTCACGCGCTTTCAAATCACTCATAAAGGGCATTAAATGCTCTTGGCACAGAAACCGAAGCGACACCTACAAGCAACGGCAAAGGGCAACTCACACGCACGAAGAACGTGCTAGAAGCATACACCTAGCAGCCAAGGTCACGATCAGAGGAAGCCAACTACGCGAGAAGACAAAAATTAGGTTAATGCGCCAACCACAATTCTCACGGCTTGCCGCATTAGGGGTACTGTTCTGGCCCAGCCCAATAAGGACCAGAGGTCAATTCGGCGGAAATAAATAATTAATCAATAAATTAATTATTATTTAAAAAAACTAGAAAATTAGATTTTATAGTTTAGAATGGAAGAAATAATTAAAATACAAATTTTGACACTAATTTTAAAAATTTTGTCCTAAAAACGGGCCAACAGACCAAACCAGTTGGACCAGACCCAAGGCCCAACCTATTAAACACCGAGGACAAGCCTTCTTCTTCTTCAATCCTACAAACACGTTGAAGAAGCTTGGTTAACGTTAAAACCCTAACCCTTATTCCTAAAAAAATTCAATCGTCCATAACTTTCAATTCGGAGCTTCAATTGACGAGTCGTCAGCAGCTACACGTTTGTCTCGGAATTCTCTACAAAACCCACTGAACAATTTAGTTGGTAAGTCATATTTTCTCACCCATATAATCCTCCTATAGTTTCGAACTTAGGAGCATTTTGACCTTGTGAATTTGCTGGGTCTTGCTTCAATTTCATGTTGGTAAGGTGAGAATCCTCAAACCCTTGTGAAATTATTGGAATAGCAAATCCTATGTTAATTTAGTAGTATTTATATGGTACTAGATTAAATTATGCGATTATGGAGGCAAATTAACGAACATTGGAAGCTTGAGAGTGAACATTGGAAGCTTGGGTTGACTTTTGGTGGCTGGATTTTTTGTTGGTGTACGTTTGGGGCCTTGGACAATTGCAGAAGGTGATGCTTGTGGTGTTTCGGGCTTAGGAAGGAATCGGCTAAGGTATGATTTTGGTTTCTTATAGATAACATGTAATGTTTCGTGGAAACCTAGGCTAGATGATCCTAGGATAAGTTGGGTGATATGTATGATTTAGGATTAGAGACTTGTGGTTTGAATTGTTGAGTGAGTGGTTGATATGTGTGGTGAATGATAAATGATGATAAGAGTTGATTTAATTATGATTTATGAATGAATTGTATTGATATTGATTTTATTTATGTTTGTGATGTTCCACCAGAACTTAAAGAAAATTATTTTGTGGGGATCATGGTTATTTACCGCCCACCAGATTTGATATGAAATAATTGTTTTGTGGTGATCGTGATTATTTACCACCCACGTGTATGCTGTTTTCCAATTGAAAACGTCTGTGGGGATCGAGGTGGTTAACTGCCTGCAGATGGTAGGTACTGAGGTGGTTTACCACTCACCAGGTGAGGATCGTGGTACTGTACCGCTCACCAATTTTTAAGAGGACGATGTCCAATTTAGCTACTGATGCGTGAGCATCTTGTACCCTTTACCCTTTGTTTTCTAGTTATTTTCAGTTAAGTTTTATTATATTTTAGTGCAAAAATCCTCTTTGGATGCTACTTTGAGTTGTTTTAGTGTTTTTATGATTTTAGGTGAAATTTGGAGTAATTTGGCAGAGTTTGGAGCAAAAAAAGAAGAATTGAGGTAGCCCCCTTGGGCACTAGCGCCCAGCTGGCATTTAGCACCAGCAAGCCTTGCAAGTCAGAACACCTCTGCCCCTTATGGGCGCTAAACGCCGATCTGGTGTTTAGCGCCAGGCAGTCCGAAGCCAAGCCCACACTCTAGAGCATCTCTAGTTGGATTTAGCCTTTATTAGTTATCTTATCTTTTATTTTTGTAATTTTTATTTACAAATAATATCTTTTAGTTTTAGGATTTATCATTTATTTTATTTCCAAATCAAATTACGTTAGATATAAATGGAAAAAAGATTCACCCTCTAGGGGGGAGGTCTTTTCTCTGCCGCACTTTTCAGAACCCTTGCTTTCTCTATAAGTCATGAGCCACTAAACCTCTTTGGTTAAAGTTACGAGCTCTATTTATTTCTATAGATTAGGACTATTACTTTTCTATTTTAATTAAAGTAAACATCTCAAGCCTTGCAAGTCAGAACACCTCTGCCCCTTATGGGCGCTAAACGCCGATCTGGTGTTTAGCGTCAGGCAGTCCGAAGCCAAGCCCACACTCTAGAGCATCTCTAGTTGGATTTAGCCTTTATTAGTTATCTTATCTTTTATTTTTGTAATTTTTATTTACAAATAATATCTTTTAATTTTAGAATTTATCATTTATTTTATTTCCAAATCAAATTACGTTAGATATAAAAGGAAAAAAGATTCACCCTCTAAGGTGGGGGAGGTCTTTTCTCTGCCGCACTTTTCAGAACCCTTGCTTTCTCTATAAGTCATGAGCCACTAAACCTCTTTGGTTAAAGTTACGAGCTCTGTTTATTTCTATAGATTAGGACTATTACTTTTCTATTTTAATTAAAGTAAACATCTCAAGCCTTGCAAGTCAGAACACCTCTGCCCCTTATGGGCGCTAAACGCCGATCTGGTGTTTAGCGCCAGGCAGTCCGAAGCCAAGCCCACACTCTAGAGCATCTCTAGTTGGATTTAGCCTTTATTAGTTATCTTATCTTTTATTTTTGTAATTTTTATTTACAAATAATATCTTTTAGTTTTAGGATTTATCATTTATTTTATTTCCAAATCAAATTACGTTAGATATAAAAGGAAAAAAGATTCACCCTCTAGGGGGGAGGTCTTTTCTCTGCCGCACTTTTCAGAACCCTTGGTTTCTCTATAAGTCATGAGCCACTAAACCTCTTTGGTTAAAGTTACGAGCTCTGTTTATTTCTATAGATTAGGACTATTACTTTTCTATTTTAATTAAAGTAAACATCCCCGATACCTTACATGTTTTCTCTCACTGTTTTCACACCAAACACACTGTTTACTTTTTCTATTCTTTATTTATTATTTAATGCTTTTAAAAACCCACACAATCAACTCTTTTGTTCACCTGACTAGGCCAATCAGTTGACCATTGTTGCTCAGTTCGTCAGTCCTCGTGGGATCGACCATCACTCACCTGAGGTATTATTTGGACGACCCGATGTATTTGCTGGTTCAGTTGTGGATGTTCCTAAAATTCGCACCAAATTTTTAGCTTCGTTGCCGTGGACTGATGGTAATTGACAACTACCAGTTGACTGATTACTTAGATTAGGTATTTTTCTTAGTTTGTTTGTTTATTTTTATTTTATTTCCCTTACAATTTTCGAATTAGGTTTTCTTTATTTTTTCCTTAATCTTTGATTTTAAGTTTGGTGTCCTGTTAGTGATTTTTCTTTTCTGAAATTTTTAAATTTATATTATTTGTCCTTATTTGATTTTCGAAATTTTTTATTTACTCTTATTAATTTTCGAAAATTTGTAGTTTAATTGCTTGCTTGATTTTATTTTATTTCTTTTTACATAGGATATCTCATGGAGAATTCTCCATACTCTGACATAGAGATTTTTACTTTTTCTTTGTTTTCTGTTTGTTTATGAGAAGGAATAGGGACAAAGAATCCCTTCTTGATTTTGATCATGAACCTAAGAGGACCTTGAGATGCCGTTTGCAACAAGCTAGAGCTTACAGAGCCAGTGAGAATCTCAAAGACACTTTTGAGAAAGAAGCTGAAGAGCTCACTATGGATCCTAATGGTGGGGATCCGAATGAGGAAGCTAGGAGGACGCTGAGCTCCTACACTGCCCCTACTCCTGATTTCTATGGACGCAGCATCTCAGTACCTCCCATTGGTGCAAATAATTTTGAGCTAAAGCCACAGTTGATCACTCTGGTGCAACAAAACTGTCAGTTTTATGGACTCTCGCAGGAAGACCTAAATTTGTTTATCTCTAATTTCCTACAGATTTGTGATACTATAAAGACTAATGGAGTGAACTCTGACGTCTACAAGTTCATGCTCTTCCCATTTGCTGTGAGAGATAGAGCAAAGCAGTGGCTGGACACCCAGTCCAATGAGAGCTTGGACTCCTAGAACAAGGTGGTCAATGAATTCCTGATCAAGTTCTTCCAACCTTAGAAGTTGTCTAAGCTAAGGGTGGATGTTCAGACTTTCAGGTAGAGAGATGGTGAATCTCTTTATGAAGTCTAAGAAAGATACAAGCAGATGATCAGGAAGTGTCCCCCAGACATGTTTTTAGATTGGACCAAGCTGCAGATTTTCTATGATGGCCTCTCTGAGATGGCTAAGATGTCTTTGGACAACTCTGCAGGAGGTTCCTTACACACGAAGAAGATGCCTGAAGAGGCCAATAAGCTCCTTGAGATGGTTGCTAACAACCAATATCTTTATTCTTCTAAGAGGAACCTTGTGAATCCGGGTAATCCAATGAAGAAAGAAGTTATAGAGGTGGACACTCTGGATGCCATTCTGACTCAGAAAAAAATCATGTCACAAGAGATCAATATGATTTCTCAGCACTTGAGTGGGATGCAAGTCTCGACTATTAGTACTCAAGATGCATCCTATGACATGAGTGGAGGCTTCAACCAAGGAAGAATTATGGTTATGCTCAACCCACTCCTGAGCAAGTTAACTATATGGGAAATTCTTTTAGAAATTCTAATAATGATCCTTATTCGAATACATTCAATCAAGGATAGAGGAATCACCCTAATTTTGGGTGGAAAGAGCAACCCCAGAAGCCTCAGCAGAACTTCAACAACAACCCTCAAGACGGTTTCAATCAGAACAAGTTCAATAATTTTAACAACCGCCAATTTTAAGCTTCTCAATAACAGCAGGCATCCACTCAGCCTCAGAATACTCCTGACGTGGCCTCTCTAGTTGCAGAACTTTCTAAGACTACACATAGCTTTATGCAAGAAACTAGAGCTTCCATTCAGAACTTGAAAGTACAAATAGGTCAGTTGAGTAAGAAGATACCTAAGAAATCCCCCAACACTCTTCCGGGTGACCCAGAGGTAAACCCAAGAGAAGAATGTAAGGCCCTCACAATGGATAATGAATCCATCCTAAAGAAGAAGGTGCAAGTTGCTAAGGGGTCAGAGGAGAAAGAAGCTTCAAGACAGGCTGGAGTTACATTGCCACACGCCCCACATAGAGCACCTATCCAAGAGCCTGAAGCACCACACCTTCAGAAGCTCCAAGAGGAGACCAAGGATGAGCAGTTCTCTCAATTCTTGGAAGTCTTTAAAAAGTTACAAATTAATATTTCTTTTGTTGAGATTCTAGATAAGATGCCTCCATATGCTGCATTCATGAAGGACTTACTCTCTGAGAAGAAAGCCTTAAAGGGAGATGAAACAGTAGTGCTGACCAAGGAATATAGTGCCCTCATTCAGAGCAAGCTACCAAACAAGATGCCAGATCCAGGGAGCTTTCAAATTCCCTGTACTATTGGGAATATCACTTTTGACAAAGTTCTTTGTGATCTTGGCTCAAGTATTAATCTGATGTCATTGTCTGTGATGCAGAAGCTGCAAATTCAAGAAGCACAGTCTACAAGGATAGCATTGGAGATGGCTGATAAATATATGAAACAGGCATATGGACTAGTGGAAAATGTCTTGGTCGAGGTTGGAGAACTATTCTTCCCTGCAAATTTTATAGTACTTGATATGGGAGAAGATGCAAATGACTTTATCATACTAGAAAGACCATTTCTGGCCATTGGAAGAGCCTTAATTGATGTTGAGAGAGGTGAATTAGTCTTGAAGCTATGGGAAGACTATTTGGTATTCAAGGTTTTTAAACCTTCACCTTTCTCTGGAGAAGGAAGTACTTGCATGCAGAGCTCATTGTTTAAGCCTTCTCCCTTGGTGGAGACCCATACAGTACCCCCTGACAACACACCGAAGTTTAGTGTTGGGCATTCACCACCCACTAAGGAGGGAGGGGGTCCCAAGAAGAAGGTACCGAAGGGATGGAGGAACAAAAAGATTCCCACTAAAGACTTCTCACCTGGGATGAGAGTGGTATTCACTAGAAATCCAGTCCTACCACATAAAGTGAATAAGATCCTATCTCTAGAGCATGTTGAGTTGATTCATGAGAGTACAGGAAGGAAGTTCACAGTGAGGGGTGAATATCTGAGCCCCTATGAGTCTATGACCCTCCTCCTTAGAGGAGTTGACCATCAAGCTAGTGACGGTAAATAAGCACTTGTTGGGAAGCAACCCAACCATGAGTTTTCCTTAGCTTTATTTCAGTTGATTTGCATTCTTTATTTCGTTTAAGTTTTCAGTGTTTCTCATAATTCTTATTTTGGCATCGGAGTGTCTTTTCAGGTGACCCCACCTACCGACATTTGTGGACGTCATCTCTATCCGTGACGAGTGCGCTCAAGTCCCGCTACTCACCATCAACCGTTTCACCCAACCAACCTATTCAACAAACTGACAAACAATGGCACCATCTGTGGAAATCGAACGCACGACCACGACCACAACATTGAAAAGAAATACTTGTATGGAACCTAAACCCTTCAACTTGGTATGACTAGAATAATAAATAGCATATGCTTAAATAATATTTCTACAAGAAACATCATCCTCCAATATTGATGTTAAATGATTTAATGAGTGATTCATAGGATCAGCAAGACCGCCTTATCGTTCTGCATAGTATCATTCAATCTTCTGCCAAATAGTAGTGACCAAATACTACTGTCGGCTAATCAATTCTTGAATACGCAACTCAAATGATTCCAATACAAATGGTTATCAATTATTAGGGGGAAATTAATGCCACTATTGCATATAACAACTTAACAAGTATTTGCACAACTCGTCATCTCTTTAATTTGCAAATGTATGTCCTTGTAGACTTTGCCCTTTTCGGTTAATACTATAATAACTTGATAAGATTAATTCAACCTTTCGTTTTGAACAACAAAAAAGAAAAATAAAAAGAAGAGCACTAACTACTCCTTAACAGACAACATCAATATACAAAATTTGAAAACAAATCATCATGTGGAGGAGACTTATTGATTGAATAGTTGAAGCGTAAATTTTGCTGAAATTGAAGTAAACATATATAAAAGCTCTATCATAGTTATATATACTCATGCAAAACGAGACAATGGTTAAGTTAGTTGTTGACGGTATCCCTAACTTGACATACTTAAGCAAACAAGTGAATTGATCACTCGACTAACTTGAGACAAATGTTAAGTAGTGTTGTGTTGTTTTAACATTGTAATGTGTGCCATTTAATACCATTTAGGTCACAGCAAAATCCAAAAATATTACTACATTGGAGGATGCTTCTTCTGTAGTTTTTATGAGTGTATTTTGGTTTTGTTCTGCACAAATGTGTAATTGAAACAGAAGATAAGTAAATGGAGGAGGAGAAGGTGAAGTTAAAGGGAGACAGAGTGTGTGGTTGTGTGATTCATCGTTTCCGATAAAAGATCTGAGGCTATCATTGTTTTGTTTGTTGGAGGGGTTATGATAAAAGAGAAGGTGAAAAGATGAGTGCTTCCATGGTTGAGATGAAGTGGGAGAAAATGATTTGAAAAAGAAAGGCTGGAGATTAAAAATTAAAAAATAAAAACTTAAGTGGAGTTCATTAAATAATTTGATTGGTTTGACTAAATTTTTATCTAATAATTCTTAGTTATCAATTTCATATGAAGTTGACTGCATCTGAACTTTCTCCTAAAAAATATATATATAATTAATATAGGATAAAATGATTTGAAAATTGATATTTTGTGAAAAAAAAAATAGTATTACTACGATTCCTAATTTTAAAGATAAATTTGAGATAAAAAAAAGAGTTTAAAGACGCTTTCAATTTTAACTTAAAATATTTGAGACAAAAAAACACTTCATTCTAATTAAAAATTTAGTTTATTCAACATCTCTTCCGTGCCTTCTTTGACTTTAACAAACACAACTCGATGGTTCTATAATAAGTAATGGTGTATATTAGATTTAGGAAGTTAGTTATTAGAAGTAAGCAAAAGTTCGTTAGAGGAAGTTGCATTTGTTGCTTTTTCTAAAACAATATATCACAATTAAACTCTATATGATAATTTTTTTTTGTGTGAATATAATATTTTCATTCTTTCAATGGGTTATTTACTAATGTGGTGTGGGGATGGTTATAGTGTGATTGGTGTCTTGTCATATTTGGTCAAGATTTCAATTTGATATAAATAAAGTTCTATCCCTTTCTATCCCTTTCAAGATTTCAACATGAAGATTGAAGGGAATCAATATTTTTAATTAATAAACAATTAATTTTATTGAGAAAATTAAAGATTTTATTATTGTTGTATAAGTGAGAACTATTACTTGGTCACGAAGAACACGGACATTACCCTTTGTTCCAAACAAATTTGGATCGAAGAGTTTATGGAAATCAAGCAAAAGGGAATAACAAATTACACCGACAAAGAATATAAAAAACAAGATAAAACTTAAAAGATGATTGTACCCATACTCACGTAAAGGAGATCCAACAACGAAGAGAAAAGAAAATTAGAGCACAATGGCACAATAGTTTAAAATATATATATATAAAAGAAAAAGGTGAATTTATGAAAGTTGCGGTAATTATAAAATTTTAATAATATTTAGAAAGTATAATTAAAATTAATAATGTCATATTTGTTTTCTTATTTGACAACAATTTTTAATTTTATAATAATTTTTTATTTTTTTTAAAATAAAAAGAATCATTAACAAATAATAAAAAATAGTGAATTATACCCTCTCTAAAATAAAGGAATAAAGGATAAATTATCTTGTGATATATATATTAAAAGTAATTTATCAGATAAGTTTTATGAAGGGGAAGAGATCTTTACGAATGCAATTAATGCACTTGAAGGTAGAGGAGAGTTTATGGTCCGTTATAATAGAAGTTGTTCCGTCGGTGATGACCGAGGTCGATAATCTTTAGGCGAGCACTTGGATACGCGGCCGAGTTATGCGTCGTTCAAGCGTAACGGGGTGATTTTGGCCTCGGTCCTCTGAAACACGGCGGCGGGAGTACCTACACAAAGCACTCCGACGCTCAAGTAAGTGTGTGAACAATTAGTGAATAAAGAGTAATAACTAGAAGTGAACTTAGAACCTGAGTCTTTCTGAATCAGAGTGGTCAGATTTATAGGTGTTTTGGGTTCGTTAGTGAGCTTTGTTAGTTCCGATATTCCTGGTCAGTGCCGTTATGGATATCTCTTGGGAGTGTGGAGATGTGATTGAGTAGTGTGTTCAGTTTCGGAGACTGCTTTTTGGGAGGCAGAGTTTGTTTGTTCTGTTTTACTTGTTTCCGACCTTTAAGGTCGGTCGGTAACTGAACTCGAATGCCGATTATTGCGTGGTACACATCATAGCCCCCCAAGTCGTCTAGCGTTCCGTATAGGTCGGTAGGCGAGCTTTTTGTCTTTCATACGTGGCTAAGTTTGTTTTGAAAAAATTTGAAAGGGGTTTTACTTGTCTCTTCGCAAGTCGTGTCATTTTTATTGCTCCTTATTGCCGTTTTGGTTTCCCACGTTTGCTAGTGGGTGTGAATTAAATTACCCACTTTGTTAGTGGGCTTGCAATAATAGTTATTTTTTCTTGTTTTGGAAATTACACTGTTTGCTCATAATCTTCTTATCTTCGCTATGTCTTCGAAAGGTAAGCATTTCTTGACTCTTCTTTGACTGTTCGTCTTTGTATATTCTTTCATGGCGGGAGAGAAATTGAAAGAAAAGTTGAAGGCTGTTGAGGTTAGGGAAGATGATCCCTATCACTGGGTTCAGGATGATGTGAAGACTCGTTCATCTTCCTTCATTAGCATCGAATCCCTTTCTGATTTGAGGGGCATTGATTTCGTGAGGGGAGGTTCTGGTGTTGTTGTTGAGTTTCAGCCCTGCTCCAGTAGTGATAGGGCTTGTGAGAGAAGGGGTGACTGGGAGTATTTCTATATGTATACTCCATGCATGGTTGAACTTGGGGTGAAGTTTCCCTTTTCTTCTTTTGAGTGTGACGTCCTCACTCAGCTAAACTGTGCTCCGTCACAGTTGCACCCAAATTCTTGGGCATTTCTTTGCGCATTTCAATGTCTGATGGAATTCCTCTCCTTCCCTTGTTCGCTGTCTTTGTTCTTCTCTCTTTTTCAGGCAAAGGGGGTTCGTAAGGGATTGTGGGTTTGTTTCAGTAGTTTTCCGGGTCGGTCTGTATTCCTTCTTTATAAGTCCTCTTTCAAGAACTTCAAATCTCTTTTTGTCAAAGTCCGTTCGGCTGAGTCTGAGTATCCTTTTTATTTGGATGATGAGCTGAGTGAGAAATTTCCTCTCTACTGGTGCTCTGAACCGACTCAAATCCTTGAAGCTTCTGAGAGGAGTGAGGAAGAGGAGTTTGTGATGAACTTTCTTGTTGAGAGTGTTGCTGCTGGGGAATGCTTGTCTATTCCTGATATTTTGCGTTTATATGATTCGGGTGATAATGAGGGTTTAAGGGCTTATATAGGTAATGTTTCTGATGTTTGTTGTTAAGTGTTGGGCATTTTCCGAGTTTATCTAACGTTTGGTGGTTTCTTCCAGGTGGCCGAGTTCCTTTACTGGATCCGAACAAGTTGCAGTCTTTTTTGAACAAGAAAAAGGAGAAAGGGGTTGGAAGTACTGGTGATCGGAAGGATGTTGGTGAGCAGGCTTTCTCATTTGTTGCGCATCCTGCATCTTCATTTAAAAGGAAGAGGGATGATACTTCTTTGGAGGTTATTTCTGAAGGTGATCATGAGGTTGTGGGTGGTAGTGGACTTGCCTTTGATCGACAGAAGAAGCTTCATGGCTTCATTGCTGGTTCTAGTTCGCATTCCCTTTGGAGCGAGCAGTTTAACTTTGTGGGGCTTTCTGAGAGGGCCTCGCAGTATCCTGGGGATATGCTTATGACTCGCCGAGCTGGTATGGAAGCGCTTGGTAAATTTGTTCAGGTACGTCTTGTTTTTTGTTTCTTGTTCTTTCGATCTTTTGCATTGTTCTTATGTCAGAAATGCTCGTAGGTGGTTGCTTCTCGCTTGCTCTGTATTGGTCGGACTGTTGAGTGCGTTGGGGCTGAGCATCAAGAAGCTGTGGACAAAGCTTCTACACTAGAGAAGTCATATACAGCTTGGATTGCTGATTTGGAGAAAGTTGTGAAGGAAAAAGATGAGGTCGCTACTAGTGCTGTGGCTAAAGCGAAGGAAGCTGAGGATGAGGTTGTTCGTTTGAGGGATCAGATCCGTTTGTTGCAAACTGAAGTTAAGGAGCATGATGTGGCCAAAGGTCGGCTTACTTCTCGTGTTCATGAGCTAGAGGAAGCGGGGATGGAGATGTTTTCTTATGGTTTTGATCGTGCTGTGAGTCAGGTTGCTTTGCTAGCCCCTGAATTTGATTGCGATAAGCTTGATATGACAAAAATAGTTGTAGGTGGAAAATTGGTTGTAGATGGTACTGCAGAGGAGCATGATGAGAATGCTCCTTCTTAGTTTGTTCTATGTAATGTATTTATAACCTTTGTTGTTTTGACTTTGATTGTTTGAACTTTAGACCTTGTTGGTTTTTTGAACCTTGTGTGGTATTTGGCCGATGTTTAGGCCGGTTTGATGATATTTGGTGATTTTGTTTAATAGTATGTTGTTTTGTCATTGTTAAATTTTGCTTTAGAGGAATTTTGTCACGTTTCATTGGATGCATAGGGCGTTCGGCCTCATTAAAACCCTCCTTAGGCAAAACCCTTCTTTTTTGGGAAAAAAGCTCTAAGGGGGAAAAAGAGTACCTTCATTCGCAATTGTACACAAACTATGATATATACATTTTGAGTGAAGAGATGTTCCAGTTTCCTGGCATGTCATTGCCTTGTAGTGTTTGGAGTTGATATGCACCCTTGCCGAGCACTTTTGTTACACGGAAGGGGCCTTCCCAGTTTGCGGCGAGTTTGCCATGTGTTGGAGGTCGCCTGGCCTCTTCTGTTCGTCTGAGCACTAGGTCGCCCTCCGTGAATATCCTCGGTACCACCTTCTTATTGTGTTTCCTTTCCGCGATTCTTTTTTGGGCTCTTTGTTTGATGGCAGCGATTTCTCTGTCCTCTTCGGCTAGGTCAAGCTCGGTATTCCTGGCATTTAGGTTTTGTTGTTCGCTATATAACTCGGTCCTTAACGTCGGTATTCCGACCTCAATAGGTATCAATGCTTCTGAGCCATAGACTAGCTTGAAGGGTGTTTCGCCCGTAGTGTTATGCGCTGTGGTGTTATAACTCCACAGTACTTCGGGGATGAGTTCGGCCCATTCTCCCTTTGCATTGTCGAGCTTCTTTTTTATTGCCTGCAACACAACTCGGTTAGCAGCTTCGGCTTGCCCATTAGTTTGTGGGTGTTCTACCGAGCTAAAACGATGCTGAATATTAAAGTTTTTTAGGAATAATCCGAGCTTATTGTCTGTGAACTGTCTACCATTGTCTGATATTATTTCTTTTGGAATTCCAAATCGGCATATTATATTTTTCCAAATAAAGGATCGTACCTTTTCGGCTGTTATCTTTGCTAAGGGTTGTGCTTCTATCCATTTTGAGAAGTAGTCTATGGATACCAAAAGGAATTTTACCTGTCCAGGTGCTGTTGGGAAAGGGCCGAGGATGTCAAGTCCCCACCTGTGGAAAGGCCAGCTTACCTCCATGCTATGTAGTATCTCGGCTGGCTTTGTTGAGATGGCCTCATGTTTCTGGCACTTGTCGCATGCTTTGACCTTTGCTATGCAATCTCTCTTCATGGTCGGCCAGTAATATCCTGTTCGGATTATTTTTGCGGTGAGAGCTCGTCCTCCAATGTGGTTTCCACATACTCCTTCATGAACTTCGTTCATTACTTCTCTGGCCTGGTCTTGGTCTAAGCATCTTAGTAGTGGTTGTGAGAAACCTCGTCTGTATAGCTCCCCTGATATTTTCGTATAGAAGCTTGCCTTGCGTCTGAATTGTTGAGGGTGGAGCTCGTCTCTGGGTATGGTACCTGTACATATGTATTCAAGAAAAGGTTTCCTCCAATCCTGGAGGTGGTTAATGTTTTCGATACATAGTAGGTCAATGCTCGGTTTTGTGAGTGTGTGTTGTGATAATGTTGATGTTTGTGTATCCGCCCTCGTGGCGGCGAGTTTAGATAGTATGTCTGCCCTGACATTGTGTTCTCTATGTACATGTAATATAGTGAAAGAACTGAAATTTGAAATTAGATCCTTCGCTATGAGCCAGTATTGTTCTAGCAAAGGGTCTTTTACCTGGAACTCTCCTCGGATTTGTTGGACCACCAGGAGGGAATCGCAATGTGCCGTTAAGTTCGTCGCTTTGTAGCTTAAGGCGAGCTTAAGTCCCGCTATGAGGGCTTCATATTCGGCCTGATTGTTGCTTGCCGAGAAGTGAAATTGGAGAGCTTGCTCGGCTACCACCTTATTTCCCTCCTTTAAGATTATGCCAGCCCCGCTTCCTTCTCGGCTTGATGCCCCATCCACGTGTAACTCCCATGTTTCCATATGCTCGTCTGGGGTCATCTCTGTGATGAAGTCGACGAGAACTTGTGCCTTGAGGGCCGATCTAGTCTGAAACTGAATATCGAACTCTGAGAGTTCAATTGACCATTTGGTCAATCGTCCTGCTAGCTCTGGTTTTGTTAATATCTGCCTCAATGGGTGATTTGTTCTTACTACTATTGTGTGGCTTTGGAAATAGTGTCTTAGTCTTGTTGCCGTGACTACAAGTGCCAGGGCGAGCTGCTCTATTTTTGGGTACCTTTGTTCCGTTGGTTGCATTACTCTGCTGACGAAGTATACTGGCTGTTGAGTCCTTCCTGTCTCAATGACGAGGGCCGAGCTTACGGAATGATTGGAAATAGAAAGGTATAAATATAGAGGCTTGCCGACCTCAGGTCTTTGTAATACGGGAGGTGATGATAGAAGGGTCTTAAGTTCGGCGAATGCCATCTCGCACTCTGGTGTCCATTGAAATTGTTTGTTTTTTAAGATCGTCTGGAAGAATGGGTGTGACCGACTTGATACCGCGGGTAAGAATCGAGAGAGAGCGGCTATCCTTCCTGCTAGTTGCTGTACTTCCTTTATCGTCTTGGGACTTGTCATGTTGAGTATAGCCTTGCATTTCTCAGGGTTTGCTTCAATTCCTCTGGAAGTCAACATAAATCCTAGGAATTTTCCTCCTTGGACTCCAAAAGCGCATTTTTCTGGGTTCAATCTCATATTGTATGCTCGAATCTGTTCAAATATTTCCTTGAGGTCGTCGCAGTGTGCTCGATCTTTAAGTGTCTTGGCGACCATATCGTCCACATAGATCTCAATGTTCCGACCTATTTGATGTCGGAATACTTTGTCCATCAGACGCTGGTAGGTTGCACCTGCATTCTTTAGGCCAAATGGCATGACTCTATAACAGAAATTACCGTGCTCAGTTATAAATGTTGTTTTGCTTTGGTCTTCTGGATGCATTAGAATCTAGTTGTACCCAGAGTATGCATCCATGAAGCTCAAGCTGTTAAAACCTGAGGCGTTGTCTACAAGTTTATCGATGCATGGCAGAGGGTAAGCATCCTTAGGACATGCTTTGTTTAAATCTGTAAAGTCGACGCACATGCGCCACTTACCTGAATTTTTTCTTACCATTACTACGTTTGAGAGCCATGTGGTGAAACGGATTTCTTTGATGAAGTTGGCTTTGAGGAGCTTCTCTGTTTCTTCTAAGGCCGCTTTCGATTTCTCCACGCCGAGGTTTCGCTTCTTCTGGGCTATAGGTCGGCTTGTTTTGTTTGTGGCCAACTTGTGGCAGATGATGTCTGGGTTAATGCCAGGCATATCTGCCGGGGTCCAGGCGAACAAGTTAGCGTAGTCTTGTAGTGATTTTATCAGTTCCAATCTTTGTTGTCCTTTCAGTGCTTGGCCGATGTAAGTTACCTGCCCCGGGACTTGGGTTAGCTGGATTTTGTGTAGCTCATCTGCTGGTTGAGGTCTTTCCTGGGTATCTCCTCGAGGATCGAGCTCGGCCAGGGACAAGATTTCTGTGCCATTTATTGAGTGGACCTCACTTTGTTTGTGGCTTATGTCCGATCTTTTTAAGCTAGCATTGTAGCATTGCCGAGCTTGCTGTCGGTCAGAATGTATTATCGCTATCTTGCTATCTTGAGCCTGAAACTTAACACACAGATGATAAGTAGATACGACTGCCCTGAACATATTCAGAGCAGGTCGTCCGAGGATAATATTGTAAGGGCTGGGGCAGTCAACTATTAGGTATTGTATGTCTAAGGTTTTTTATAATGGGTTATTTCCCATCGTCGTCCTTAGCCATATGTAACCTTTGACTGGTACTCTTTCGCCAGAGAATCCTACTAATTCTCCGGACGAAGGCTGTATTAGTTTCTCAGACAGATTCATTTTTAAGAAGGTAGAATGAAAGAGGACATCTGCACTACTACCTGGGTCCAACAGGACTTTTCTTACCAGAAGGTCGCCGGTTTGGATGGATATTACCACCGGGTCGTCCGAGTTTGGAGCGGTCGAGCATATGTCAGTTTGGTTGAACGTGATTTCTAGGTCAGATGTGTTTTTGTTGCTTGGCAGTGTTGTTTCTTCGATTGCTAACATTGCACGGTAGCTTCGTTTCCTTGCTGAGATCGTTTCGCCCCCTCCTGCGAATCCTCCAGATATGCAGTTTATGACGCCTTTGGGTGGGCTGTTGTTCGACCACTTGTTGGTGTCTTTATTGGCCGAGGTTTGTTGACGTTCTTCCTTATTGCTTTTCCTGTGTTTTCTGCCCTCAATGTACTTGTCCAGGAGGCCCTGCCGTGCCAATCTCTCAAGGAGATCTTTGGCTATCACACATTCGTTGGTTGTATGGCCATATTTTTGGTGGAAGGCACAATGTTTGCTTTTATCAACGAATCTTTGGTCTTGGTAGCTTCCTGCTCTGGTTGGTGGTTTTATAATCTTGGCATTGAGTATTTCTTTGATTATCTTTTCCCTCCTTGTGTTGAATTTGGTATAGTTGTCGAATTTCGGAGTGAGCTTGAATGATCTACCGAGGTCTTTAGCATTTGCCGATCTGGAAGATCTGTCATCCTCTTTCCTCGGCCTCCTTTCTGTTTTGTCGGCTTCTCGGAGCTCTTCGATTTCCATTTGTCCCGCTGCTCTTTCCTGAAACTCGTCCAGTGTTTTTGGCTTGGTCACTGCGATGATTTCTCTGAACTTTCTGGGCCTGAGACCAGCTTTGAGGGCATGTAGGTGGACGGCTGGGTTCAGGTCAGGTATTTCCATGGTGGCGTCTGTGAACCTGGTCATGTAGTCCTTTAAACTTTCTTGTGGGCCCTGGCGAATGGTGCTGAGATAGTCCGATCCATGCACGTAAATCCGAGCTGCCGCGAAATAGTCGATGAATGACCTAGCTAATTCTTCGAAGGAGGCAATTGATCCTGAAGACAATTTCGAAAACCACAAC
>NC_029793.2:10051651-10061432 GCF_000816755.2 Arachis ipaensis | reverse complement strand
CATTGTTAGGTCCGTTAAAAAACATCATAGATTGAAATTTCTTTAGGTGAGCCCGGGGGTCACCAATCCCCTTGTACGGCTCAAGAGAAGAAGGGAGAGTGAAATGTTTTGGCATTTGGTAGTTTGTTATCTCCTCAGAGAACGGATTGTCCAAGGTCAGCTTTTCCTTGGGGGGGTTGACACCCACTAGATCGGCTCGACCTTGGGTTGGACCTTTGGAGTTGTTTTCCTCTGGCTTGCTGTTTTGTGTGGATAGCTCAGCTAATCTCTTGACTTCTGCCTGTAGTTCGGCCAGCTGGGCCATGAGTTCGGCTTGATTGGGCTGAGGAACTCCATTGTCATCCATGTCATCAAATTAATGGGCCCTGCACAAGAGAAGAAAAGAGAGTGGAAATAAAGTGGGGTTAGAGATGGCCCCACGGTGGGCGCCAAATGTTCCGTCGGTGATGACCGAGGTCGATAATCTTCAGGCGAGCACTTGGATACGCGGCCGAGTTATGCGTCGTTCAAGCGTAACGGGGTGATTTTGGCCTCGGTCCTCTGAAACACGGCGGCGGGAGTACCTACACAAAGCACTCCGACGCTCAAGTAAGTGTGTGAACAATTAGTGAATAAAGAGTAATAACTAGAAGTGAACTTAGAACCTGAGTCTTTCTGAATCAGAGTGGTCAGATTTATAGGTGTTTTGGGTTCGTTAGTGAGCTTTGTTAGTTCCGATATTCCTGGTCAGTGCCGTTATGGATATCTCTTGGGAGTGTGGAGACGTGATTGAGTAGTGTGTTCAGTTTCAGAGACTGCTTTTTGGGAGGCAGAGTTTGTTTGTTCTGTTTTACTTGTTTCCGACCTTTAAGGTCGGTCGGTAACTGAACTCGAATGCCGATTATTGCGTGGTACACATCAGAAGTCATAAAGACATTTGAAAAGATTCTTCAGATCCTCAAGTTATAAACACAGTTAAAGACATTGTTGTTGATGATGTCAAATACAAGTTTCAAGGGATGGTAGATTCGGATCCTCATGAGATTAAAGACATTGTTGTCGATGAGGTGGAGATCAAGTCGAATTCAATTGCAAACAATAGGATTTGCAAGGTGACAATTATGCACAAGAATTTAATCACTTTTATGGGACAAAAATTTTGTGGATAGTGAACTTTAAAGATGTTATCACCGTACAAAAGAGGGTGGAGGAGGCGCAATGGGTGTACGCTGAGTTAGTTGGGAAGGAGTTGTGCTTATGTAGCAGAAATTCGTACCTCAGTAGCACAAATGTTGCCACGTGTAACGAGCTGAATATTACTTGCACCTTGTTGATGGGTTTGTGAGTTCACTGCAAAGAGATTTCTCCAGCAGTGACAGCCACCACCACCATTATAGACTGGGAGTGCTAAACTAAATTTCAATAATCACAAGAGAGAAAAAAAAAAGTAGATAACATATACCTAATTATTATGGTTAACATTCAACTTAATTATAATTATAAACATTATATATATCACATGGAGTTATTTACCCTTTATTTTAGAGAGGACATGATAGTATTCACTATAAAAAATATAACTTTAAATTTAAATACACTTTTTAATTGATGCCAAAGTTTTATAACTACCATAACTATCATAATTATATTCATCCTAAAATACTCTAAAAAAATGTATCAAATAATGTTAGATTGATGTGAAAAAAATTTAAATGTGTTATACAAGATATAACTTTCAGTCCAATTTAATTTGCAAAAGCCTTTCCACCATAACAAGTTTTTTAGGAGGTCTAGCGTATGAATTTAAATTATATCAATATAAATCAATTTTATAAAAAATAATAATAATAATAAAATTCCCCAAAATAATTTAAAGTTAAGTAATAAATAATTGTGCTCTTAGGACAATAAAAAAAATAAAAATAAGTATGCTCTTAATGTAATTTTTTTTGGGATTTTTCACTATATCTGCTAACCCGGCAGACCAAAAATTAATTCGTTATAAATTAGAGCTTCATTTAAAGGTTTGTTATCGGTCAATGAATTGCTGCATGTATAAGATGGGATTCGAACCCCCAACAGGCCGACACTTACTTAAACGAACTAATAAACTAACCACTAAATCAACCCAACTTGATTTAGTGTGGTCTTAATATTGTAGATCAACTTTTTCCAATTTTTTTCCGCGTTGACATGACCTAAAAAAGAAGGGAATTATTCATCAAACTTCCCTTTTAAGTATCTGGTTAGTTATCCTATAGAATTCGTCCTCGTGGTGGAAATTGAGTGTGACCTTTGTAGTGTCATTCTTGTTACTCATGATTTCATTTGAAGCTTTTTTCTGGCCAAAATATGCTCATGTGTGTTGTTGGGATATACTGTGCTCTATGTGTTAAATAGATTGATCTGGGAATTGGGATTCTCCTTTTAATTATCTTATGTGCATTGTCATTTTCATTGTCCCTACTATTTTATTCACCACGTTTTTCAATTGCTACAGTTCTAAGTGTTGTCTTTGTGAGCTTCCACTGCACTATAAAATACATCATTACTGTTCAACGCTAGCTCATCAAATTCCATTACAGTTTCCTTCATGCGGAATTTAATCATAATTCTGAAGAAAAAACAATGAGAATAATCAATTCTCTATATAGGTTTTACAAATTCAAATGGATCTTCCAAAGATTATTCCGATATATAAACATATCAAATATTAACCGTATTGGACATCATATATTTATAGGTGTTTAACATAATTTTTTTTAACCAAATAATACAAATCACAAAAATAATCAAACATTTCACAATAAAGTGATCAATTTTTTTTTTGCAGCATAATAATCAAATATTTACTTATTAGTAAAATAATTAAACTACTTCTTTACAAATACAAAAAATAGTCATCATTTTATTTATCTTTTTTGTAAAATGGTATCAAGCTTGTAATTTAAATAACTTGCAAAAGCAGGCAAGGAGATCCTATATCACCGTATCTGTTTGTGTTGTGTATGGAGAGATTGTCCTGTTCTATTAATCAGTAAGTTGATAAGGGCTTGTGGAAGCCAGTTGCGGTTTCTAGAGGGGGTCCAAGAATTTCTCATTTGATGTTTGCCGATGATTTGCTTCTTTTCTGTAAAGCTGAAAAACAACAAGTTCAAACTGTAATGGTAGCTTTGGAAAATTTCTGCAGAGCCTCTGGAATGAAGGTTAATGTGGAAAAATCTAAAGCGCTATGCTCCAGGAATGTTTCAGCGACAAGAAAAGAGATTTTCACTGGAGTCTCCTCCATCAGATTCGTCCAGAACTTGGGCAAGTATTTAGGGGTGAACCTTAATCACTCTCGGGTGACACGCGCAACTTTCAACGATGTTTTGGACAAGATTCGGGGAAGGCTAGCCAGCTGGAAAGGGAGATTGCTTAATAAGGCAGGCAGACTCTGTTTGCTCAACTCGGTAGTGACTGCGATTCCCACTTATCGCATGCAAGTATCTCTCTTCCCTAAAGGGGTAACTAATAAGATAGAATCCATGATGCGAAACTTTCTATGGAAGGGTCAAGCTGATGGTAGAGGCCTGAATCTAGTTAACTGGAAAGTGTTGGTCACTCCTAAGAAGTTTGGAGGTCTGGGAATTAGAGATCCTTTTTGTGTTATTTGGAGAGGCTTTCTTTTAGCATGGGACTCGGGACAAAGAGACATTATATGTGAGACAGACTGTGTGGAGGCATTTACTATTGTCAATAATTTACAAGATTGCTCTGGGTTTATTAATCCTTTGGTGTTAAAAATCCGAGATATCATGTCTTGGAAATGGTGTGCTGATCTTCGGTTGATCTTGAGAGATGCAAATACAGTAGCAGACATCATGGAAAAGACTGCAATGAGGACTATTTCTCCCCAAGTGGAGCTTCCATTGCCTTGGAAGGAGTTTGAGAGTAGTATTCAGCGGGACTGCCTTTCTTAAGCAGTTTCTTGTTTTTTTTTTCTTTCTTAGTTTTTGTTTATTTTCTTTTAAGTCACCAAAAAAAATAACTTGCAAAAGCAAGCTTGAAGAGAAGAAGGCTTGTGATCCAGCTTTGAGTAGAGAAAACAGAGGATAGAAGAATGACATTGTGATTGAGATAGAAAGGGATTTTGGAATAATTCAATTAATTCAAAGAGTCAAAGCTATATACAGTATATATAGCTATACAAATAGGAAAAATTAAATAACTAGTGGTCACTACAACAAACAAGGCTTTTCGCAACGGTCAAAAACCGTTGCCGTAGATTGAAAAACCGTTCCCAAAACTTTAGGTAACGGTTTGGCAACGGTTTTTGACCTGTGGTGCCAACCTGCCAACTATACAAAACAAACTCTACAGCTATACAAAACAAACTCTAACAGATTGCTATTTTGCTGCATTTTAGTTTTATTGGGCAATACAAAGTATGCAGCTGTATTATGTTACAGCCCCCCGCAAGTTGGTATTACTTGGGTTGTGCAAATCAAGTAAGCCCAGCTTGGAAAGCAAGTGAGAAAATGGTTTGGGAGCAAGGGGTTTAGTGAAAAGATCTGCAGGTTAATCGCTAGAGACAATGTGCCTGAGATTAGAAATTTCTTCTTTAAACTTGTTCCGAACCACATGACAGTCTACCTCAACATGCTTGGTTCTCTCATGGAACACAGGACTTGATGCAATGTAGATAGTCGAATTATTGTCACAAAAAATATCAACCGGAAGAGGAGGGTGAATGTCAAATTCCTTTAACAGCTTGAGTAACCAAATAAGCTCACAAGTGCCATTAGCAAGGACACGATATTCAGCTTCTGAGAAGGACCTTAAAACTGTGGCTTGCTTTTTACTCTTCCAAGAAATGAGAGTGTTGCCAAGAAAAAAGCAATAGCCACTAATGAATTTTCTAGTGTCTTTGCAAGCACCCCAATCAGAATCTGTGTAACCAGACAGTGTAAAGGAATTGTTGCTTGAGAAAAATAGGCCTGTTGCAGGGGATTGCTTAAGATATCGAAGGATTCGATAGGCTGCCGTCAAGTGAGCATCAGTGGGTGAATCCATGAACTGAGATAAGCACCCAACTAAATAGCTAAGGTCAGGTATTGTATTTGTAAGATATAAAAGTCTGCCCACCAATCTGCGATACATGGTTGCATCAGGAAGAGGAGAACCTGAATCCATAGACAGGGAGGTAGTATACTCCATAGGCGTAGAAGCTGGCTTGGCACCAAGTAAGCCACAATCCGTGATTAAGTCTAATGCATACTTCCTTTGATACAGTGCAATACTGGTTTTGTTGCGCGCTACCTCCATACCAATAAAGAACTTGAGGATGCCAAGATCCTTAATCTTGAATTTATCATCTAAGAAAATCTTAACAGCCTGAATTTCATCCAGATCATTTCCTGCCAGCACTAGATCATCCACATAAACAAGGATGGCAGTAAATCTTGTACCGGTGGATTTAGTAAACAATGAATGATCATTTTCAGATTGAGTGAACCCCAAGTCAGCAAGAGCAGCAGAGAGTTTGATGTTCCACTAGCGACTACCTTGCTTCAAGCCGTATAAAGACCTCGTCAATTTGCAAACTAACTTGGGATTTGAATACTGCAGTCCCTTTGGGAGCTTCATGTAAACATCTTCATGAAGGTCGCCATGAAGGAAAGCCATATTCACATCAAGCTGATGAAGGTGCCAGTTCTTCGCTGCGGCAATGGCAAGGAGAACCCTCACGGTGCTCATCTTCACAACGGGACTAAAGGTGTCAATGTAGTCAACTCCGAAAATTTGAGTGAAGTCTTGGGCAACAAGCCGCGCTTTGTGTCTCTCAATGGTGCCATCCGGATTGAATTTGGTACGAAAGATCCATTTACAACCAATTGCATTCTTCCCAGGGGGAAGAGGAGTGATAATTCAGGTCTTGTTTTGCTCAAGAGCAGTGAGTTCTGCCTCAATGGCCTTCCGCCAGCAATCATGCAAGACAGCCTCAGAATAGTGTTTGGGATCCGGGTTATTTATGAGAGAGAAAGTAAAGGCTAGGTGCTTGGGAGAGAATAATGCATATGACAAATGATGAAAAAGATGATACTTACAAGTTGAAGGTAATTGGAGTGCATTCATTGGATCTCTATGTGATGAAATGTGGAAACAATGAAAATCTTTAAGATAAAACGGTTGTTTTCTTTCTCGTTCAGACCTTCTAAAAATTGGTACAGTAGGTGGAGGTTCAATGTTAGTGGATGTATGGTCTAATGATGCTTGTGCTGATGCTGGTTCCAATGCTAAGGATGATGCAGAAGTAATTATGTCATAAGGAGATGCCACTGGCGATGCAGAACTTATAGTTGAATCTGATGCAATGCTCATAGTGGGAGGTGCTGGTGTGTCATGATGAGATGCAGCTGTATTATATGTGAAATTATCATAGTAAAATGCAAAAGGGTCAGAATTTGACAACTCCAATGGATGTTGATGCATGGAAGGGAGATCGCTTGTCACTTGTTTAAAAGGAAAATGGTGCTCATAAAATTCAGTGTTCCTTGATATGAAAACTTCTTTTGTTTTCAAGTCAAACAGAATGGATCCTTTTGTCCCTGATTGATACCCGAGAAAAATACATTTTCGAGCTCTTGGATCTAATTTTCTTCTACCAGCACTTAAAGTAGTGGCAAAAACTAGACAACCGAACACCTTGAGAGAAGTTAAATCTGGTTTAGCGTTGAAAAGAGCTTCATAAGGAGTTTTATATTGTAAGTAAGTGCTTGACAGTCTATTAATTAAATGTACCGAATGTTACACTGCATAGTGCCAAAAACATTTTGGAACATGAGAATGAATCAAAAGTGCTCTTGTAACATTCAATATGTGTTGATGCTTCCTCTCAACAATTCCATTTTGTTGAGGAGTCTCAACACAAGATGTTTGATGCA
Source organism: Arachis ipaensis (assembly GCF_000816755.2). NCBI lineage: Eukaryota > Viridiplantae > Streptophyta > Magnoliopsida > Fabales > Fabaceae > Arachis > Arachis ipaensis. Next base: position 10,054,527 of record NC_029793.2, on the reverse strand, counting down.
ATATTCCTTTTGAGTTGTAGAAAGAATTCATTTTAAACTTCATTCCATTATCTGTTCTAATTTGTTTCACAGTTTTATGAAATTGGGTTTGCACCAGTTGAACAAAATTTTGCACCAACCTCGCAGCTTCTGATTTCAATTTCATGCAATAAATCCAAGTGAACCTTGTTTTATTTTCTACAATAGTAAGAAAATATTTATGGCCAGAAGTTGATAGAATTGAGAGTGGCCCCCCAAATATCTATGTGTATTAAGTCAAAAAGACTTTCAGAGTGTGTATTACTATTAGAAAATGACAATTTCTTTTGTCTAGCAAAGTGACAAGAATCACACACATAAGATGATGAGATGCACTCGATGAATGGAAATGTATTTTTCATTATGGACATTTTGCTATATGGTAGATGACCTAGTCTAGCATGCTATAAGGCTCCTAAATTCTGCTGCACTGTCAAATTTATTAAGGGTGTATGAACTGCTGGTGTAGTTAGCTTCCAGGGTTGAGCATTCATCACATAGAGCTCACCAATGACTTTAGCTTGTCCAATCATCTTCAATGATGGGAGTACCTGTATCTCACAAGAAGAATCAGTGAATTTTAATTCACAATGCAATGACTTTGTGAGTTTAGAAACTGAAATCAAATTGTATTTAAAGTGAGGTATGAATAAGACATTAGTAAGGATCAAATGGTTCGAAAGTTGTACAGTGCCACAAATGTTTGTAGTGGTGGTGGAGGCATCAGGTAGATTTACTAAGACCGGCTTCATGTAAAAGAAAGTTTTAAAAGATTCTTGAATGTAAGATGCATGATCAGTGGCTCCACTGTCAAGTATCCAAGAGGTTTTATTAAAATTTGATGACATACTCATGAAATGCCTACCTTTTGGCTGAGTGAGGGTAGCTGAAGAAGTGATGTGGTTAACACTATGGGAAGCTGGCATGAATGGTTGTTGGAGGAGGGCTAGTAAAGTTTCTTTCTGATCTGGAGTTAACACAAGTACTATATCATTACTCTTTTCATCTGAGCCAGAATCAATGATCTCAGCACTAGAATTCTCAACTGTCCCTTCAGTGCTTATTTGATTAGCTACTCGCTGTTTTAAGGGAGCAGAAAAGCCAATTTTCTTGTAGCAAGTTTCTGCTAAATGACCAATTCGATTACAGTAGCTATAAAGCTTAGAAGTGTATCCTCGACCATAGGATTTCTGAGTGCCTCCTCTACCTGTACTTCTCCCACGGCCTCTGCCTCTCGTTGGGAATGAACCACTTCCAGCTGAGGCTTGCACTTCCAAAGAATTAGTCACAATTTTGCTATCAGACAACTCACAATTCAACTGTCATTCCTGTTGAGTTAGCATAACTAGCACAGTGTTGATTTTAGGCAATGGCGTCATAAGCATAATTTGTGATTTAACAGTGGAATATTGTTCATTCAAACCTCTCAAAAATTTAACAACATATTCTTCAGATGCATGATCTCGAACGATTTTTAATCCACAAGAGCAACCACTCACACAAGCAACACAATTAGGGATGGCATGTAAATTTTCTAATTCTTCCCAAATAGCCTTCAGCATTGTAAAATAAGAGATGACAGAGAGATCACCTTATTTGAGCGCATAGAATTCCTCTTTCAACTCACCTACTCGAAAAACATCTCCATGCGAATGATGATGCTTCAAATCGTTCCATAAATCTGGAGTTGAACTAATCCACATCACGCTTTTAGCGATATCAGGACTGAGAGAGAGGTTAATCCAAGAGAGAAGAAAATTATTGCACCTATCCCATGCTTCGAAAGTAGGATCGCCTTCGGTCGGTTTCGGAATCGATCCTTCAAGGAACTTCACCTTATTCTTTGATCTCAGTGCTCTCCACATGTCGTGCGACCACTGGTAATATTTTTGAGGCGTTAGCTGGAGCGGAATCAGAGAAGCTTTAGGACTTTCACCTGGATGAAGAAAATAAGGACTGATCGGATCAGAAATGGCAGAAGAGGAGTCGGATCTGCCAATGTGTGCTTAAAACTGAGAGAATTGATGCATGAAAGTAGTGAATCTCTCAAAATCTGCAGCGGAATTCGATGAATGACTCGCATTCGGATCTGATGACTGATCTGCCATTTCTGACTTTGGAGGCTCTAATACCATGTAAAATGGTATCAAGCTTGTAATTTAAATAATTTGCAAGAGCAAGCTTGAAGAGAAGAAGGCTTGTGATGCAGCTTTGAGTAGAGAAAATAGAGGAGAGAAGAACGAGATTGTGATTGAGAAAGAAAGGAATTTTGGAATAATTTAATTGATTCAAAGAGTCAAAGCTATATGCAGTATATATAGCTGTACAAATAGAAAAAATTAAATAACTAACTAGTGGTGTAAAATTTAAATCTAACAAACTAACCAACCTACTAACTATACAAAACAAACTCTACAGCTATACAAAACAAACTCTAACAGATTGCTATTTTGCTGCATTTCAGTTTTATTGGGCAATACAAAGTATGCAGCTGTATTATGTTACACTTTTATTTATATAGTTATTTTGTAGTCCTATATAACTGCTATTTTAAACAAGAAAAAATTATCGTAATTGTGACGGTTTTAATTGCCGTTTTAAATATTTAAAAAATCATCATTTTAATAATAAAAATTATTACGATTTTTGAAAAAACGTTGTTTTTGGATATAATGACAGTTTAAACTGTCATAATTATTCCAAAAAATTGTCATAATAACCAATTTTTTATGTAGTGAGCTAGTGGTTAATTCTAGTATTTTATATAATATTGTTGTCAAATATATTAATGAGAAACAATTAGAATTTTTGAGTTGTATGCATACGAATATTTTATAATGTATTGTCTAATTAATAAA
>NC_029793.2:10049835-10051564 GCF_000816755.2 Arachis ipaensis | reverse complement strand
CAAATAAATAACATACCATAAAAATTAAAAATAATTTTGTAAATATATATTAAAATGCAAAAATATTTTTTATTTTATCTGCATATGAAAATGATAACCCCAACTTTCAGAGAGGAAAAAATCTGACTGTATGATTTTAAGTTTAAAATTTTTTGGACTTTTTTCTTGTCTTCAGCTGTTTCTTGATGATGACTTATTCTTAGGTTTGCTGGAAAATACTGGACTGATCTTAGCTTAGGAATCATATGAAGGATTTAGTTTTATATGTGATTGGAAATCATAATATGTAAACACTATTTTGCTTTTTCTTTCATCAGAATCAAATTAAACTCATGTAAACCTATCGTTCAGCTCTACAATTCACTCTTTTTTCAGCAATGTTTTTGCCAGAAAATATATTCAGAGCAAAGAGATTTCAAAGAGCTATAGCTAATAAGAGATAAAGATAGGTATCAAGGAGTGATTTTAATATACAGAAAATTATTCTTTTTTTGTTTTTCACCGATATTAAGGACGGAACTAGAATAATTTTTTGGAGGGGCCAACATAAAAAGTATAATTTTAAAAAGAGAAAAAAAAAATTAGAGGAACAATGTAAAAATTAAAGGACTCTGTAGTAAAAAAAAAAATAATATTAAATTGGCCAAATGTACTAGGCTCCACCCCTGCACGGTATCCTTTAATTTGGTAAGGCAAAGATTAATTTGTAACAAATCAAAACTTCATTTAAGAGTTTGTTATTAGATAAAAAATTGTTGGAAAAGTATATGGAATCAATTTTAAATCAATCAAAATAATTTAATTAATTATAAATATAGTAATTAATTTTATTTATTTATGATTTAAAATATTGATTATTAAATATTTTACCACATTCAAATTAGGAGGAAATACGTTCAGTATCATTGCAACGTGAATCACGAAAACTGATTTAATTAGCTTCCGTCTTTTCACCCTCTTTCTCTCTCTAAATGCCTAAAACATGATAAATCAGAAAACAAATTTAGAACCATCCAATTTACAAAGAAAAAAAGCACCCTAATGCCTAGCATAAACACCATTCACGTAGAGGTTTTGAATTCACCCAGAGGCATTTGGCTGGTTTTTGGCTAGAATCATCTTAGTTCCCTAGCATTATTGAAAATTGTTATATGCACAAGATGAAAATCGAACTTTTAACACTTACTTAAATAGACTAATAATTTAATATTAGACCAATCCAACTTAGTTACCCAGCAAATTATTCTTATATGCTCTAAATTGAATATATATCATTATATTCATCACTCAAATTAGGGTTTTCTAATAATTTTTTCAGCTTTTCTAAATTTTGTATAGTGTATATATGTTATGACACTGATTTACTTAAGTGGTATGTTTAATTTTACGGTGTAGCTTGAAGTTGTATAGTGGAATAGAATAAAAGAGAATAAACTAAGATGTTGATTATTTAAAAGATTCCGAAAAATGTATGACGATAAAACCTAATTCACCGGAGTTAAATATACACCGGCAAAACGTATTGAAATATTATAATCAATAATTTGTTAATAGTTTATGGTGTAAATTTTAACAATTTTAAAAGAGAAAAATAAATATAAAAAAATATGGTCAATGATACATTCTACGGTTAGCAAATGATAATTTAACTGTAAGTCTAAAATAAATTTCAAATTATAAAGATGTACATTATCTAAAGATAAAGTATAAAGTAACTCTCTTTTTAAAT
>NC_029793.2:10040628-10049582 GCF_000816755.2 Arachis ipaensis | reverse complement strand
AGAAAAAAAAGATAAAATTAATTAAATATTAATCGAACAAACACTAGTTTCCAAACTTTTTTCACTTGAAATAACATTTTTGGTGTATTGACTACTTTATAATCTCTGTTTCTATGGTTGACAATAAAATTAAAGGCATATATACTCAATACCAAAAATAAATAAATTGTTCCTTTTTCCTTTTTCTTCTTTTTCCACTCTTGGTCTTGACAAAGAGAGGAGAGCATTTTCCTTCTATAGTGTCAAATCATGTAACCAACCTTCTGTCGTGCAATAACAATGCTAGAAAATATAAAAAGTGAATGTTATAGATTCTAAAAAGTGGTACCTACTTATTAAAAAAAATTAANGTTAAAAAAGTTGAGTTGATTAATATGAATTTGAATCCTCTAAATTTTAAATTTCTATTTTAGAGTGAGATTTCTCATCATTAAATATTTTTTTTCTCATATTTTTTTTTAGTTTCACTTATGAAATAAATAGTAATAGATCGTACTTTACCTTCTAAAATAAAATTCAAAATTTAAAAAATCCAAATTCGATTAACAATTTAACATACACCTATAATAAAATAGCAAACTTATCTTCAACTTTTTTCTAATTCTCATCTCTAATTATTTAATGGAATCAAAATCCCTACATTATCCCTATTGCCTATTACGTATCTATCATCACCCTCTTCTTCACTTTCATAATCATCGACACTACCTTCTGGACTCCCTTTCTCAACCATTACCTTCGCTCTTTTTCCATTTCTCATCTTTTATCACCAAATTAAGATTTGGTCCCCTATCACACCACTTTCACCACCACCACTAAATATTTGTCCCAAACAAAAATAAATGCCATTAATGTGATCTAGCATTTTTAAGTTCGAGTCCACACGAGCATTTTTTAAAGAGACTTTTTGTAGGTGTTTCTAATGTGATCTAGCATACTGCTGGAGCCGCACGGTTCATTGTTTGACTGTGACCGATTCGAGTTCACATCATAGCTTTTTTTTTAAAAAGGCTTCATGCAGATGCTTCTAATGTGATCTAGCATACTGCTGGTCTACTGGTGGAGACACATGGTTCATCGGTTGACTGCGATCGATTTGAGTCCACACAAGAGCATTTTTTAAAAAAAGCTTCATGCAAGTGTTTCTAATGTGATTTAACATACTGCTGGTCTACTGGTGGATGTGCGCAATTGTTCGTTTGACTGCGATCGGTTCGCATTTGACCCACCCAATTTGACTGCGATCGGTTCGCATTTGACCCACCCAAGTTATTTTCTGTCCGATCGGATTAACAAACTGAAACGCCTAAACTACCGGTTTACCAGTTTTTAGTCGAACCGGTCAATCCAGTTCGAAACATAAAGAACTTAAGGACGATAGGAGAAGTACGGTGGCAGAATGACAAAGGAACGACGCAGAGCGTATGCACAAAAAGGATAAAATTAATTAAATATTAATCGAATAAAAACTTTTTTTTTCACTTGAAATAACACTTTTGGTGTATTTGACGACTTTATAATCTCTGTTTTTATGGTTGAAAATAAAAGCAAGGCATATGCTCAATACCAAAATAAATAAATTATTCTTTTTTTTTTCTCTTTCTTTTTTTTTCCCTCTTGACAAACGAGGAGAGCATTTTCCTACTATAGTGTCAAATCATGTAACTGACCTTCTGTCATGCAATAACAATGTCAAATAACTTATGTGTACCTATAAAATTTATTATTTTTGTTGTATGCGAATAGTATACAATTATTAATTAAACTAGTAAAATTATATTTGAAAATTTATATTATTGATCAAAATAATTTTAAAAGATATAAGGGAGGTGGGCGAGGAGGAGAAAAAGGAGTGAGAGTAGCAAATGATATTCAATGGAGGTGGGGTTGTGCAGGAGGCCATGAATGGTTGTGAAGGAGAGACAGAGGAGTGGGTGTGGTAAGTTTATGATTTCTATATACGCTTCCACAAATGTTAATGTCTCAAATAAAGTAGAAAGTACGTCGTTACTTTGAAAATGACTCACTATTAGAGGATAACAAATAAAGTAGTAAGTTATGGACTTGATTTTTTTGTTTTCTTTTTTGTAAAAAACAAATATATGTAAGTCATTTGAAATTTAAAAAAAAAAGGGGATGGTTAGGCAAATTACTCTTTAAAATCTCTGTATTTCATGTAACATATACTAAAATAAAGAGTTAAAATTTATTTAGTTAACAAAGAGTGAATGCTTCTTATTAATAATAAAAATAATAAGCTATGAATCACGGACACTTTGCTAAATTATCGTGTTCACATGTCAGACACATTTTGGATACTACATTTATCGGGCTCAGGATTCGGTGGTCCCAGAACCTTTAGACCACTTAGTGGTCCCATTAAAAAACATGTTTTTAGAGTTTTTTTAATAATTACTACATAGTCCTCGAACTAATTTTATTTACAAATTAACCCCATATCTTTTATTTAATTATAGAAACTGTTTTTTATTTTATAAATTATTATTTTATCAATTATCTATTATATTTATTAACAATCAAATACAAAAATAACAACCAATTATATCCTCCATTGATCCTAATAAAGCTTTTGGCCATTCCAATCTATTAAAATATTAAATTTGATCTCGTGACGTTCGTCCATGGCTTCCAAATCGTGTTTCCTTGAAATTCAATCAATTGGTTTATCAAAACAATCGATTGATTTATCAAAACAATCGATTGAATGATAACTCAATCGATTGGATTACAGTGTATCACAAAACAATCGATTGAAAGTTGTAAGGTAGAATGGTTTTCGCTTAAACCAATCGATTATTTATACTTTCCAATCGAATGTATGCCTCAAAACAATCGATTGTTTTTGTTACTCAATCGATTGAATTCACGAAAACAACATGGATTTGCCAAATACAATCGATTGGAAAGTGATGATATTGAAGTTTTAGCCAAATTCAATCGATTGGTAATGTAATCCAATCGATTGGAAGGTGATGAAGTTGAATTTTTTGCCAACTTCAATCGATTGTAATGCTACCCAATCGATTGAAATGTGATGACTTTGAATTTTTTGTCAAATTCAATCGATTGGTAATGAAATCCAATCGATTGAAAAGTGATGACATTGAACTTTTTGCCAAATTCAATCGATTGAAATTTGAAACGTGCTATGTATTAAAGCAGATAACCCTGCATATTCACACTCACTCCCCCTTTTAAACGTTCGAACGCCATTTCTGCACCTCTCTCCTCTCTCTAAAATCCAAAAAGCTTATGTCTTCTTCTTCTCCATTCTACCCACATCCACTCCAAACTATATACATAATTTCAACCCTCATCAAAATCCCTACAAAACCCACAAAACCAGTATCCCCATAATGGCCAGAACTAAGAACGCCAAAAGAGTCAGGGTTGAGGGAGAAAGCTCTGCCCACGCCAGACTAATTGCTTCATCCCATTACATGGCAAGGTGGCTGCCGTCTCGCAGGGCACTGAACAACTATGCGGAGAAGTTCGAGTCCAGGGCAATTGTTCCTCCCAGGTACATAACAGCCGAGTTCATTCAGGATAGACATTATAATTTGGTGTGGAATGCATTGCAAACACAACACTTAATTGATTTTGTACAAACTAGGGATGATTATTACCCGCACTTGGTTAGGGCTGTTTATAGTACTTTAAATTATGTTGTTCCTGAACCTGATGAAGAGGGTGAAGAGGGTGAGGAGGTAATGCCGCTGATTGAGTTTGATTTAGGAAAACAATATTATAGAGTTACTTTGCAAGAACTAGCTGAACAATGGAGTCTAGGTTATCATGGGGCAAAATTTACTGGAGGTATTGCGGCAGATGAGGAATGGAGTGAATACAATAGATTAGTTGGTTTGCAGAGTTTACAATATGAGAATCCACACATGGATGCTAGAGGTAATATAAGTTGCAGTGGGATGGGCAATATTTACTTTTTAGTATTTCTCAATTTCTATGAATTAATAAAAGATAAAAAAATATTTTTTTCTTACACAATCAATTTCACGAATAAAGTATCGAAACGAATAATTGCAAAATTAGAGATTCTATTCACTGACCTCGATTTTGTAATCAAAATAATGGTTTATTTTTTGAACACTACAATAAAAAACTTGATTGGACCTTTGCTGATTGCTGCAACGGTGATTAACGATGAAGAAATAGTGGATATTAAATAGACGGATAAAAAAATAAAAATAAAAATTGAATATTGAGTAGATGGATGTTCCAAAAAAAAATAATTAATTTTTTTATAATCAAAGAAAATGATACACGATTTCAATGGTGGGATTGAATAATTAGTGATGGATTATTCACCAATTTATAATGTTAATATTGAGGAAAAGATAAGATTAGTTTATTTACATCAAAATAAAACAGCAAAAATTGAAGATAGAATTTTAAAGATAAGATAGATGAATAATAAGATAATTTATAAAGAGATAACAAGATTGAAATATGCGCAGGACACATTTCAATCGATTGGGTAGCATTACCAATCGATTGAAGTTGGCAAAAAATTCCACTTCATCACCTTTCAATCGATTGGATTACATTACCAATCGATTGAATTTGGCTAAAACTTCAATGTCATCACTTTCCAATCGATTGTATTTGGCAAATCCATGTTGTTTTCGTGAATTCAATCGATTGAATAACAAAAACAATCGATTGTTTTGGGGCATTCATTCGATTGGAAAGTATAAACAATCGATTGGTTTAAGCGAATTATACCTTACAACTTTCAATCGATTGTTTTGTGATACACTGTAATCCAATCGATTGAGTTATCATTCAATCGATTGTTTTGATAAACCAGATTGAATTTCAAGGAAACACGATTTGGAAGCCATGGACGAACGTTACGAGATCAAATTTAATATTTTAATGGATTGGAATGGCCAAAAGCTTTATTAGGATCAATGGAGGATATAATTGGTTGTTGTTTTTGTATTTGATTGTTAATAAATATAATAGATAATTGATAAAATAATAATTTATAAAATAAAAAACAGTTTCTATAATTAAATAAAATATATAGGGTTAATTTGTAATTAAAATTAGTTCAAGGACTATGTAGCAATTGTTAAAAAAGCTCTAAAAACATGTTTTCTAATGGGATCACTAAATGGTCCAAAAGTTCTGGAACCACCGAATCCTGAGCCCACTCACCGACACTCGTCCGACACGCGTGTCTACTGTCTCTATATCTAACCGTGTCTTAATAAAAAGTAAAAAAATTTTCTCCAGGCACGCTTGGACACACTTAAATACCATCACGTATCAGCGTGTCCAGTCTTATTCTTAACATATATTCTTGAAATACATTTAGATATATTATATATTGTTATTTATTAAAACAAAAAATATTTTAAATACTTGATATAATTAAAATAAGATATTAAAAATAATTAAAAAAATTAATTTATATTTTAATATCAATAAAATATCAAAATATTATTACGATTTATTTAAAAAATACTTTATATTTTATATGTATACGTGTTCCCGTGTCTTATAAAAATTTAAAATTCACATGTCGGCGTGTCCCGTATCCATGTTAGTGTCCGTGCATGATAATTAATAAGTGTTTCCCATTACAAATATTTTTACTCAGATTTATTTATCGTTTTTTCATCATTTTGAAAACAGAACATTGTGAAAGTGTAGAACATTAAAATTATGACTTTATAACTAATATTAAAAACACAGAATAAAAGCAGAAAATATTTTCTAAAATCATATGGGCCATTATACTGTTTTGAACTTGATATTTGTCCTCATTCCACCTCAATTTTGAAGAGAACCAAAATTAGATATTTGGAAGAAAATAGGGGGCTAAAATAAATCTCAGTCATTTCACTAGATAGAAAATTGCAATAGTGCTGCAATTTCATGGAAATTCACTGCAAAAACTGGAATAAGAGATTTATATATCAATTAGATCAACAGGATATGCCTTAAACTTATGAAGACTGAGGGACTCGTGTGGCAATTAGCGACCAGAGAATAACAATTCATTTCACTACTAAATTTTCATTATTAAGAAAATACCATCAAGAGAAAATGTATGCTTGATGTTACAGTTCCATAGCGAACCGAAAGTAGATTACAAGTATTGATCTCTCTAAATACCAAAAAAACTATGATAAGAACAAATAAAAAAATAAAATAAACCACAACAACATAGGATGGCGCAGATAAATTAAGCACCATATGCACATATACCACCAACTCAAGAAAAAAAAAAAAGAAAAAAAAAACTATTCCTGTCTTTTTCTATCTTTTTTGGTACCTTGCTTTGTTACTTCAAATCATTGCTGCCTTAAATAACTTTATTTTCTAGGATAAAATGACGTATAAAGATAGCAGTAAGAACATGACTGTTATTGCTTTCGGTTAGGATTATCTCTCCTAACCCACTGTTGGGCTGGTTTTCTTGGATTTCTTACAGTTGAATTAGAATGGGGGTTACCTGCTCTCTGCTTCCTTGCACCAAAATTCCTATGTCCACTTGAGCTAGGCCTGTTTGAGCTAGGTTCATGTTTTCCTGGCGCGACTGCAGGTGAATCCTTTTCTTGTTGCTCATCAGATTCTTTCGTTAGCGTGGAGCTCGACGCTGCTAGTGATTGCGGAAGATACATACCGGGCACTATTACTATATCTCTCTTGGATTCAATCAAGCCATTGTTCTCCTTCTGTAAATTTAAGATGGTTTCAAATTTCTTCCTCCTAATGATCTCATCCTCAGATTGAAGGAGGTTTTCCTCATCATTGGCTTCATCATTTTCCAATCTCTGAATTCCAATAGAAAACAGAAATGAGTAACTTCAAGAGCAACACAAAAGGAGTTAAATTTATCAATTTGAGTTTATGGTAAAACCAATTCACAAGAAATCAAACTGTCCTTAATCCTAAGTTTGCAACTGAAATACACACTTAATTTTAAGAACTATCTATAATCTATAATTAATAAATGGTGGACGAAACTTTACTGCTATACTAGAAGAACAAAATTTTTGAGGACCAATCTTTGCATGCATCTAGGATTTTTAATAATTCGTTTTCAACCTTTCTTTCTTTCTTTCTCTTTCTTTCTTTTTCTTTCTTTCTTTCTTTCTTTCTTCTGTAAACTGGACTCAGCATTCTTTATTGCAAGTCCAGCCCATTAAGTTTTGACCATATATTTTGGATCCATGTGAGGATGTCTTATCCTCTTATGTACATTCTCTTAATATGAACCATTTTCTATAATAATAAAAAATTTGAGCCTGTTGTAGGCTAATACAAAGCTTCTGAATCATCTTTCTCTTCTGAATCATTAATAATAATAGGCTCTCCTAAATCAGACAAGCCCTACCATATTGCAACTTTGGTTGCTAAGCCAACGCACCAAGTTCTCATTGATATTTGATACTTTGCAACTAGTATGAAATAAGATATATTGTAGCTGCAATTCGTCGATGGATCCCTAAAACTAAGGGGTTTGTTTATGTAAATGATTATCTATATTGTGGTAATGTGTTCATGGACAGTGAAGATTTCTCTCATGGGAAATCAGTGATTTCAAGTTGGTATATAAGAGCCTTGCAAGTTCTGGCTATGTAAAACCTAGGGTCATGTTCTTGTTTGGCCATTCTCAAGGCAAGCACTTAGATGAGTTAGATCCAAACACCCTCACTCATGCAAATAAGGGTATAATGTGAATTATAATGTTGCAATCAGCCATCCTTATGAATCACACACATTAGCAATTAGTGATTTCAAGTTATGTAATTCTGGTGACCGTAAACAATAATACTTCGAAACTAATACGCTCATGTTTATATAAGAATAAACAACTTACCAATTGGGAAGAATGCGAGTCAACTAGGTCAAGCACATGATCCAAATCCTTTCCATCAAAAGGCTTACGACAGACTGGGCAGTTTCCAACTCCCTCTTCCAATTTTCCATTTTTATCTAATAACACAAACAGAAATTCCTTAGAAAATTGCACTCCTCATTTGTCATGGTATTCACTAAGATTGTATTACCGGAATGACCAAAGAAGCAAAAGTTCTCAATGCAAGGAGATTAGTATAGATGCCACAATGTTAGTTAACTACAAATAGTAAACTACAATCTCAAATTGTAAACATTTGAAAAAACTCTATCAAGAAAAGAACTCCTAAGGAGTTGTTTCTGAGGTGGGGTCTTGGAGGAAAAGGGAAGGAAAGGAAGGTTAGTAGTGTTAAATTTTGAATTTTTACACCACAAAGCTTGTAGATTTAATTTCATATTGTGGACTATATCTAGATCTAATTTCATATTGCAAACCATATAATGTCAAAAGTAAATATCTGATTGTCCATACCTCGGTTAGGGTGCGTAGTTGCACTTGCTGAATAAGCAGAGTCTGCTTCTTTAGAAGTTTGAAGCCAGTTCCACCATTGAATGATGCATTCACTGTCAATTATCAATAAAAATTAAAGATAAATTAGATGTTAAAATGGCAACCAAAATAAAGTTAACTACATACAAATTCTAAAACTCTAATACAATGAATAATGAAAATAAGAACCAAAAGATCAGAACTCAAAATGATACAATTAATAAGTGCGCACCTGTGGAAACAGTGAAAGCAAGACATTAGCTTCATAAAAGGCAATTTTGTACTCTGTTGATCTTCAGGGACCAAAGGGAACAAGCACAACGGACAATCCCCATCAGGATGGTTCATAGTTGACAGCTTCTCTGCTGCTTCCTACAAATATATTTTACATGGTAAATTATAAGTTATGAGATTACAAATCTATTTTGATGTGCTATCTATTTAAAGGTTACACAACTTTCATGTTACCCAAAGCAAAATCACAAATTAAACAACAACAACAAAGCGTTTTCCTATTAGATGGTCAACTACATAGATCAAACGGCACTAT
>NC_029793.2:10037884-10040498 GCF_000816755.2 Arachis ipaensis | reverse complement strand
CTGAAAAAAATGAATAAGTCACAGTCAAAATAAAAGAGGGAATCAATGAGTAGGTTTACATTTTCCAACAGATTAAATATCATTTGAACAGATTTTAACAAGATGTGTGATACAAACATCTTTATGACTTAATGGTGATCTATATCCTCAAGTTATAGATTGATAGAAGTCCTATAACTAAAGTACATCGCCAAAGGAGCAAGGTGTGAAGCAACAGATCATTGACTGATCATTGGTAGTATAACAAGGAAATCAAATCTTATTCGTCATAGGGACGTGAAGCATGACAAAAATGGACGTGGGAAAAAGAGGGAATAAAATCCATAATTATTGAAGTTACTAGTTCAGAAAGTGCAGCAGATATATCAACAATGAAACCGTTACCTCGCAAAGAGCTACAAGCATTAAAGAAGGGGAGAGCTCGTTAGCTTTACTTCGTATGTAATTCAACAGATACTTTTGTCTCTGTTCATCCAGACCCTTGGAATCCACAAGATTGACAGAAGGCGGTTCTTCCGGATACTATCACAACAAAGATGCAAAAGAATATAAGCTTATCTATACTGATTTAAAAAGAGGAATCAAGATTGCACATGATTTCCAAACTAATTTAAGAATGAGATGAAGCTGGAAGATAACTAGTTATATCCAACAAAATTAAATTTCACTAAATTATTCATGCAGTCTCTCAGCAAAAAGAGGACTAGGAAAGTGCATCAAATATCCTGATCAACTTTATTTTACAGCACCCAGATAACTTTATTCAAATTCCCCTTTTTTTATTAAAACAAGAAATTCATTAAGACATCAATGAAGTGAAGCTTCCTAAAACTGCAACCTTGTTATAAGGGTACCCCTTTTCAAATGACAATGAACTTTTACATCAAGTGGAAGCCAACCACAAGACCATGCTTAAGATTCTAAAATAATATCCTAAGATACCATATTCAAAAGCAGCTAGCAAACTCTATTTGTATATGCAAATTTGCAACAAAGCATACCTGCGGGCCTGCTTTTACGTCTACAGTGGCTTCTACAAACTGTAAAGAGAAATAATACAAAAATTATTTTTGAAAATCAGAATGATACATTTGCTCCACGGGCAGTATCATAATTCATAAGTCTAAAAATCAAAACTAACAGACCAAGGGAAACAAAAATGCATTAATAACTGTAATATCTAATCATCATAACCATTAGAATCCCACATCACAGAAAAATAACAAATAAGGCCTCAATAATCTTTACAAGTCTTTGGCAACCTTCCCCTTAAATTAGTTGCACTCGATTCTAATAACATCACTATATCAGCAACACACCATGAAGATTGAATGATCCCAGGGTACTTAAGCCTTTTGCATAACAATCATAATCCCAATCAAGTTTGATGGCAAATCAAGAAATTAACATAATCATCGAAATAAATAACCAAATAATAATAATAATAATAATAGTTACTAATCCTATCAACTAATCACATCTTTTTGTGTACCACTGCCAAACTTCCAGCTCATCGAATTCATATTGAGATTATAGTATATACACTAATACCATTACTGAACCAAACTCATCTTTTGGAAATTGATTCCTATGATTTCAAAAGCATGCTTATGGTACCTACTCGAACATAAATTTAATTTCTTTTATTAAAAAAAAAAACCGCAATCAAACATAGCTCAGTTATACGGTTGCTGAACTAAAACAATACAACTGATCATCATACATGAATCGAAGCCAAAAGAAGTAAGCATACATAAAACGAAAAGAAAATAATTTACAGAAAAAATGACGATGCAGAAAGAGGAGGAAAAATTGACCTGTTCGAAGGAAACATCAGCGGTTCTTGGCTTGACGGAGATGAGAAAATGGGGAGGGAAGGATTCCAGAAGGACGCAATCGGTTCCATATACGGCCTCCACAGCTTCAACTTCAGCCACCACTTCTTCTTCTTCCGTCGCCATTTCTTTCTCAGATTCCTTGGAATGCACACGCGTATCAACAATTCGATTTTGATTATTTATCATTTATTTATTTCGAGTAACCAACAATTAACCGATTATCTGAATGGGTCGGTATTGGCTGCGGGTGCCGGGTGCAACTCTCGAACTTTGTTTAAAAAGAAAAAATTATTACGGTGGATATATTATAAAAAAATAATGAATATTATAGAAGATTAAAGTATTTAATTTCTAATTAGATAATATTTAAATTTAAAATAAATTTTTATATTATAATTCATTATTTAACAACGTATGTTTTAAACTAGAGGTATAAACAAATTCGTTTTCTTTTCTTATTTGTTTGTTGAACTAATTGGTTTAACAAAATTTATATATTATAAACCAAATAACTGATTGAAAATTGCACATTTATTGTAAAAATTCTACTTTTTTTTTTGTAAAAATTATATAGTTTAATAAATTTCTAAATGTTATAGTAGGCCATTTTCATAAACTTAAATTTAAAAAATTTAAAACTTAAAATAAAACTTTTCATTTTATATAAGATAATGATAAATAAAATATTTACTTTGTTTTTTTATATTTTTTTATAAATTATTATTTTTTAGAGTGAGATCTTATTTTTATATTTTAAATCATTTAGGTTTAGGTTT
>NC_029793.2:10022357-10037859 GCF_000816755.2 Arachis ipaensis | reverse complement strand
TAATAAAAAAATATTATATATTTATGTATATATAATATTTAATTTATTTTAATATATATTTTATACAAATAATTGATTTAGTGACTAATTCTTTATTTATACCCATAATATAATTATTGATATATTTGACTAAAGTATAACTAATGTTATTTCTATCAGAAGACATGTTCATAAAAGTAATCATCAATGACTATAGTATTATACTCACACCTAAAATTGGTGCATAATAAATTGGGATTGAATCCTTTTTAAGGAGAAAAAAATTAGATGGTATTCAGTGTTCAATTTAATTATTTATTGTTTTTTTTATTTATTTTTGGTTTCACTCATAAAATCAAAGATGAGAGATTATACTGTATTCTATCAATTGTTAAAAAAACTGGAGAGAATCATTTTCTGAATGTTTGTTTCAAATATTAGATATATTAGTTTTTATAAATTAAAATAATAAAAGTTTCTAGAAAGATGATAAAATAATCTTTAATGTTCAAAAAACATTCGGTTGGTATTACGATGGGTAATCAGAGATTAGTGGGCTGGACTCGTTGGGTTGGCCCAATCGTCTGAAGGAGGGAGCCCTTTGATTAGGTTTACGTCTGAGAGCCTCCGTCCGACTTGTGTATGTGAGAGAATGGGAGTGGTACCTGCAAAGACACTCTGATGCCTAAGTCAGCAGGGTCTAAGCAATTTTAGAGAATATTAGAACTTAGAGATACCTGAGGGATGTCAGTGTATTTATAGTGGTGAACCAATAACCACCGTTGGAGTAGTTCCACCTTTTAAGGAGGATAATCGTCCCTTTATCTTAGAGAAGTTGAGATATGGCTCCTAGAAGTGAGTGAGAAATTTTGGGAGCAGTTACTTATTTGAATAAGTGCTATCTGCCAGCTAATCTTCACTTCCGACTTCCTTAATGCAAGTCGTGGTTGAAACCGACTTCTTGAGAGAAAGTCGATGTTGAGTGATGGTCAATCTTTGGATTGAGCCTCTCATTTGGACCTGGATTTTAGTGTTGAGTCAGGATATGAACAATTAAAAAATAAAATTATTTAAAATTACAAAAATAAAGTATGAATTTATTTAAGATTAATTGCCTAATTGGTCTAATATTTTAAAATATTAAACATAAAATTTGTTTTTTTTTTCTAAGAATTAATTTATCTAAAATAAAAATTATTATGGACCAGTCTAGATTATTAGTCAAATTATTCTTCCATATTTCCATCTGAACGACTAAAAGTCAAATTGGGTTGGAACTACAAGGGTGGTGGATTGGCCTCCAAGATTTAAAAATGTTGGGTTGACAAAATTTACCAACTTTTTCTATTTCTGGGACTCAGTCGCAAATTATTTTTTATATTGGGATGAGAATGATACTTTTTATAACGGTTCAACTAGGTATCCTTTAAAAATAGTATAATATTCAGTCTTTTATTACAATAATTAAAAAAAATTAAAATAAATACAACTAAAAATTATGAATAGATTTACTGTCTTTTTAAAATTAAATACACATTCAAAATACAATATAAAAAAATTGAAATTTAAAATTTAAATTTTAAATTTCTGTTTTAGATTTAATATATTTAATTATTAATATATTATAATTTAAATACATATCTAAAAATCAAATTATTCAAAATTCAAAATTTTGATTTTAAAATTATAAAATAAACCTTAAACTATCAAATTATTAATTAAACTCGTACAAAACACTCAAAGAAGCAGAGAAATCACGTTTGTGTCATGTCGAAAATCCAGGCGCACATGGAAAACTCAGAGATGCACATCGAGAAGGCATCCTCCGCTGTCGTTCATCGGTGCCACCTTCCTCTTCCGCGCTCATCCTCAACGCTGCCTTCCTCCTTTTCGGCGCTCATTTACAACGCTGTCTTTTTAATGTTTAAATTTAAATTTTAGATTTATGATTTTAGATGTGTTTTAAAAATATTTTCTGTATAACTTCATAATTTTAGATGTGTTACAATTATTTTTTAATGTTTAAATTTAGATTTTAGATTTATAATTTTGGATGTGTTTCAAAAATATTTTCTGTATAACTTCATAATTTTATATGTGTTACAATTATTTTTTAATGTTTAAATTTAGAATTTAGATTTATGATTTTATATTTTCTGTATAACTTCATAATTTTAGATGTGTTACAATTATTTTTTAATGTTTAAATTTAAATTTTAGATTTATGATTTTGGATGTGTTTTAAAAATATTTTTTGTATAACTTAATATTTTAGATGTGTTACATTTGAAAAAGAAACTACAATTGAAAATATTTTAGTTTATGTATATAATTATATTCGACCATTCATAATTGTATTATTAACATTTATATTGTATTATTAAAGTTGACTGATTTTAGATGTGTTTTAAAAATATTTTGTATAAAATATCATACTATCAGATATGTTATAATCAAAAAATAACAACACAATTTTAAATTAATTGTTGATTATAATAATTTTGAATACTAATAAGTATCGAAAAAAATTTAACTGATAATTTAAATAATAAATATTATATTCATTTGATCGAATAAAAAATCAAAAGATTAGTTGTATTATTAACGTTTAAATTTAAATATTTAAAGTTAGCCTGATTTTGGATGTGTTTTAAAAATATTTTGAATAAAATATCATACTATTATGTGTTATAATTGATAAATAACAACAGAATTTTTATAACCATATCAACTACATCTTCTCTCTTAAATTTCAGATTTTTTTTGCTTCTTTGCTCAAACTACTTACGTAGAAAGTACTTTATTTGCAACAACTTTATTAATAAAATTAAATAAGATCAACCTTGTTCCAATTAAATCAGTAGAGTGTTTTTATATTTAAATTAAAATATAATTAAAAATGTTGACCATGATATTTCTTAACAAATTACATAAACACATGTGTGAAAAATAATGATACCTTTCACCAATGCAAAATGAGAGAGTGCTTCAGCTGGAAAGTGGTGATGGTCTTCACCAATGAAGACGAGATGGAGGATTCAGCTGGCAGCGTGTTTGGGATTCACTAATGCGTGTGAATGTCCCGTAGAATAAGGAATTTAAAAAACTGTATCTATTATGTGAAGTTACGAAAGTAAAGCAAAGTCACCGTAACCACCAATGAAGTGGGTGGGTTTTAAAATTTAAATAAATTAAAATCTAATTATAGATATGTATCTACAAAATAGGAACATGTTACACTAAAAAAATAATTAAATATTATTTAAATATGATTAAAGGCTGATTAGTATTGTACAACTAGTATTTCCCTTTTTATAATTATGTAGTGTAAGGATATTAATCTTAAATGTGACATTATTTGATTTAAAATGTAAAAATTGGATCTTTCAATTTTTGGGAGAAGAATCATCGGACTCTTCAATTTTTTTAAAAACAAAAATCGAACCATCTAATCTATAAACTTCAAAATTAAAAAATTACAACAAATAAAACAGATCCTCCAATATAATATTAAGACTTCTCTTAAAAAAATCTTATAAAATAATCAGACTGTCCGATTACATAGTCCCATATTAAAAAAATAACACATTCAAAACCAACATACTTGGATTGCATTAATGTCCGAAAAAAAGAAGTGACTTGCATTTGTAATTTTGGAACCAACTTCGATATTTATTCCTATACTAAAATATAGGTTTTTGGTTTAACTTCTATGAAATTTGCTTATAAAGAATTAAATTAGTAAAAGACATCTTTGATAGCATGAATACTTTGATAATGATAAACGGTTTCGCTACGTTACCAACAGCATATCTGCCAACTTCTTCCAACTCTTATTTATAATTGTGTTTCATAGAAGTGTGTTCGTGGATATGTCTAATAAAAATGTCTTTTTTATAGCTGTGTTTAATAGAAGTGTCTTTATAGATATATTTTCTGGATGTGTCTCTTTATATATGTATTTAAAATATATTAATTATTAGACACATCTACGAACACACTTCCATAAAACACAATTATAAATAAGAGTTGGCAGAAATTGGTAGATAATATGTTGGTACCCTATACTTTTCCAATGATAAATTAGAAGATACTTGTCAATAGGAGGGGCAAAAACTATCTTGATAGTTGTAAATTTGTAATGTATCATCATCAGCTTCTATTGAAGTCCCTATGGCTATGCTGCATTGTAAAGATCTACGGAGAAAACATAAATCCAGACACAAGTTTTGGTTCTTTGAAGTTTGAATTAATCCCGATAAAAGGCTAAAAATTAGCATTTAGTGATCTTACTATTTATCCACAAGAATAAACATCCCACAGTTTTCTTTCATTGCAACACCCTTCGTGTGCTTATTACTTAAAATTCTGTTGATAAATAACTATTTCTCCAACTGAACACCCTTTCACTTCTCTTCTCAGTCAAAGAGTTAGCACTTGTTTTTATCATTTTCAATGGTTTCAAATCTTGAATATATTATGAATGAAATACAAAGAAATAATTAAATTTAATCGCACAACATTAACCAGCTCTGAATATGATGGAGATAAATAACCGATTTGAAATTCACCTAAGCCGTGGATAAAGCATTGCATAACGACTTGTATGCATTTACACATAGCTTGAACTTCTCTTCAGCCATTGCCTGCTATCACGTAAAGGCGAAAATGCAAAAAAGAGATCCGTTAAGGAGAAAGACAACGCGGAAATGAGAAACAAATACTGTAATCAAAATTTTCATGTTTAGAAGGCACTATTATAATATAAGGTATACTTTTTGCCCTTCAAGTTTACTAAAAGTTTTAATAATATCCCTAAGTTTCAATTTGTCTCAATTTTGTTTCGAAAGTTTTCAGTTTGTATAAAAAATATTCCTGACAGCTAAATTTTAAAAAGATTTAGGACAAATCCAACAATGGATGATAACTATGTCTAATTTACTTGTGTTGAAGGTTGTTCTTGTGAAATTATTGCTAAATTGGTCATAAATTTTTTGAAAAATTAGCCGTTAAGGATAAATTTGATGCAAATCGAAAACTTTTTGGACAAAATTGAGACAAATTGAAACTTAGGAGTATTTTTGGAACTTTTAACAAACTTCAGGGATAAAAGGTATACTTTACCCTATAATATAAAGCAATGCCAATTTCTAAGACATAGATATAGGCCAAAAAAATATTTTTAACTCACCTGGGAAGGGCCTTGATGCTTATCAGGATGCCATTTTAAAGCCGACAACCGGAAACTACACAGGTAAGAAAGAGCTATGAGAAATTTTAATGTGTGTATATCCAAAGACAAGAACCAGAACTGAATAAGGAACCCTGAAGACTTACGCATTTTTAACATCTTCGATCTTTAGAGGACCTGTGGCAGGTAGACCAAGAATAGTTCTATCAGAACTTGATCCTACATAACATGATGAATCATCATCATCAGACTCTATGTCACTCACGCTTCTCCACTTGTTTGTCCTATTTGAGTGTTCCCTCCACTCAAAGTCAGACGTGGAAGACTCAGAAGAAGATCCCCTCAAATTAGTAAAAGACCATGTGTACCACTTTTTACCAAATCTTGCTTGGAAGATTTGCTCCGGACCATCATCAAAGTCCTCGCAGAAACTTTCTCTTCTGATCTTTCCTGAACTTAAAATGGAGATCAATGATTAGGAAAATAAAAGATAATATCATTAAGATAGAAAGAAGATTAATGCAAACAAGAGAATAGAAAACAAAGGACCTTTACATATTAAAAGTTGGAACAACACAGGTTATGGAACAATGTAATAACTAAATACTAAGAACAACTCACGTTTAGTTTTCTTTTGTGATTTTCCGCCAAACCGCTGACCAGAACTTGGTTGATCTTTATTGGAAAACCTTTTTGAATCATGATCTTGATCTCCATACCAGTCGGAGTTCCATTTTGTTTCCTTGTCCTAGGGAAAGGTGCGTAAACAAAAATCATCACGCAAATTGTCAACAATAAGCAATTCTAATTCATACAAACAAAGCACAATATGAAGTATCAGGTATAACCAAAACATAAAACATTACAACAAAGATATTAGAAAGCATACCTCAAATGAAATTTTAGAGGAACCACTATTGTAAAGGAGATTTTTTAAAGCTTTCTTTGCATCAGCACGCTTTTGCCGGGTAACATATTTGATATGAGTCTGAAGTTCACATTTGCAAAATCAGTGAAATAACTACATCCAGGTAGGGTTGTAAGTCCTAAACCACCTAACAAGCATGGTAAAGAAAATCGAGATTTTATGCGGAATAAAAAAAGTAAAGTAAATACGTAAAACAATGAATCGTAACAAGATTTAAATCGTAAAATCATCTGACCTAGTAGAAATTTTATAAAACCGGATGACTCATTTAAAATCATAACATGGAAAGATTTTAATAGTAAAATCAAGATTCTAGCTACTATGCTAACAAGTTTCAATCTAGAATAAGAATTCTCTATGAATCTCTTCTCTTCAGATATTGCATACCGCACTGAAAAATTGTTCATTCTTCATATATATATAGGAGTATATAGATTAGGAAATTCTATCTATGTGCACATTAAGAACATTAACACGTGTTATATCAAAGTTGAGTTGTGATGCAAAGAATCAAAGATATTAATAAAGAACAACATCAATGCTTAGCTTAGTTTACCATATAAATGTGTATTGAAACATCAATTTTAACCGCATTAAAAAAATTAAAAAATGGAACAAAATATTCCACGGTTATTGGAAAAATGTTAGCTGAAATGCATACCTTAGATGGATGATGACCAGTACTTCTTACATCCTGCAATGCAAGACCAAAAAAAATTATCAAAAAAGAGACAAAAAAAAAAAATCGGCGCAATTGAGAAAAAGGAAGAGATAATAAACTCACGGAGTTCCATTTACTCTTCCATTTGTCATAGGAACACGGGGTTGAATGAAACGCATAAGAAGATTGCTGTTGAAACATGTAAGAGTTTATAGAGAACAAGTTTCGCCATCGTGATGAAGCTCTTTGCATATTATCGAAGGAGATCAATGGTTCTGAGTTCTGACCAAAAGAATATTGAGGTCAAGGGTGCCTTTCTTTCAATTTCAACCTTCCACTGCATGTAGACGACGGTGTCGTTTTGAGTTTGTGGAGTCCCCAGTCCCCACGCCAAGGTTCTCTCTTATCGGAGGAAACTTGTATGGGCTTAAGGCCCAAATTTAAGCAGGCCTCATTCCCATATCTATAGGCCCAAAACCGTTGTGCGTGAGTCTGGAGATTTGGGGGGCGCAAGAGAAGAGAGGTTTGGGTCTTTAGGATATGGAAATGAGGGCAAGAGAGGAATGAGAGGCGATAATTATGTATAGTTTTATAACAATTAAAATCATCACATTTTAGTCGATTCAATCCATAATTAAAGTTTGAATAAAAGTAAGTATAAAAATATGTAATAAATATACTTTATTACATAAATACTTATCAAATTTATGCTTATACAGGAATAAAATGAGTGATGTTACGTGTACAAGTCTTTTTGTAACTAAGTCTAAGTTAATATAAAGTCTAGCAAAAAAAATAAAATGAGTGATGTTATGTGTACAAGTCTTTTTGTAACTAAGTCTGACTAAGTTAGTATAAAGTCTAGCAAAAACAAAAATGCTTGTATATATTACTAGTTCACTACTCCTTTTTCTTTTTGGGGGGCTTTCTAAAGCACATCAATTTTTGTTGAAGAATATAAAAACTTATTGATATAACACAAATTTTTGAAGCAAAACACAAACTTATTGATATATCACGAATATTTTTCACATAGAACACAAAATTAGAAACATAGCACACACGTTTTTGCATATAGCACACATTTTTATTACGAATGTATTTTGTTAGTCGGGTGAGTCAGTTCTAGTTATGTAATCCTCTAGATTTCTGTGGTACAAATCAAAATTTTTGTATTATGAATTAAAATTTTTGTGTTATACACTAAAATTTATGTATTATATGAATGAATAACGAAATATTTAGATTATAGAAAAAGAAAATAAAATTGTGCACTAGATGCAGGAAAGAACTACAACAGAAAAAAACTAGATAGAATTGAGTTATGAAAATAAACTATTGTATCCCCTACAACTAAGGACGCTTATAAAATATACAAGTTCATCTAAGACTAAGTCAAGGAATTAACTACAACTTCAATAGAATTTAACCAACTAAAAAATCGAAGAACCGCTTCTTGGATTTCTTGACTTTTCAAGTTTGTAACTTGCTGTGATATATACATCAGTACCTTGTATACTATACGTATTTTATTGGTATAGTATACAAATTTTTGCACATAGCACACAAATTTTTAAAGCATAGTACACAAATTTTTGCTGCATCAAAATTTATGTGTTGCGCATTAAAATTTCTGTGCTTTAGTTTTCTGAATATTTATAGGGAAAAAAGAAGATGAAGACGAGAACAATGATGATGATAAAGAAGAATGAGGAGAAAAAAAAGAGAGAAAGAAAAAATTAAACAACATCAAGAAGAAATCAGCAGCGACGACGACAACATTAAAAAAGACAGTGGTGGCAGCAACGACGACGATGACACGATGACAGTAATGGCAGCGACAACGACATTAAAGAAGAAGAAAAAGAAGAAGCAACAACGCGAATAATTTTTATTTTTAACAACTTAGCTACTCAAAAGACTTGAACACCTAATATTTTATTTTGAAATTTAATTCAAATACTATATATTCAATAAACTATGCAAAGAAAATTTAGAGTATGTATTAAATGAGTATATAATTATATTTATCGTACAATAATAAACCACAAAGTAGTTTACCTCTAATTTCCAAAGAATGCCCAAGTAATTGCTTTTCGGGCATATAATTCCATTACTTTAATTCAAAAGTAATTAATTCTCAATTTTTTTTTTCAATTTACCAACACTTATTTTAGAAAAGTCGTTTTAATTTGTATTGTTTAAAAAGTTGTATAAAAAAATTGAGTGGTTATATTTATCCATGAAAAAGAAATACATACGAAATCAAGAATATAAAAAAAGTTTGCGTTTTTTATTTTATTATATGATGATGAATGAAGAATATCCAAAAGGATAATACATATGCTACAACTAATTTACAAACTAGCCCCTATCCTCAAGAATAAAGCCACAAGGTAGCATATACAAACTCGAATGAAACCAAGAAACAAAAACTAATTGGTCTATCCTATGAGGAATAAATATTATGTTTATGGATCCTTAAAATCCTGGAAGAACTGTGAGGTCTGCTATTCCTCTTGGAAGCTCAGAAATTTCTTTTAGCATAGCTAGCCTGTTTTTTCTGATCTTATCATCATCCTGCATTGCAATAAAAAGATTAGAGACTTTTATACCATTCCACAATGAATATAGATATGTTTTTCATTCTCATTCCACATTAAATATTTCTAGGAGTTTATACAACTCAAGTTACAAGAAATATAGAAGGAAACTTTTTAAGTTCAATTATACAATTGTGCTAACCAAAGTTTTGCAAGATTAATTTTGATAGTGTAGTGTAAAACTATTATTATCGATAGTGTATCAAAAATTCAAAATTAAATTAAATTTGTTGTTAATGGTTCGATCGAGTTTTCATGCTGTATAAGAACAACAATAGAGGCATTGTTGAACAACAAATATATGAAAAACAAAAGCCAATCCTCTAATTGAGCAGTAAGATTAACATACCACCATAACAAAGACATTGTTGAAAAAATCCTCAAGCGGCTGTATTAGCTGAGATGAAATCTCAACAAAATCATCAATGTCAAGACCTGTGAAATTAAGACAATATCAATATCATGATAAATAAGCAAATTGAAAAATAAGAAAAAAGTTCCGTGTAGAAAGAATTATATGCACAAAAAAAAAAAAAAAAAAAAGGAGTGCCAAGCAAATACAGAGACAAAAGACAATCCGTAGTCATGAAGATTGAAAGGTAGCAACATTAAATAAATATCAACAGTATACATAGGAGCTAGAGATATATACCAGGATTAATGCTCTCTTTAACTGACAAAAATGTGCTCCATAAAACTCTCTCTTCATTTGTCTCAAAAGCAGCCTCATCCACCTAAGTTCCCATATTGAGAACATGCCAAAAGTATTAATTGTAAAATAAAAGTCAATCATACATGTGGTCATTAATTAAAGATCAGCTATAGCATAGAAACTAGTTGTCAATTTGGTTTTGGGTAAAACTCATGGTAAAATTTATACACATTTTTTTTGGGTATGTTTTCACTTATAAAATAGATACATGAAATTCAGACCACCATTTTTACCATTTTACCAAACTAACTGTAGGAGGACTAGCTACATGGATCAATAACTGATCCGGCATTGTTATCCTTCTTGTTTTTGTATTCAAAAGAATGAGTATAATTTCTATGCTTCTTGAGGATTACATTTGAGTTAACAATCATATATCCTAACTAAATACACTAGTACGCAACTTTGCTACTGATTTTTAAATTCTTGACGAAAACCACAACAAGAACCAACTAGAACTCCAAGGTTTATGGTTATCATTACCATGTGAATTATTGCCATGATGTATATTATGCCTTGGAATGCGTATAGGCGTTCATTTACTAAATACATCCCCAAATATTGTGGCTTTAATAATGCTATTTATAGCTCCTTCAAAAATTGGGTTTAGGATTTGACTGTTAGAAATAAGCACGTGTTAAGCATGTGTCTTCTCATATTACTGAACAAATCCTAGTTTATATATAGTGTTTATTAATGAAACATTTACTCCATACATCATATAAACTTGATATATGAAAGGGAAGCCCCAACATACAGTTTTGAAACACAATTAACTGAAATAATAAACAAAATACCGTCATATTAAGTTCGCCTTCCTTCCCACGGACAATTCTTGTTGGTCGAGAGTATGCTTCAACCACTTTAGGGAAAAGTGTATCTCTTGATAATTCTTCCATCTAAATCAGTCAATGTAAACCATTAGGACTGCATAAGTTGTTCAAAAGTACTTACTATTTTGCTCCCTAGATTTGTATTAAATTACGCCTTTGGTTTGATATAGGTTCCTACAGTTTTCGACTATTTATGTTGTGATATTTCAGAGATCAAAACCAAAGTAAACTAAACTATCGAGCTAAGCCTAAAATATGTAGCAAATATAAGAACTGACACTTAATTGTAGGAACTAAGAACTAAAGTATGATATTATAAAGACTGAACCTTAAAATAAAATGACTGGGACTGCCAAACCCCACAAAAAGAAAAATTGTAGGGACCAATCTAAATAATTTGCTTCCAGTTGTACAGAAACTAACTTCAATAAACAAATGAACAATGAATATGTGCTTGTTTCTTGTAGTTCAAAAATTATCTTTAGTGTTAGGGAACAATGAAAACAACAACTACTAAGTGTTGTTCACTAAGTGGAGTTGGCTACAAGGAGTGGACAATGCCATAGTGCTCCATCATAGATCATTAGAGAACAAGAAAGAGAGAACTTAAACAACAAACAGGTCAATTCATTAATATTATTGATAGGTACCCTTATATACTAACAAATAATACACCATTACTGTGTCAAAGGAAAAATGCAGTGAAATGAAACAAAGTTGCCTACTTTATATGCTGACTTTGCTGCTAGACTGGGAAATTTTGCCCTCTCAGCAAGGACAGAACGAACAAATTCTGCACTCACTCCCTTGTCAACCTGTTAACAAAATAAAGTATTGTGTTAATGATCTACACATGCCTGACAGTTGTTAAAATTATGTTTGTCTTTATTAACCAATGCTGGTGTAAAGTTAATTATAAAATTGATGTTGTGCTCTCTAAATGTAGTAGTTTTGTGGGGAAAGGACATTATAGTAATGGTTTATTTTTCCTAAGTGTTTCTTATGTTGTGAATGAAAATGCACATTCTAATATTTGACTGATTCTTGTGATTTATGGCATGAAAAGTTTGAGAAGGTAATGTTCGATGGATATAACGTGAATGATTCTGATAAGTGCATTTATAGTAAATTTGATTATGATTCTAATGGTGTTATTTTGTTTGTATGTGGATTATTTGCTTATTCTAGGAACTAAAATAGAGGTGACGAGTGATACTAAATATTTTCTATACAAACATAATACTTACCAGAAACTGCTCTAATCTTCGAGTAACAAACTGATGTACCTATACATAAATCATAATCACCAAACTTTAATGTCATAGAAAGTTGTAAATCAAAATCAAAATAACAATTAATCAAGCAAGTAAAATAGTGAATTAAGTAAGGAGTGAAGGTTTTCGTCATACATCATCTATTACATGCGGATCCACTTTGATGGATTGTGCATCTGCAGCAAGTTGCAGAGCCTCTTTCAAGTTAAGGTTTTTGTTCTTTTCCACCAACAATTGTACCTGAAAGATAGAGTAAATGAATGCAAACATTTAAATTCCAAGGTGTTGAATAAATGCCTTTTAAGTCCTCACCCCCCAAAAAAAAGAAAAGAAAAAGGAAAAAAGGAATTAATGAAAGAAAAAAATTAAGTTGAAAAATAATATTTAATACTTACAAGACCATAGGAGATTCTTCGCAGACCAAATGGGTCATTTGTAGAACTAGGTTGACATCCAGCAGAAAACAAACCTACCAGGCTGTCTAATCTGCAGATAACTATCATGTCATAAACACATTCAAAAGTTCTTTGAGAGAAAGTTCCAAATAAAAGAAAAAGAATGTTAAGGAATTGGGGAAGAAATTTTGCTTTTGCCAATGTCATGAGAAACAAAAGTACTATCAACAGCTAAAAAGCAAAATCCACCATTTGATCACAAGAAGGCAACTAACACTTATTTAAATCAGATACCCTTTTAGTCTTTCCAAACTGAATCTCAACTCCCAATTTTGGAAAGTTTAAGCGTACCATAAGCAAAGCCATAGTAAGTCAGTATCTAAAATCTATTCTATGAAATTGACTATGCCTAATTAATAGATTATATAAACATCTATTTAATAACTAATGTAGCTATAGATTATATATAAAGTTCTACATTTGAGCATTATTCATTAAAATGAACCTATGTTGCTTTATTTCTTCTAGTAGAAATGAGTTCTGTTAGTCTGCTAGATACATTTTCTACAACAAACATGGAAAAGTCCACATCTGCCATTAGTTATAACTTGTACCTATCAGCAATGGCCAAAACTATGCCAGCATCACTCTTAGGTAGCATGTCCCCAGAAAATCTAGGAAGCGTGATCTCAAACAAGGCATCTGCAATCTGCAAAGATAAAGAGTGACAAGGAAAGAAGCAATGTTATGCAAGGAGGTTTTGCAACATGACATCTAAGCTAGCCAAATAATAACCAACTTAAAATTAAACAACCTGCTCCGAATATCCATCTCTAATGGCATAGTGACGCCCCATTATTCCTGAAAGTGAGGTGAATTCAGTGACAACAGCAGTGGCAAGATCAGACATAGCAAGCGAGGCAGCATCCCGGATGATTTGTTGTTTATCTTCACTAATATTCAGGATGCAACTTAGCATAATCACCATGTTTTCTATACGAGTCATCTTATCCAACATGGTTCCAAGCTTCTCCTGTTTCGTTCAATGTTGCGCAAACAAACAAGCTATTAAAGGCTAAGCACTGTGTCTCCAACAACTTACACATATCAGTATTAATCTCTAACTTTTAACCATGTTGTCTTCACGGTATTCACAACCACCTTGTATGAATTTATTTGCGCCTTATTTAAAGAAAAAGGAGGGGGAAGGTATAGTAAATGGCAAGGTTTTTTAGCTATAAGTTTTCTATACAACTCACATGAAACAGAATATCTTTAAGTTGCTTCCGGAATTCAGAGAATTTTTTACGAGTGTCCATCTCATAAAAGAACTTGGCATCTTCATAGCGAGCCCTGAAAATGTGATTTAACATGTTCAGTTAAAGTGGATACCTTATGGAAGAACAAACAAGATATGAGTACATCTACATTTGTGCAAATCTTCAAGTTTTTGTTCTTGAGAGCAAATAATGGAAGCAAAAGATTTCACACTCCCTCCAGTATAGGATCATTAGAAACTGCTTAGAAGATTAATCAGGGTGATCTTCATTGATCAAAATAGAGACAAAAGATGGTTAGAAGTTCAATCCTCCTCATCCCCAATTTTAAAAATATCATATTTCGTCACAAAGTAGATTGGAACTCAGATGGTCCACGCCGCAAGCCTAACAGACTATTGCAGTGTATGAGAAAGATAAACCATTCAAGGGCCTTCACCTTGAAGAAAGTTGGTCCTAGACAGACACAACTAACCAACAACCAACAAATTCTTAATAACTCATCACGGGCACTTGTACCAAAGAAAGGAGGCGGAATATCATACGAACTCCCTTTCAATGAACTGTATGTAAGGTCATTTACAATAGACAATATATAAATGATGGGAGAACACCTGAGGACAGCTTCATTTCCTTTCCTCACAGTAGTCTCATCAATTGCTCCATTTGCAACCTAAAAGAAAACCCAACCCCATTTAAACATATAAAAGCATGCAGTTATACAAGGAGATTGATCTATTGGAAAGAACTTACAGCAATAAAATAAGGCAACAGCTGTCCTTCATCATCACATACAGCAAAATATTTCTGATGCTTTTGCATAACCTGCAGGCATGGCACACAATAGCTAGTCACTGTTTCAACTTTCAATATCGATTAATGATTAGTCTCTCGTTTTTTATAATCAAGATGCATTAAGTATTCCATCCAATCTAGTCTTTCAGCCAGAGACCAAACACAAAAATAATGATTGCCATTTCATCCACAAAAGGATTCTCTTTGTAAACATCATTGCATCTTTTGTACTATTAGAGCCCCGCTTTGCCTAAAGATAAGGTCTAGCAGGTATTGGATAACAAACTTAAAGGGAAAACAAATCTTTCTCTCAAGTGATGAATTGATGGTAAAGGGAAAAATTGTTCATTTTCCCCTAAAACTATATTATTGAATATTGAAGATGGAAACAAACTTAAACAACAAGCAGTTACACATTTAAGCATTACAATCAGATACTATATGTTACATTCAAAATTCAACAAAGAATGCATAAATCACCCTTTGAACTAATTCAGCTAGACATGTCCCTACACATATCATGTGAGACAGAATTATCATTTTAACTAGTTTAAAGAAGAACAGGATATGAATGCCAACGAAGTGCTCACCATGGTCAAAAGTTCTTTTGGAAGGGCCAAGAAGGTTTCTTTAAACTTTCCAAGCACGGGAATAGGTGCCTCAACAAGATTTACAACCTAAATGTAAATGGAAGTAGAAATTCTTAGAAATGCACATATGCAACAATATTGCACAAACAGAAGATAAAAATCCTACCTCATCAAGCAAGCCTGTTGGAATAACAATTTGGCCATTTACACTTTCTGCTAATGCATTAGATTGCTCAACAACCATTTTCTTGCGGTCCTGCCAGT
>NC_029793.2:10010899-10022263 GCF_000816755.2 Arachis ipaensis | reverse complement strand
ACTGAATAAGATTCTGCACTTTCAACCTGCAGATCAAGTTTAGAATTATTTTTATAAAATAAATTTATTAAGCCACAAAATATTACAAAGATAGAGATCATCAGCAAAAAGGGAAAAATGTTTTCTTGACAAAAAAAAGGAGAGAACAATGGAGAAGAAGAAAACACAAGCACACACAAATATAACCAGAAAAGACATCAAGCTATATTAATGTGAATGTGTTTCTTAGGAATGTACAGATGATGTTCAAAGTACAAAACTATCATTGATATGTATAAAAACCTGATACTGTCGGCACAAAATAAAATGCAAATAAGTAAAACAGTCTATTAATGATATCATTATATCTTTGGGTCTCTTATTGACCAAACAAACTAAATTTGCAGCTGCAAAATAAAAATAGTTCAGCTTCAGAATGCACCTGGAGGATAGCTGAAGAAGTATTGCGAAGACCACGAGATAAGTTTCCACTACATTATACAAAGAAAATAATAAGTATTATTCACCCATCAGATAATTTTAAAAAAAGACGGTGCCAAAGAGAAGTTATTATAATTAGTATTCTTTATGGGCTGGATTTAGAAGGCAAGAATGAATTTTCTTGGTTTTACTCTTTGATCTATTTATGGTTTCTGTTCTGGTTTTACTCTTGGATCTAAAACTAACTTAATCCTAGACATGTCAAATTATAAATTATGGATGAAACTAATAGTGAACAGTCAGTCTTTCAACAGAAGGTTTCAGGTTTGAAACTAATCTCAAGAGACAAGGATAGAGTGTTACATGTGCAAACTACTGCAAATAACAATCTATTCAAGGGTGCTTACAAAAAAAATGAAAAAGCTGAAACTTACTCCTGAACACATGCATTAGGGGATGGGATAGTAGAGAGAATATCCAAAGAGAATAAATTACCTCAATACCCCAGCAAACATAAATGGGACTACTACATCTCCATGCATAGCCAAAATCCAACGGATAGGCCTACTAAATATCACCTATATATGAAAAGGGACCATGTTAGTTATCCAGTTGCCTCCTTTACTTCAAAATAGGATCACATATAAGCTTTGCAAGTATTTTATAACACCATGGAACAAAGAATGATTGCTTTGTCAAATATTTCCTCTAGGGCTGAATAAATCCAATTACTAGAAGATTCTTATTAAATAAAACTGAGCAACAATGATTCTAGTTGTTTTTCATTGAAACATGTTTTTTCCCCCTTGTTATGGAAAACAATCCAAACATCAAATACGGTTAACTACGCACTCCTGTATCTAGTATAATACTATCATGAACGATGAACAGTATGGAAATTGAATTAATAGCTGCAATAAAGTACAACTATACTTAAATGGCCCTATTGGCCAGCCTGAAGTTGACTCAAAGTATGAGGCCTAATAAAACTATAATACTATTCAATGTTTAGCGTTATACTTTATAAGATATTGTTATCATTTTATTATAACATATCATTCTAATACAGAAAACACTTCAAATCCCACATACCTGAGAATTCCATTTCATCGTCTTTGGAAATGATATTTTAGAAATAGTAGCAGGCAAATCTTCAGACAGAACCTAACAAGAGTATAATTAATAATCAGCAATGACATTTTCTTACAAAGTGTAATAAAGTAATAAACACAAATAAATCATAGATGAATACATGAGCCAGTGGTCTGAACAAATCCTTGTGATCTCAAGGGAATTAGCCTGAAATTTTCCTTTTTTGAGTTTTTCAGTCCTCGCTCATTCTATGAATAAGGATACTTCTTTATAAACCTTATACCAATCTAATCCTCCCCCTAACATCAAGTATTTTATTTAAACTGCAGTACACAATTGTATTAACACTTAACAATAAAGACAAGTTCCCTAATAAACTACACAAGATTATTTCCCCTCACATATGTGTAATGTCTAGTGCTTACTCAGAAATTGTATGACACTTGTTCTTCCCTTGTTCTGATGCATTTCCTTATGGAAATGAGGAAACACGTTTTTTGGTATTTTATGTTGTGTGTCCTGGCTCTGTGGTCCAGATCATAAGGGTTGAATTTCTTGGGCATTTTGCTTCAATTTGTTTGAAAAGTTCAGTTGACTCTAAATCATTTTGAAATTATTTTGTTAAATATGTGTTACTATATGGAATTATATATGTGGTCTAGAATCAAAGCTACCTGTAGGTTTAAGGAAAAAGCCACATAAATATTTGATATATTATATTAACCATGGAACTTGCATCCTCGGAAAAAAAAAACATTAAACAAACATAGACGGCAAGATTTTTTAAAGATAATGAATAGAAAAACCTCTAAAGAATATCTTGAAAGCTCCTTCACACGAGCATAAACATATTCTGTTTTTCCTGCAATGTCAAGAAGCAACAGTAGCATATTAACAGGAAAACTGACTGGAAATTTAAATTGGGAGAGAAAGCATAATCTAATAGCATAAAGTTTCCTTTCCATAAAAGCAGCAAATGATGATGCATCAAGCCAATTAATTTTTCTGCATTATGAACTAGTGGCTATGCAAATGTCTCGTCACGAAACCACTTATCACAAAAACTTAAGACTGTTAAGTAAAAGCACATGAATAGTTATATATCTAACAGCATCCTCATATGCAGCCTTTTTAGGCTTAAAGCGTGAATTACCATAAGTCTATTTTTTGCCTTGTGCTGAAATTCTATCCCGTTTTTTGGAAGAATGGGGGCAACAAGAATCAAACTTGAGACCATTGGTCACAAAAGCTCTGATACTATATCATGTAACCACTTATCCCAAAAGTTTAAGTTAGGAAGAGACACATGAATTTGTTTTTGTTTTTGTATTCTTTTGAAGAAAAAAAAAACATATTGGACCACTACAAAAATGGAAAAAAAAAAAGAGGGGGGGACAGCAGTCCTTGAGGAGCTACAAACAACATAAAGCATCAATCTGAACTACTTACAATTCGTAACAATGTACTGAGTACGACAAAAACACAAAAAAGAAACACAATCAAACCTACAACACAACTGCTTTGTCTTCAGATACTCACCATCAACCTTTCGGTATACCAAGTCCAGTGGAACAGAGTATCTACGGGAAAATCCTTCAATGGCCTGACATGAAATAAAAAAATCAAGGCAGAAGTAGTTGACTGCAATTCATGATTATAAAACTACTCAGACAGAGTAAAACCTTTGTTGGATTTCCTTCATGATCAAACGATTTTGAAACTGGAGGACCTCGAACCTCAACCTCCACTTCTGCTTGTTTTGTGGAAAGATTTTCAATGACAACCTGTGGATTTCAAAACAGGAAACAGACACAATTAATATATGTTTTACTTCAACATTTCTAGGTATGCATTGTGATAACAGCTTATAGAAAATTTCTCATTCTGTGTACTAAATCATAAGTTGGAACTTCTGCAAATTCATTTACATTATATCTACTAGTTAGAGAAAACTGAAGTAACAACTGCAGGAAGGAATTAGGGTATAAACTGATTGGTTTCGTTCAATATTGTGCAAAAAATAAATCAAACTAATTTAATTTAATAATATTGATGATGATGATGATGAATTGATGAGATTGATGATTATAATTATCATAATAATAACAACAACAACAATAATAATAATAATAACAGCAACAATAATAACAATTATAATAAATAATAAAAACAATAACAATAACATCAATGATGACTATGACGACGATGGTAGAGCTGGTTATGAGATGCTTAATAATATTGTTAATAGACTTAGAAAAGAAATTCAAAGTGATTTTATCAATAAAATTTAAGTGAAAAACATTAAAGCTTAGAAATAATTTTAAGAAAATCAGGATCTTATTGAGTATTTGAGCAATCGAGCTGAAATATCATAAACCTAAAACTGTACTATGAATAATTGATTTAGTTGGGTATGACTTCATAAAATGAACCAATTACCCAAACCAACCCAAGTAATTTTTGTTGATATAATTTCAGTTTTCAGGTTTTCCGGATCAAACTGATCCAAGAAAGCATCTAGAAGAAATGAAGGATAACAAGTAAACAATAAAGAGAAGAACGTTGTAATCAAAAGAGAAGAAACTGCAAGGAAGTTTAAAATATCAAGAAGAATAGAAAGCTTCCAATCTCTTCATATGAGAAATGATAGCTCCCACATAATAGTTACAAGCAGAAGATCAAAGATAAGTGAGAAATGCTATCCCTATGGCATGTTTAGGGGGAAATGCAGAAAATAAGAGCTATATCCCAAAATATCTAGAGACAAAAGTTGTACATAAGTTTATTCCCTCACCACTAATCTGCGTGGGGTGCCAAAAACTTGCATGTTGCCATGCTTTAACCTCTGTTTCTCTAGTAATTGCAGCATCAAATCTTTCAGCTACAATAACGAGAGGAATCAATATTTGATGATAATGAAGAACAATTAATTTAATAATAAATAATGACAAAACTGGATGAGAAAAAATATACTTATTAATAAAAGATAAGTTCCACAAACAATAAATTGGAGAAAAGAAAATTCCATGATTTTAATCACATGAAGAAAGTTATACTTGCTTGCTTGCATCTACAACATCTTGAGGGGGCATCTCTTCTGTTCCAATTTCAAGAACAAATGCTCTTGACTGATCATGCACCTGTAACCAAATAAAGCTTGAATTTCATATCTAAATAAAAGAGAAATGCATATGCAATAAGACACTCATTCAATTTTTTTTTGTTTCCTTCTTCTCTAAAACATATGCAGCTTAGAAAACATTATTCAAGC
Source organism: Arachis ipaensis (assembly GCF_000816755.2). NCBI lineage: Eukaryota > Viridiplantae > Streptophyta > Magnoliopsida > Fabales > Fabaceae > Arachis > Arachis ipaensis. The sequence goes on along the minus strand of NC_029793.2, from coordinate 10,017,480 downwards.
CTGAATAAACCATATAACTCTTAGTACCAACATTTTACTCTAGGGACAAATAGCTCATATTAAGTTTGTCAGTTTGTGTTAGATGGTATTCCTTTATCCAACCTATAAAGGTATTGTCATGCTTTGTTGTATGGTTTTTCCCCTAAAAATGGAATTTCTTCCTCTGTCCCAAAACCAAAAAACATAATGTTAAATAAACAAACAAACAAATTACCTCCAGCAATTAAAACATCAAGCCACATGAAAGTAAAGATTTCATAGCTCTTCCAAACCGTGATACCCATAAATCTTAAGTATTTCTACAGGATATGTATTAGACCCTCAAAATATATCTCAAACACAGAATATGAATCCAGAGCAAGCAAGTTGTGCTAATGGTACAGGGACCAGTTCCTGTTCAAAGTTGAAACTTATGTTTGTCAATAGAGTTAGGGCTAATTTTTAATATCGCTTTACATTGCTTTAATACTCTAGGCGATAACACCATAGCTTTCAATTCTAATTGACACAAACAAATATGCAATTGTCCCTTCAATGGACTACAAAAAGATAAATCATCTACTAATAAGTCATAATCCCTACTATTAGTAAGCTTTTCTGATCCACTAAATCATAGATGCCCTAATGTCAAAAATCCACTCTCCTACAAGCTTAAGATGTCAAATGAAGGCCAAGATTCTAGATCTCTAATCATTAACAAAGAAAAAAAAAGATCATTGAATGCTGAAGATGAAAGTGTAGACAAAAATGATTAATAGAATAATGACGGCATTTCTGATGAAAAATAACTGGCTCAAATACTAATAATTTAAAATTTTTAAGCAAGGAGTGCTTAGATTAGCTTATGGATCTTACATAAAGAAAGTAAATTTTCCATAAATCTTAAACAAAACTAAACATTGAGAAGGGACTCAATTGACCCACTTAACTAACCTTCTCACAAGCAGCCTCAAGAACTTCTTTTGGCAATACAAAATTATCAGGTTCAGAGATGAAACCAAGAGGGAAGCCAAGATTCTCCCTAGTCTTCAACCAAAGTTGTGCACACTGGCGAGCTAAACTGAAGAAAACCAAAATAAAGTAAAACATCACAAAATACTGAAATCAAGACAAAGAAGCATAGCTAAAACTGTACCAATAACATTATGCCATGGACTATTAAATCCTAAAAATATTGAGAAATCCTCAAAGAAATAGAAGCTAGAAGAATAAAAGAAAAACAGGAGACCCTAACTTGATAATCATTTATACTCTATTCATGAGAGTATATATAATTGCAACGAGTGTACCACAACATACGTAACCTGTCCAAGTTTGGATCAATTTATCAGAAAACACACTAAAAGCTATATTACTCTACTAATAATTATCTTAGACCTTATCTTAATGAAGTATAGATAAATTTATTTACATGTGAGGAAAATTTTACATGATGCAACTAGACTAAAGATGTCAAGAACAAAAAGTTCATAACAATTTGCCCACAAAGTGCACAACAGATGCCATAGCTGGTGTACTTGGTAGGAGTGTGACTCTTGCATCTAATGGAAGGCTTTCAGACAAGCAGGTCTTGCGGGATGCAATTCAGCATCTTGCATCTGCCTGGTGCAAGTGTACATAGTGTGTTTTAGATAGATATCTGTTCAGTATCTAAGAAAGTGAGAACCGCACCAGCTAGCTATTAAGAGAGAAGAACCACTCTCTTTAAATAAACATCAGACATTCATACAACTCGATGTAAGACTTTGGGAACCCCATAATACTCATCCCTAACAATGCACCTCCCCTAGAGAGTTGATGTCTATGATGGCTTCACTCTATCAATACTGACCCAGCAGTAGCCACTTGGCTATTGGCCATCAATATTCAGTATTGACCTTAATCCAGCCAATAGGTAGCCCTTTCCATGGTGCCGACAACCTGGCTCTGGAACAATAATTAACCTAACAAAAGTAGAGAACCACATCTTAAAAGCTAGCTATTAAGAGAGAAGAACCAACATCCTTAAATACAACATCAAGTATCTTAGGTAGCGTTTGGAAGAGAGACAGAGACTGAAAAACAAAGACGGAAATAAGTCTCAGTATTGTGTTTGGTGTAAAATGGGAGACAGAGACTAAGATAAAGATGAAACTCTAATTTAATTTGCACAAGGGGTAAAGTTGGAATTAATTAATTGAAATGAGGGTATTTTAGGTATAAAATGTTATTAAAGTTTCAATCTCTGTCTCCAAAAATTTCAGTCCCTTGTGTTCCCACTTTTTGGAGGTACTGAAATACTAAAATTTTAGAAACAGTGACTGAAATTTTAGTACTAGTCTATGGGCCAACAAACATGATACTGAGTTCTAGTCTCTCAGTCTCCGTCCCAGTACCTCAAAACAAACGCTACCTTATACTACTTAATGTGAGACTTCAGGCACCGCATAAAGCCCAAGTCCTTAACAATATCTTTTCTCTTATATGCAGAGAAATCGGATAGCTTTGCTCTTTTAATGTATTTTTTATTCACGTATCCTTCATCCTTTGTGTAATGTCATTCCGTTCATGTTAATAATATTTCTTCTCTCATCTAAAAAATAAAAAAGTTAACACTAAAAGGGAATCATCAATTTACTTTTCCTTTTTTGGATAGAAGAAAGAGAGCTATCAATTGCACAGAAATGAGTATATGACACTCATATTAAAGCTAGGAGTTGAGAACAAATTACTATGTGCCGAAATCTTTCATATGAGACTTGCACTGAACAATATTGTGAAAGATCTCAAGGAGTAATTCTCAACCAAGATTAAATTCTTTCATAGTGATGCAATTAGATATAGATCTCCTTCAAGAATCCAAGTTATATTTCAGGAAACAAGCATTACCTACGCATTCGACCAAAATATCGAGCACGCTCTGTCACCCCAACAAAGCCTCTGGAATCTAATATATTGAAAGCATGAGATGTTTTTAGAAGCTGATCATACCTAGCATGTAGAGATAAAACATACATCAGAAGTAAAGACAGTGAAGAAGCAAACAGAACTCAGAATAATAAGAGCAATAATACAATACACAGTTAAATTAAATAGCATAAACATACGCAGGGATTGCTAAGCCTGAAGAAAGTAATCTACGAGCTTCCTCCTCAAAGAAATCAAAATGTTTTTGAACATGATCAACACTGGCATGCTCCAAGTAATATGCACTCATTTCTTTCCTAGAACAGAAAAACAGAATATCATCACCATTAAGAGATACAGAAGTCTAGATTAACAACACAGAAACTAGATAGCACCAAATGAACAGGTTCAGACTTATAAATTACAGGCAATTTTTTAAAGCATCAATATATACACAAACAAAATTTATGTTGAAATGTATGCAATTTTGTTCGCTGCTTACTTTCTATTTCAGTATCATGTAACTTTTTATCTCTTTGGCATATGCTATTAAACATAAAGACATTTTTATTCCTCTACTGTACAATCAAGGCTATGTTATGCTTCAGTGAAAAATGATATAACTAACTTGAGGAATAATAAGGAGGCAGTGGCATAAAGTTATCTGCGCTGCTCTGGTCTTCCAGTCATACTTAGTGGGCCACTAAGAAATTGGTATTGCACTCCTATGTTGATAGGGGAAGATACCCCTTTTTTTAATTTCCTCCACTGAAATTTCCTATGTACAAAGGACTAGAGGAAGAGAAATCCTCAACGTAGAAAACCAGGAAAAGAAAACTATGAAAAGAAACTCATAAAACTAGTCACTTTAGAAGACCTTTCCAATCCCTCTGCATATCTGAAACTGGTTTCTTGCTTTACAATATTTCACCTTATCTTTTCAACATTCACAGTTTATGTACTCTATTCTCACTGAGCCATGATAATGGTCATTAGAATAGAGTAGTAATAGTCCAAAAGAATAAAGAGATTTAAAAAGAAACAATCTAAATGCAAAATAGATTAAAATAAAATAAACAGTCTTGATGATAACTCAGAAAAATCAGATGCAACTCAAAAGCAAGTAGTCAAAAAGTCAAGTACTCATTCTCCAAGAACAACTCTCCATATGTAATTCCATCGGAATATTTGATCTTCTTGAAATGATCAACTCCCTGTCAAAAAAATTAAGAACCTTTTCTAAAATTATTTAAAAGATGATAGATATTGAGAGAGGAGAAAAAGCAATTTAGTCTACAGACCTGTAGTAACATAATGATACGCTCAAGGCCATACGTGATTTCTACGGAAACAGGTGATAGCGGGAGACTTCCTGCCTGGAGTGAAAGGAGAAATAAGAACAAGAAGGTAAAATTGAAGGGTTTCATTTTTTCAAATGAGTCAACAGCAAAGGTTGCAATCAACATACAATAAGAAAACCATTAATCTTCTTTTTTTTTCTTTTTTCATTCTTTTTATGAAAAATTCCCATGTCAGTTACGCAGGATATATCGTCCTCTAGCTCTTTGATAACTTTTCTTCTCTGGAACAATTTCTTATGTATTAAAAAATAATAATTGTCTCTAGACAACAATGAATACCTGCTGGAAGTAGGTGAATTGCGTAATCTCCATCCCATCCATCCAGATTTCCCAGCCTAAACCCCAAGCACCAAGAACCTACAATACAGTTTCAGTTCACACTCTTTTCACAATACGTCAATATGGAGATGGCAATTTAAATGCCATTCCATAAGCAGAATTAAAATGACTATAGACCAAAAATATATATCTTACCGGACTCTCCCAATTGTCCTCCACAAATCGTATATCATGAGCAGTAACATCAATACCTACAACAAGCATGCGCTCCATTAACCAAATGCTAATAAATTAAAACAACAGCTACTAATCAGAATAATATAATCTATTTCAGTCAACTTGGACGATATTAGGCTCAATTACTACCTAAAGCTGATAGGCTGCGGATAAAAAGGTCCTGTGAATTTCCAGGATCAGGCTTCAATATGACCTGAGATTTGAAAGCAACCAAGAACTCAATGGTAGAAAACAACAAAAATTATTGTTGACACTAATCTACAACTTGAATTCCCGAATGTGATTGACATATAAAGCTCACCTGAAACTGAGTGTGTCTTTGGAGCCTATTTGGGTTTTCTCCATATCGGCTATCATCGGGGCGGATGCTAGGCTCTACATATCTTCCATCATAAAATCAACATTGCCAGAAATTTCAGAAACAAAACCCTCACACTATATAAGATAACCAAAAAAGACATTTTAAAAGAAGAAAAAAGTTACACACTCAACTCAAGTAGGTTTGGAAGCAAAAGCTTTGCAGAGAAAAAGAGACACTTCTAAATTCCAATACAATACCATTGTTCAGCACCAGTATATGCTACAACTTTCGGATACTACAGTGTGAAAATGACATATACACCTCGAATCCCATTGTTTGCAAGAAGAGGATAAATTCAGTTATTTTCAAAAGTAATTTCCTGGAAACAACTTCTATTGAACCAAACTGATATTCAAGTTGATCCACACATCATTGAACTTACATCTAAAGCATACTTACGCAACATTCCATGGTTCTGGACCGAGAACCCTTAAATATGTAAGAGGATTCATAGTCCCAGCTCCAACCTGCACCGTAGCAAAAAAAACACGATGCCAAATTTAAAAAACAAAAAAAATCTAAGAGCACATAAAGAATATTACAACAAAAAATTAAAAGAATCGTGATTTTTACCAACAGAAACAAATAAATCAATATTACAATGTAATCAGTAGTAGAAACAAGACGAGAAGTAAATACAATCCCACAATTGCAAAACATTTTCTTTGCTACAATTGAATTTTTAAAGTTCAAATTTTTTACTGTCTCCTGAGCTCAAGAAGAAGAAGAAGAAGAACAACAACAACAACAGCAATTGAAGAAGAAATAAGAAGAAGAAGAAGAAGAACAACAACAACAACAATTGAAGAAGAAAACAACAACTTAAGTGGATAATAGGAGGGAACAATGGCACCACAACAAGTAAATTTTACCTCTGTGTTGCTGCATTGCATAATGGAGCATCCCACAGAAGCCCAATAGTCCTGAAAACACCAATGAGAGAGAGAGAGAGAGAGAGAGAGAGAGAGAGAGAGGTAAAAAATAACATAAAATAAAAATAAAAAAGGCAATTCAATTCTAGTAAAATTTTGCGGTTATCATAAACCTCAAGAAACAAAAATGGCGGGAAAATTAAGACCTGAAGGCGCTGAATGGCTTGTTGGAAAGTGAGGGTGGGAGCTTGCGGGAGAGTGTTGGGTTGTGCCGAAGAAGAGTGAGGGGAGACGAAAGTGGGAGGAGTGGAGGCGGAGGCGGGGAGGGAGGCGAATTGGCGACGGCGGAGGAGAATCGAGGGGAGGCGTGTGGCGGCGAGTGGTGCACGGCGGAGGAGGGAGGGGCTGGGCCTGAGAAATGAGATGACAAGTGGCAACGCCAAGATAGCCATGGCTGCCGTTGTTGATGGAGCGGAAGACTGTAATCAGTTAGTTTGCTTCGTCTCAGAATCTGGGGATAAGATAGGGTTTAACCCTTGCTTTTTTTTTTTATTAAATAATTATATAAAATTATTTTTTATTTTT
>NC_029793.2:9953472-10010858 GCF_000816755.2 Arachis ipaensis | reverse complement strand
ATGCAATTGAAATTTAATTTTGGATAGAGTGTTACAAATTACGGATTAATAGTCAAAATCGTTCTTAACTCATTTTTTAAATTAGTCTTTAAAAGATCTTTTTAGTCATATTAGTCCTATAAAACGTAAGTTAAATTGGTCCTTTCGTTAGTTAGATAATGATGTGTCACGTTAAATACCACGTGACATGATGATGTAATAGATTAGTATCACGTGTCACAAGATGATTGGTTGGCGTGTTAAATTAGTGACACTTAGTACGCCACATGTCACTTGACATGTAAAAAAGTTTTTTATAATAAAAATAGTCCCTAAGAATTCAGTCATAAATCATTACTTTAAATTTTTTAAAATTATAATTTTTATTATTGTGTATCTATTTAAAATATAAAAGTTAAGCAGTTTAATACACGAGGCACAGAACAGTATTCCCCCAATTTAGCATCAATGGTGATGACCACACGTTGCAGCAAAGAACAATGTTCCTTCCGGTGCGCTGAAGCGGAGATTTTTTTCGCACAATTACATTCTCAAAATCAAATTGCTCTCTTTCCTTTTATTTTTGGTGACTGAAAATTAAAAAGTAACAAAAGAAAAGAAACTTAATTTTTTCTTCATCTCACCACCCCCGCCACCCCCCACATCCTCTGATCATCCTCTTCCTTCTCATTTTTCTCTTCATGTCACCAACTGAAAATTGTGTTTCAAGTCACCAAGATCGGCTGCGCAGTCCCGTTCATCAGAATAGTGCTGGAAGTTGCAAATGTGGCAGCAAGAAAAAGCCTTGTGTCGAAGGAGAAAGAACTGAGTGAACCCAGATAAAGAAGAAGTTTTAGCAGCAGAGCCTATAGCACAAGGTGAAGAGAGCAGCGGACGGTATCCCAGCAACCAGTAGGGTCGATATTGTAGTTGAAGATTTGAAGTTTATCTTAAAAGTCAGACTAAATCGAAAAGGAGATTTTAGAAGTCCAGGGAAGTAGGGCGACCCAGAGATGGAGGAAGCACTATGGGGAAGAACGTGCCACCGCAGCAATAAACAGAGATTGGACAAGTGTTGGAATCTGCTGCACGTCATGCGCTTGAAAGCAGGAAAAGATCCTTGCATACTTCTTCTTCCTCCTCCAAAGGCATACTGTTTCTACTGTTAGTTATTTATTCCAAAGTGGGATTAACCCTATTGGGCTTCAGGTTTCAATACTTTGTGTTCTTTTCTTTTGCTGACTTTTTCAAGTTTTCATTTTTTGTTTGTTTTGCAGTTTAGGGTTTCAGACATATTCAAATGAGTTGTAACTTAAAGTGTTGTGGGTAATGGTTCTATAATTCACGGGTAAGCATAGGATTCTTGCATAACTCAAGCGCCTCGATCATGACATCAAATTCCTTCAGGTTCTTTCTTTCTTTCTTATAATTTTGATTTGCTTACTAATAAAGTGGAATCTAATTTTGTTACAAGCAAACTTCTTTACAAATTCTGAATTGTCTATTATCTATCAGAATTTATTGCCAAGTTTATTGCTATCCATTTTTCTTTTAAATTCATTTCCTGTATTTTTTTAAACTATGCAGGAAAAATTGAAAGAGTTTGAAAAAACAGATAATGTGTATCATTTTCAAGGTTCTGAAAACTGGATTGGACCGACCAGTTCGACCGGTTTAACCGTGAACCGGCAATGCAAATGATCCGATCCTTCTCTAAAAACCGCACTCAGAAGAACCGCTGAAGAACCGGTGAACCGACCAAAAATCGGCCGGTTGGGTCGGACTAGTGACCGGCTGGTTCTGCTAAACGACGCCGTTTTGATTTTTAAAAAAATAAAATCGTAAACCGACCCGACCCACTCGTGGAGCACCCCACCCCCCCTTTCTTCCCCCGACCCCCATTCATTCCTGATTCATCTCACGGTGAGTGAACCCTAGCCGCCCTCTGAAGTCTGAACCCTAGCCGCCCAGTCGCCCTCCATCGTCGCCGCGGTCTCAGGTGGTCAGCGCCACCGCCGTCGCCTGGTCCTCAGCCCCAGTAACCCTCCATCGTCGCCTGGTTCCCTGCCCAGTAGCCCTTCATCTCCATCGTCTTCATCTTCTCAACACCAGCAGGCAGTAGCCTTCCATCTTCGCGCGGTCATCAACACCATCTCATCGTCTTCATCGTCGCGCGGTACTCAACAGTCAACACCAGAAGCCTTCCATCGACCCCAGGTGAGTGACTCGTCCTCTGCTCATCTTCTTTGTTCTTCGCCTCTGCTCATCTTCTTTAGTATAAGAAACATGAAGTTGATACTCTGTGAACTTAGATTTCTGTTTAATTTCTGTGAACTTCCTTGTGAACTTTGATTTCTGTTCAATTTCTGTGAACTTCCTCTGTGAATTTCCTCTGTGAACTTCCTCTGTTCAATTGTTGGTTAGTATAAGAAATAAATAATCTGAAAACTGTTGTTATTCCATTGTATTCAATTTGTGAACTTCCTCTGTTCAGTTGTATAAGAAATAAATAATTTGAAATCTGATCAATTGTTGTTCAATTTGTGAACTTCCTCCTGTTCAATTGTATTCCAAATTGTTAATTTGTGAACTTCCTCTGTTCAATTAAATTCCAATTTGCAATTTGTGAACAAATGGTTTAATTTTTGTTATGTTTAGTTTCTGTGTGCTAACTACCTGTATTGTTTAATGAGGTTTGTAGGTATTCAGAACCTTATAAAAAGAAATGAGCAATTATATAGCTCAGAAAACCCTCCCAGTGGTGTATCTTTACCTTTTATTCTGGTACAGGTATACCCGCATCACACTGTCTCTTGTTTTTTGTTCAGTAGAACATGTCATTTTTTCCCCTTGGATCTTCATCTGTATAATCATTCTTATTCTATATTTTGTTGTTGTTAACTCCCTAATTGACATGTAGCAATCGGTTGATTTTGAAACTATATGAAATATATGAGATCTCACAGTGTTGTGACCCTTGTATTGAGTTTTGGTAGATTTCATACATCTGACTTTTTTTTTAAACTGTAGACACGTCCTCATGCAACTGTTGAAGTGGAAATATTAGAAGATATGCAGCTTGTGCATTTTGATTTCAATAGGTAAGAAAGCTTCAACTGCATGTATCTCATTTTGATGTTTTCTTGTCCCAACTTTTCAATTCATATATAACTATATAACTCTCTCTCTCTCTCCTTTTGAGCTGCATGATGACAACTATGTGCTAAAGGCAATGAAGTTCTGTGGGAGACCACATAGTCATAGTATATTTAGTTTCTAATTATTTTTTAGAATGTTGCTAGCTTATAATATAATGATAAGATGTCTATTTTATTAGGTGAAATTGATGCTGATTTATATCAAAGTGGCGGTGGTAGTAGTGGTCTTTATGCTGCATCTCTTATTCTTCTGCTCAACAGGGTGTGAATGAAGGTGAAAATCATCCCACCGAAGCAGATTTGCAACAAGTTCTTGCGGATTTTGATGATTGATAAACCATGATGTTGGGATTTAATATTTAGATATGCTTTTATTACTATTTAACTTTTGAGTTTGGATTTTGATAAGATCATATGTATTTGGTTGATGATATTTTATGTAGTGTTTTAAATTTCGAAGATATTTTAAGATTTATATTAGACTATAATTATATTTTAGGATGTGTATTTATAATTTATTTATTATTCTATTCTAAAACGGTTTTTTCGGTTGAACCACTGGTTGGACCGGTTAAACCAATAAACCAGTGAACCAGTGACTAAAACAGTTTGATGACCGGTCTGGTTTTCTGAACCTTGATCATTTTATTAATATCTCTGCCTCTCTTTCTTTTTTTTTTTTTTGTTCTTGACCATTTTCTTTATCTTCCCTTAGGAGGAACAAGGTGTAGAACATCTCTTCAAACACTTGCAGGATTTTTCAGACAATACGTCACAGCATTTTGATATTGTGTGCATTCTTTTTTTATTTCCTACCATACCTATTATTCATTTGTTTGTTTCAAGTCATTCATGTTTGATAAAGTTATGTTTTCAATGAAAATTGTGAATCAAATAGGTATCTATTTAGAATCACCCCTATAGTGTTTTGACAAATCCCAATTCAATTTCTAATTGGTTTGGCTGAGCTAATTACTCCTTCACATACTTGAATTTCATATGCTTTTTATTGCTCTGTAATACATTCCATTATCACATATAAAAAGTTCTCATCGTTTCATCAAGTTTATTTATTTATTTAAATTCTATTATTTTGGTGACTTTGTTTTAATTGATATTGTGCATGCTCTGTTTTCAGGTCCTTTATTTATTTAATTAATTTTGTTCATTGCAAGAGATTCGTTAACTCTTTCAAACCTCTATATTTAGGAAGATAGGTAGGAACATGGTAACTAACTTCATCCATTCTAATAAATTTCTTTCATCAAATCTATAATTGTCCTTTATTTATATATTTGGTCATTTATTTGTGTTTTGGCTTCTAAAAGTTCAAGTTGGAGGATAACCTTTGTACAAAGTTGACAGTAAATTGGGTGAAAGTGAGCATCTATTGCAGCCTCTGGATTTTTAAAGTTATTTGAAACTTTTGGTTTGAGATTAATTTTGGTTTTAGTTGACTTCTACTTTTTATTTCTCAAATGGCACTAAAATTTGGGATAAGATCAGCAAAGACAAAACATATCTTGATTTGGCAATAAATTTGGGCACTATAACTATAGCGCTTCTTATGAATGGCAAATTCATTATATATTCCTTTAATATCTTGAGTTTAAATATCCTTCATTGCACATTTTTATATTGACGAGGTAGAGGATACTAGCAGAGATAGAGACAATTGACAAAAAAGGGTCAATAAAGTTTGTTGTCATGTCTGTGTATTACAATTTTCTTTAAGATAGGTATCTTTTTAAAATGGGATTTTATCCAAAATGATTGTATATTCAAAAATATTAGAAAATACTAATTTTTTTTATCTTACAATAAAATACATAACAGAAAATGAGTGAAAATAGAGAATAAAAATGCGAGATAAAAAGAGATAATACTGATAATTTTTTATCAATGATCTAATTCATTTAAATTAAGAAAAAGCAACAGTAAATATGGAAGAATAATTTGTAACTGATGATGTTATTGCAACAATTGATGAACTCAAAGTACTTGAAATGCCACAATGTGGTTACTATTTTGTTTCATTGTTTATTTTTCATTAGTTGAAGTTAAGATGATGGCATTAATTGTTTTTAACTTTTTTTTTCTACTAGGTGCATCTTTAATTGGTTCATTTGTCAAATCAAAAATTCTTGCTGCATTTTCTGTTCTTACTGAAAAGAATTCATGCAATATTTTGAAATACAAGAGTCTGATCTTGAAGTAATTTCAAGACCTTTGCTATTTTTTAGATTTCATTTGATATATACATTTTCTATTTAAGAGGCATAATCTATTGAATTTGCATTTATGTATCATTAGGTAAGTACTTTAATTATTCTGTCTCTTTGATAGTGTGATTGCTTGAATTGGTGGCATGTTTTTTGGCTATGATACCCAGGTATTTATTTCATTTCATTTTGGATTTCATATACACGATTAAAAAAATCATTATTCTTTTTTTAAATTCGTGTTTATTATGCCACATCTGCCTCTAATGATTCTTTCTGTTTCTGATTGTGTGCGTCAAAGTTGCTAATTTCATCTGATTTCTTACTTATAGTAGTTCATTTGTGAAATTCTAACGTGTGTTGACTGAAGATACGAGAGATATATCAAGACATTTTTTTCCCCTTCAATCATATTCCAAGTGTAATTAATAACCAAAACTTCTATTTTACAATTCATTCTATTTTAAGCAAGAACTGAATTGTCACAATTTCAAAACAAAAAAATTTTGATGCAGTTTTGTCTTTGGTGCATCTATTCTTTTATAATTGTTTTTATACATAAAAGAGAATTGTAATCTTACTTTAAGTATTCTTTTATAATATTTGTTTTATACATAAAAGAGAATTGTAATCTTACTTTAAGTTACTTACATATATCATATGTCTAGATTGATAATAAGGTAAGTGAGGTGATATAGAGCTTAAAATAGTTCAATTATGTTATTCACCTAAGGTCCGTACCATCCCATCTAAATTGAACATTGCTAATTGCCATTGTAACTGATGTAATTTTCAATTCTCATGGCCGCATTCAAGTTTTTTTACATTTTTGAAACTTCTCAAATATCAGTTTGTTTATTTATTGTTGTTTTTATTAGTGTCGAATGACTAATATGTGATTAATGACCCAGCTTTGTCAGGTTGAAACTTAATTGGTCATGAACCTCATCTTGCACAACACGTTTGATAAAAATGCTCCCTACACCGTTCATTGTGTTATGATTTTGAGTTACGGGCTCTGAAAACATTGTTTAAGTGGCTAAAGCAAATTACAAATTCCATAAAAAATATTTTTTTGTTGGTTTCATGGTTTAGTTGTTAGATGCAGAGGATGATCCTTAGTTGATAAATATAATGGCTTCTTAAGATATGTACTTTTTTTATCAAGAGAATATTGGAGGCCAAAAAACAGGCAGATTAAAGTCCACATGATGCTTCAAATGAGTCTTAGGTAAATATTGCAAGTTTGTTCTTTTTTTTTTTGTTTCTTCTTCTTACATTTAATTTTTGTATTTTTAGAAATACACCCTGAAGCTCTATTCTTGATGATGACTTGATTATAGAGAAGTTCTCCGCAGCAACTAGTGCGTCCATCATTGGTGTAATTAGAATGGATACATCACTTGAAAGATATGACATTAGGGATGTTTTTGTTTAGTTTGTGAAGGATTACCATATGTTCATAACACACAGCGGAAGAAAAGAAAGTAATCTTTAAAAATCTATTTTGTGCTTAAACTTTATTCCAATAATATAATATATAGATCAAATCTAAATACCTTTAGACGCTTTAGTAAAAATCATTTTCTTCTTCGATGGTACGAAGGCGCTATGCGTATCCACACCGAGACCAACCTTTGTTGTCAACTCCTTGACCAATGGACATCTGATCTAAATTGAGAAACCTCTTGCAACTCTTTGCACACCATAAAATTCTTCTCCAAGAATTAGGCTCACATACATTTATGTGTATAAAGGTAAAGGAATAAAACTCTTGTTATTCTCGTTTTATTCTCATCTTCTACTCTTGGCATACATATATATAGTATGAGATTTGTTACTGATTTTAAATTTGAATCTCAATTCAAATTTAAATCATATCTTGAAATTATAAATCTGAATCCTTCAAATTTATGAGTCATATCATAACTCAATTTGAAAACAGAATCAGTTAGGATCTCATCCAAATTTAGAAATAGAATAACTAATTATTCTCAAATCTCATTTAATATTCTCAATTATTATACTATTATTATATTCTTGGTACTAGCAAAGAATATAATAATATTCTATTTAAATTAATATAATTATTTATTTGATCAACTCAAAATAATAATTAAATAATTCTACAGCAAAGATTAGAACACTCGTTAGTGTGTGACCTCATAAGTTTAATACTAAGCGGGTAGTAAATATTAGTCATACTAAATTTACTAATCAAGGTTGGTGTCTAGCAACACTCCTCAACGACCCGATAGTATGAAGTAATATATTTTTACTAAGAACCTCAGAAGAACAAAGTAATTCCTTCCATCTTTCCAGCTCTTGGTTAACCCTTAGAGTATGGTTTAATTGTCAAACTCTAACTTGTTACCATTATTATAATGAACTGTGAATGACCTAAGAAACTCATTTCTTCATTCATTCAATCCCTTAGCCAAGGTTTTATTCATCTCAATCATTATAATCATAGAGCTCAAACTCTTTACCGAGAGTTGACGAATTCCTTATTGACTAATCATTAATTCTACAAGTATTTAAATCATACCCAATATCCATTCAACTAGCACCCTAGAGTATTAAGTGTCCGGAATCAAAGTATAATAAATACATTGTTAATTACTATGATAGTCGCAGGTCAAAGGAAACTCTATCACCATGTTCATCTTGAGAATATCCTATTGACAAATATGTGGTAATTATAACCATTAGGAATTCTCAAAGTGAGTCAGTTCAATGGTCATATCTCTATATGCACCATCTATATATATAATTTAATAAATGAGATCTATTAATCTTCATCCAATGAAGACCATTATATATATATTGATCTTTCCGGATTATTAATGTCCTTTTTAATAATCCTATGACCAAGAACAATTTAGATTAAATTATAAAAGATTTATCTCTCAATATTGTGATCACTATCACAATGATAAATCTCTAAATTTAATCAAGGACGTTATTATATTAACATTTTAATATAATAACAATAACAAATTATTTGACACGTGATTGATGGATTGTGGTCATACTACTTATTCCCAACAATCTCCCACTTGCACGAGAGCTAATCATGATAGATTGGATCTTAGGCAAACTATTATCACAATAATCTCCCACTTGCACTAGAGCCAATCAATCATGTGTACAATTTTTTAATGCACATTTGTGTTTATAAAAACTCTTTTGACCTTAAATACCTTTGCTCTTTAGCATGTTTGCTTGACCTTTTGTAAAATATGCCTAGTGCATAATAAATATCACGTTTTTTCAAAACATGAAATCTCTCACTACAATAGTGCATAATTTTATTTTAAGAACGATCCTTATTGAACATGATTATAAAAAATCTAAGTAATTATTAGATCTATCTTTATAGAATTGTATCATTATACAAATAGGCTACTTTTTCAAAAAAGTTAGTTTGACGATCAAACATTTTATACTTTCAAGAGAAATTATATCCTCTATTGAGTGGTATACAATTCTAATAAAAGTATTTGTACTTCCACTCTTTCTTTAAGATGGAATCCCTTTTCTAAAAAAGGAGTTTAACCTCTTATCACAGACACTTTGTCATAAGAAGAGTGATAAAAATAATCTCATTATTTCTTCAGGGTAACCAATAAATCTCATTTATCGGACCTAGTGTCAATTCTATTGTTGTGCAATCTCTTAACACATGTAAGACATCTCCAAACTCTAATGTTCTTGAGTTTCAGCTTATGCCTTTTCCATATCTCATATGGATAAAAAATTGATTTGGTGAAAAATTTGTTAATTTAACAATATTTCTAAAACGTAGTCTAAATATTTAACAAATAGTGATATTCAACTAAATCAAATTTCATGTTTTTTAAACATGATAGAGTACATAGAGTACTAGTATTTATGCATAAAGAGAATCTCATTCTCTATTCAATAGAATATTAATTAGATATTAGAGATTTTACTTTAAACTCTTATAATAAAAATACTCAATATTTTTATTATTGGTCAAACCAACCCTTAAGAACAATTTTGATTCGCATCCTCAATATTCATGTTGAATTTTTCTAAAAAGATCACAAACCTTAATCATATTAAGGAAATTTTTGTTTATAACAAAATAAATATCCAAAAATGGTTGCAAAAACAATTCTCGCTAAAGCCATTTGTCTAATGGCATTCCAACTTCTAAAGTTGTTTAATTCAAAATATATTGTCCAATACTCCCACCAGTTCAAATAAAATCTTTGATAATCATACTATCTTGCTTTGGACATCATACATCTTCTCAAGATGTTTAATAATAAATAGTAAGTTGTCTTTGAAATTGGAACTCATGGTTGTCAAAACAACCCATATTGCAGTAAAGTAATATTCCAAATTCTTCACAACTTCTAACTATTCCATAACCAAATTTATTAGACAATATTATTTCAATAGGATTATCATGTCCATGATAACCTTTTCATACATAAGAACAATTCTCAATGTATAGTCAATTTATTACTTTCAAAGTATGTCATACGAAAGATGGACATATTTAAAAATTTTAAAATATGAAAGTAAATAAGAAATCTGTATTTCTGACAAAATGATTTAGAATCGTGAATGAGTACCTTGGTTGTCAAGTTGTTACTCATACCTATTCCAAATAAATATGATTAAATTATATCACATACAATTATAATCCTAAATAATTATCTGGTTGTCAGACAATTATTTAACTGAATTATATTTTATACCCCTAGGTTGTCTAGATTCAAGTATAAAATTAATTCTCCTTATACATCATCATATGCATAAATAAATTCTATCTTAGAGTACAAGTCTCCTGGTTGTCAGGTTGTTCCTTGTAAACAAGAGATAAATTTATTTTTTTGGCAAACTCCTAACTTTTAGGATTTATCTCAATTGTTAGATAATTTATACCAGTATTCGTGGATTAAATTTTATACTCCTAGGTTGTCTAGGTAAATATAAAATTAAATCCTTAATACATCAAATATTTATACTGATTAGTATCTTGAAAATAAAACTCCTGGTTGTCAGGGCGCTCTTTATAATCAAGAATATTAGAAAAACTAATTTCTAAAATTATAGTGTTCAAAACACATAATCAAATCAAAATTTGATTGTTCATGTACTAACATTTAGCCTTAAAAAGTTATCAAATCAAATTTGACCTTTATATATACACTTATATATATGAGAAACAAACAAAAAATATTTTGCATCTTATTCCTTTTATTGTGATCAAAATCACAATAAAATTTAATCAATAAATAAAATCAAACAAAATATTTAATTATAAATATAACTATTATATTAAAAGGATGATAATTTAATCATAATTAAATAATCAAACTTCAAATAAATTAACTATTAATTTATTAAAAAATCATCTCAATGAAAATAACTACATCACATGCTTAAAAAAAATTTGAATTAATCTTATTAATTCACAAATTTAAGAAAATGGGAATAAAAATTTAAACACAAAAAAGCCAAAGCTCTGATACCACTGAAGGATTACCATGTGTTCATAACACGCAGCGGAAGAAAAGAAAGTAATTCTTAAAGATCTATTTTGTACTTAAACTTTATTCCAATAATATAATATATAGATCAGATCTAAATACCTTTAGACGCTTTAGTAAAAATCACTTTCTCCTTCGATGGTACGAAGGCGCTATGCGTATCCACACCGAGACCAACCTTTGTTGTCAACTCCTTGACCAATGGACATCTGATCTAAATTGAGAAACCTCTTGCAACTCTTTGCACACCATAAAATTCTTCTCCAAGAATTAGGCTCACAAACATTTATGTGTATAGAGGTAAAGGAATAAAACTCTTGTTATTCTCGTTTTATTCTCATCTTCTACTCTTAGCATACATATATATAGTATGAGATTTGTTACTGATTTTAAATTTGAATCTCAATTCAAATTTAAATCATATCTTGAAATTATAAATCTGAATCCTTCAAATTTATGAGTCATATCATAACTCAATTTGAAAACAGAATCAATTAGGATCTCATCCAAATTTAGAAATAGAATAATTAATTATTCTCAAATCTCATTTAATATTCTCAATTATCATACTATTATTATATTCTTGGTGCTAGCAAAGAATATAATAATATTCCATTTAAATTAATATAATTATTTATTTGATCAAATCAAAATAATAATTAAATAATTCTACATGAAAGATTAGAACACTCGTTAGTGTGTGACCCCATAGGTTCAATACTAAGCGGGTAGTAAATATTAGTCATACTAAATTTACTAATCAAGGTTGGTGTCTAGCAACACTCTTCAACGACCCGATAGTATGAAGTAATATATTTTTACTAAGAACCTCAGAAGAACAAAGTAATTCCTTCCATCTTTCCAGCTCTTGGTTAACCCTTAGAGTATGGTTTAATTGTCAAACTTTAACTTGTTACCATTATTATAATGAACTGTGAATGACCTAAGAAACTCATTTCTTCGTTCATTCAATCCCCTTAACCAAGGTTTTATTCATCTCAATCATAATAATCATAGAGCTCAAACTCTTTACCGAGAGTTGACGAATTCCTTATTGACTAATCATTAATTCTACAAGTATTTAAATCATACCCAATATCCATTCAACTAGCACCCTAGAGTATTAGGTGTCCGGAATCAAAGTATAATAAATACATTGTTAATTACTATGATAGTCGCAGGTCAAAGGAAACTCTATCACCATGTTCATCTTGAGAATATCCTATTGACAAATATGTGGTAATTATAACCATTAGGAATTCTCAAAGTGAGTCAGTTCAATGGTCATATCTCTATATGCACCATATATATATATAATTTAATAAATGAGATCTATTAATCTTCATCCAATGAAGACCATTATATATATATATTGATCTTTCCGGATTATTAATGTCCTTTTTAATAATCCTATGACCAAGAACAATTTAGATTAAATTATAAAGGATTTATCTCTCAATATTGTGATCACTATCACAATAATAAATCTCTAAATTTAATCAAGGACGTTATTATATTAACATTTTAATATAATAACAATAACAAATTATTTGACACGTGATTGATTGGATTGTGGTCATACTACTTATTCCCAACAGTTTGTGTATAATTTTATATTCCATAAATGATGTTCTTTTGTTTCCAACTTACCAAGTGACTACAAGAAAGAGTATGTTAAACAACAATGTTGAAATAATGGAGTTAATTTTGAGAGTATTTGGAGGTTTTTAACAAGTTAGAGTTTAATAAAATGTTTGAGAGAATTAAATTAATTACGGAGAGAATTCTTTGATTAGGAACCAAAAGAATATAATTGAAATAGAACATGTAGAGTGTGTTTAAAATAATTATTTTGTCCTTTAACTATTACCACTAACTCTTTAGTGAGGATAATTTTGGTAATATCATAACTCATGATAATACAATTGAAAATTAGACCACTTTTTGTGTGATTTGATTTAAATTGAATCATGAAAATTATATTCTTACTAGAAATCAAATTTGCGTTACTTTTTCCTACTTAAGTATAAAAAAGAATCCTAATACTAGAGTGAATTGAAATCATAATGGTATTATTCATGTTACTTTTTCCTACTTAAGTATAAAAAAGAATCCTAATACTAGAGTGAATTGAAATCATAATGGTATTATTCATATTATCACTGCATCTACAAACAACACTAGAATAGTCTAATATTCTTCATGTCTTCCTTCTTTTTAATTGAAATGATTACAATTTACTTTAAATTTTACAAATACTTTAAAAATAATAAAAATGGTCGTTTCTTTTTTACACTAGATAAAATAACCAACAATTCTTTATATTCACGTCATTCTAACTTGCGTATGTGTTGTCTGCACATCGCGCGGGTATCTTGCTAATTTATACGATAAAACACAATAATTGAAAAACTAATTTATAGGATCACTTGTTGAATTTTAATATTTTAATATAATTTTTTTTAAATAACTACTATATTTATTTAGTGAAATCTAAAAAATTAAAACATTTAAAATAATTACTATATTTATTTAGTAAAATCCAAAATATTAAAACTCCTCTCGTTGAAGTTATGATTGTTCTTTCTTCCTTTCTGCCTGACTGGACTTCTCAGATGCATGCATTAAAGACCTGTAAATAGAAAAGATTCCTGTAGGGCTGGTAATTCAACGGCTCCCTTTGAGTTTTAATATTTTGTGTTTTAATTACACTACAATACAGAAATCAGTGTCTTTTACCAAGGGATTTATTATGCAACTCTAGCAATCCTTGGAGAGATTCCAAGGACCATGTTTCCTCATGTTGAGCATATACCTTCTGATGTAGCGAGTCTATTATTATGCTGACATTACTAAACCCATATATTTGGTGACCGTTGTGCATTCTACCAGGCTTAATCTTGAACAACAAACCATGATGCTGGGCATGAGCCTCAATGACTTCTTTCAAGCTCAAATCATGCACACCATTTGCGTTGGCACCACCCAATGCTGCAACAGCTTGCTGTTGAGCATAGGTTGCTGCTTTCTGTTGAGCCTTCCGTCAACAGAGGACTCATCATATCTAAACCACGGTTTATCTGGAATCGGATACTTTCATTTGCCAATAGTTCTTCTGGAATAAGCTCCTTCCATCCATTATACCACTTCATAACTTCTTCCAAGTTAGGATTTGAGCACAACCAGTGATACAAAACCTGAAGCCACTTTGTGAAGAAGAACTTTTCCATCATGTCCACCATGATATGAATTGGAATCACAGGAGCCCATTTAATTACCCAAAAAAATTGATCGAGCTTCTAACTTGCTGGATTGACTTCAAACTCTTGCAAGACAAGTTGCAACTTAGGCACAATAAATCGAAGCATAAGTTGCTCCCAGCTTACAGCATCAAAGACAGTCTTCCACGGAGACAATATGGTATATGTAGAGGCGTCACTTCGATGCCAGGCACCAACAACAGAACTCAATTTAAAACGAATGACCTGGTAAATACCTTCCAACTTGCTCTATCCTCGGTAGCCATGGATGCACCCAAGTGTGGATAGGAATAGTCTCTCGATGTGGTTCCCAAGTATCTGCAGCAGCTGACAATTTTGGCAAGACTATATTGTCCAATATGGCAGTGAGGACTGAAAGAGGAAGCAACTTCTCCCACAAATCAAGAAATCGTAGCATTAGCTCAGGATCCCCACGCCTGCCATGTCACTCCAGATATTCTGACGGCTGGCAACATCGAAACCAATTGTGTATAAGGTGATGATATATCCCATATATCAAGACATTCTTTTCCTTGAAGCAAGGTCTTCCACGTAGATCCCAACTCCAACCCATAAGATGGATTTCGAAGAGGATCCCAATCTTGGAACACACTAATAATAAACAAAGGAAGAGCATATGAGCAAGCAATGCAGGACAAATTACACAACTTGTAGCTATCCGCATATCTCTCATGCAAGTCACTGAAACATCTAGCAAGGAAATCTAATGCTAGGGTTCCAGAAGTGCTCTCTTCGACTACTTGTACACTCATTATTTCCTCCATGTTATCCAGTTGACGCTTTTGGAATGCTGCTTCAGATTCTAACTTCTCTCTTGTCTATAAATCTTTTATTAGAGAACTCAAGTTACAAGTGTATTGAATACATTAATATAATTAGGAGTGGTAAAACTCATTATCAACTCGAGAACAAGTCAGTAACAGTTAAAACTCATTATCAACCAATGAGCAAAGCTAATCAACCAGTGAGCAGAGCCAATCAACCAGCAACCAACAACAAAAATCAAAGACATTCTCAATCTTAGATTACAAAAACAATCATTTAACAAATTAGAAAATTAACAGTTTAACAAAAAAACACAGCAATCCAATAATCCCAAGAACAACCATAGATACACAATAACAGTTTAACAAATTAACAAGTTTAAGAACAGAAAATCACAGTAAAAAAAAGAATTAAACACAATAGAACAACAACATAATAGATTCAACAAAAACATGATCAACAATCAACGAGCAATGAAAAAGAAAAATCACAGATTCACAGTAATAACAACTTAAGAATCCTAAACCAATTAAAACAACAATTACAGCAAAAAAGAATACCTTCCAAAGCACAGGGGTGAGGGAGCTCAACGGAGGGAAATGAAGGCAGACGGCGGACGGCGAGCTTGAGGAAGAATCTGCGCTTGGTGAATGAGGAGAGGGGTTGTACCGTTGGAGACTTCGACCCCGACGCCCATTGACGGCGAGCTCGAGGAAGACGAAGACCACTGACGGCGACCTCGAAGAAGATGCAGTGACGCACCGATTGATGAATGACGAAGCACTGCGGACGACCGGACGAAGATACGGTGGCCCTGAACACAACGGACGGCGGCGCACTCCTTGCCACGGTGGGGGAGACCTAGGGTTGTGTTTTGGACGTTTGGGGAATGAGAGAGTTGAGAGTTGAGAGGGGGAATAATGGCTCGAGGGATTCAAACTTGAAGAATCATTTTATCCCTGAACGCAAAACGACGACGTTTCAATAGAACCGGCCGGATCCCGGTTCAATCCGACCTCCCGGTTCTCAGCCGATTCAACGGTTTGCAAACTATTTATTGATATAAATTTATTCTCTTCCCATTACTAGTAAGTAGTAAATGTTATTTAGCTTCTAATTTTCAATTGCATCATTGTTGAAGTCAATAATATCATATCCATGATGGTTGAAAAAAATTTAAATATTACTATAATCAGACTAGAAAGAATCGATATATAATTAGATTGGTTAAAAAATTTACTCACAAATTAAATTTAATGTAATAAAGATGTTTTGTTTATTTTTTTTAACCAACATTTTAACATATTTGTCAAAAAATTTCTAAATAAGCAAATGGACATTTTTATCGGAAATGTTTGGTAACCAAAGAAAATCAGCCAAAAACAATCGTAACTTACTAACTTGCCTTATTTAGTATTCATTAATTGTTGCGATAATTAATTAATGCTAAATAAGGCAAGTTCTGGCTGTTTTTTTGTCTACATAGCATTACCCTTTTTTTGGGTGTTCGTACATTTATCTTTTTTTAGTGTGTTTAGTGATTATAATTTAAAAGAAAGAAAAATATTTTCAAGTGATTTAATTGTCAATAAAATAATTATATTTTTTATTTTTTATTTTTATTTTTTTTATTATTTTTAAAAAAAAAATAAAAAATATAGTATTAGTTAGGAAGATACACACGCAGTCCTTTAGGTCTCTCCGAAATTGCCTGTGTTGGGAACCACCGGTAGGCAATAGTTTTAAAGTTAATTGTGATGCAAGCTTGTATATGGATTCAAATTTAGCGGGATTTGGGTGTATTATTAGAGATTCTAAGGGAGATTGGATCTCGGGCTGCTCTGGAAGCATTCCCCCTTGGTCTATAATCAGATGTGAATTATTTGCTGCTTGGAGGGGACTGGTTTTAGCTTAGGATTGCGGTTTGAGGGATATTATATGTGAAACAGATTGTCTTGACATTCTGCCCATCATGCATGAGCTTACAAGTGGGTATCCATCTGAAGTAACAGATTTAGTTCACAAGATTCAAGAGCTTTTATCTCGTCCTTGGCTTGTTCACGTTGAATGGGTGTCCCGAGAAGCAAATAAAGCTGCGGATTGGATGGCTAAATATGGTGCCAAGAGTAACTCTAATCATGTTATTTGGTCTGAGCCTGGTGTTGGTCTCCAACGAATCATCCGCTCGGATTTAGAATAGTTTTTGCTTTGTTTCTTTCCTTATTTAGTCACAAAAAAAAATACACACTCAGTCAATATCCAAATCCTTTTAGTAAATTTATATTTAGGAAAAAAGAAATATCACTTGAAAAACTCAGCTACGCTGCTTTTCTGCTTCACCTCACCACTATCTTACACATTGTTTGGTTTGATAGAAAATTGGTGGAAAGAAAATGGATGGAAAGAAAATGGATGGAAAATGATATTTTCCTTTGTTTGGTTATAAAAGAAAATAGGAAGGAAAGAAAATTTTTGTATGGGTCCCACTAAAAAAATTTTCTTTCCATCACAAGCAAGAAAACAAAGAGAAAAGTGCTATATTTTTGTATTTCCAATACTACCCTTAGTTATATTATTATTAACAAATATTAATATAAATTTAGTTTTAATATATTATTATAATAAAAATTTATATTTAAATATTATATGTATTAGATAAATAATTTAAATCAAATATATAAAATTATAATATTTTATAATATTTATAAAATATAATAAAACATGAATAAATAAAAATATTTATACTTTATTTTATGATAAGGGTATATGATTTTCATGATTTTCTTTCTTCTCACTTTTCTTTTCATCCAAACAAAAGAAAATTTTCTCTCTATTTTCTTTCCATCTATTTTCTATTCATCCAAACAACACACAAATAACTTAACTTTTCTTCCCATTTTCTTTCCTTTTATTTTTTTTCCTTCCATTTTCTTTTCAACATCTAAACAAACCCTTACTGCCGCCTAATTTGCATAGTTTCATAGCGCCTTTACTTTGCTTTGCATCCCAGTCACTTCTACTATGTTGTTGTTCTTAAACTCTCATCATTCCAAATTTCTTGATATATTGATTTTTTTTTGTCTAATAATATTGTTTAGATCTATTGTTTGAATATATGTTATATTTAATGGTTAGATATATGTTGCTTTTGGTGTTGATAAATAATGATAACTTTTTTCTTTCATTTTTTTAGCTCAAGCTCGAATTATATCAGTGCAAATCTGGTAAAAAAAGTTGCTCAAAATATAAAATTTTTGTTAAGTTTAAGTTCAGGTATAGTTTTAAAAAGATAAATTTGATTATAATTTAAAATTGAGTATGAATTTGGTCAAATTTGATTTTATCCCGCCCATGAATGTCTCTAATATTAGTTTGACGAAAATAATTAAGAAGAGTAAAGTATTATTTTTGTCCTCAACGTTTGGGGTAAATCCTATTTGTGTCCCTAACGTTTAAATCATCCTATTTGTATTCCTAACGTTTGTAAAATTGATTCAATGTTATCCTGCCGTCAATTACACATCATGAGCGCTTTAGTTTGAGTTTTAAAAATCTCTTCTTGAAGTTAGAATACAAATGTCTGGGATAGAATCGATGATCTACTCTGGAAAATAGCTCATCAAATGTTGAAACTAATTCCTACAACATTTACATAATTCACTTTTCTAGGGACATAATTGAATCTAAACACAAATAGTGGGTATAATATTAAAATCGAACACATCCAAGTGAGACCTAATTGAGAATGAATATATCCAAGTGAGAATAATTAAAAAATATAATCTGATTTATTAGTATAATTGATAGTAGGATAACATTGAATCACTTTTATAAACGTTAAGGATACAAATAGAATGATTTAAATGTTAGGAAAATAAATAGAACTTACCCCAAATATTATGGACAAAAACGATACTTTACTCTAATTAAGGATGTAATCGAGTCTAGGTAACCCAATTATTTGACCACAAATCCACAATCGAACCAATTCAATTAAAATGGTTTTAGTGATCCAAGGATATTCGAATATAATAAGATAAAAAAGTCATTTTTTATAAATTTTATTTATTTATTTATTTTAATTGAGTATCCAATTAGTGGAATCAAACTAATACCATTTTAGTTGAGTTCAATTGGTTCGGGTAAGAGTTTAAAAATGCTAAATCAATTCAAACTAACCAGATTATATTTTATAATTTTAATTGATTTGGATATATTTTTCACTTACCAAACTCTGTATTGATTTAAAGTTTTAGGAGCGTCCTTTGGGTTCACTCTGCTAGAGTTCATAGTTTCATATTTTTTTTTTTGTCAATTTTTTTTTCATCTCCTTTTACTTTCTTTTTTTAATTTTTTTTATTTCTAATTTATTTTCACTTGATTCCCTAATTTTTATTTCCTCTTCTAATTTATTTTTACACTGATTTTTTCTTCTCAAGGTTCTAAAAACCGGACCGATCATTAAACTGTTTTAGTCATTATTTTACTGGTCTAACCAGTCCAACTGGTGGTTCAACCGAAAAAATTATTTTAAAATAATAAATAAATTATAATATAAATATAGATATCGGAAGAAAAGTTTTGATAGACCAGAAGCTATTCGAGCTGCATCTGAACTTAAGTCTGGTAAGAATATGGCTAAATATTAGTTTAATTAATAGTACCTTGTTTTATGCTCCTATGTTCTTAATTGATAACTTCTAATACGTTATGGTTTCATAATTGGTAGATGAATGGTGGAGGTTATTCGGAGGCTCTGCTCCATGTTTACAAAAGATAGTTGTTCGCATTCTTAGCCAAGCATTTGCTTCTTCTGGGTGTGAGAGAAATTGGAGTCTTTTTTACCAGATTCATACAAAAAGAAGAAATAGATTGGAGCATGATAGACTGAATGACATTGTTTATGTTACCTATAATTTGCGTCTTAAATTCAGGTAATATATGTTTCATGAAATATCATATTATTTCATATGTAATCTTTATCATAACAAATTTGTAAATTATTAAATCTTCATATATTGTATTTAACTTTATAGGAAGGAAAAAGAAAAAAGAAAGCAAAAGACACAATATGATCCAATTGATTATGAAAGCATCAGTCTAGTTGACTTTTGGGTGACTGAAGAGGTTGTAGATGTGGATGACTTATTGCGTGAGTATAGTATATTTATTTTCTAATGATTTATTAGAATGTTGTTAGTTTATAATATAATGATAACATGTGTATTTTATTAGGTGAAATTGATGCTTATTTATATCAAAGTGGCGGTGGTAGTAGTGGTCTTTATGCTGCATCTCTTGATTCTTCTGCTCAAGAGGGTGGGAATGAAGGTGAAGATCATCCCACCGAAGCAGATTTGCAACAAGTTCTTACGGATTTTGATGATTGATAAATCATGATGTTGGGATTTAATATTTAGATATGCTTTTTTACTATTTAACTTTTGAGTTTGGATTTTGATAAGATCATATATATTTGGTTGATGATATTTTCTGTAGTGTTTTAAATTTCGAAGATATTTTAGGATTTATATCAGACTATAATTATATTTTAGGATGTTTGTTTATAATTTGTTTATTGTTCTATTCTAAAACGGTTTTTTCGGTTGAACTATCGGTTGGACCGGTTAGACCAGTAAACCAGTGACTAGAGCGGTTTGATGACCGATCCGATTTTCAGAACCTTGGTTTTAGCTGAAGATATCTTTGAAGGACTTTGAGCCTGTACATGGAGTCTGTCTAAAAGGATTTTCTCATATCGGATCTTTTCAGTAGGTATCATAGAAGGAGCTCTCTATGCAATTTGGAATAAACCAGAAGGATTCAGAGTAGTCGAAAAATTCAGGAACCAGTTTCAATCTGATGTAACTCAAATTGGGAGGGATTCTCCTTGGTTATTCAAGAGTTTTATTCTTCATGTTCGTAGATGGAAACAGTCAGTAAACATGGAGGATAATCACATCTCTTGTTTTTCTGTATGGGCACAATTTTGGGGATTGTCTGAACAATACAAAACGCTTGGCCAAAAATTGGGGGAGAGACTTGGACATATTGAAGATGTTACTCTGTTTGTAGTTAGAAGCAAAGATACACGCATAGTAAAGACTAAAGTGGAAATGAACAGTGATAAAAGAGTGAAGGATACACTGAAATTGTTTTATCCTAATCAGAAAATGCTGAAAATTGGAGTTTGCTATGAACAAATAAGTGTGTTTTGCACCTATTGTACGAAAATTGGGGCATGAACCTAAGAACTGCCAATCTTTTATTGATGATTCTCTCCAAGATAATATCAAGAAAGATAGAGTTGGTGAATGGCTTAAGGCAGATCAGGTTGGTAGGCGTTTAATTAAAAATAGAGCTTCCTTCAATCCTAATCAACCTCGGGATGGTTCTATTCCAGCTCAACCAAAGAAAAAATCTCCACCTGCTTAACTTTTTGAAAGTTTCTCAAAATTGAGTGTGCAAGATGATAAAAAAAATAGAATAATACAAAAATTGCTGCCAATTCGGGTTCTAGAGCTGAAAATGAGGGTGAATCAGATAACATTAGTACGGCTACTGATACTAATTCTTTTTCTAATGCTTTATTGAAGATATCCTATCCCCTGAATAATGTCTAACACAATAACAATGTCTTGTCCAAGTTTAAAAAGGAGAATAAAAAACCAAATCTGAAACAACTTGTCAGAAAATCTGTAATAGATTTTAAACGGAGGAATGGAGGTAATGTTACTGAAGATATTTCAAAAAAAATTGTCTCAATGATATTGTCTCAGATGCTATGACGGTAGAGGGTGTCAACCTTCAAGTGGCACCCAAAGAAATATGAAATTGCTATCATGGAATTGTCAGGGTTTAGGGAGACCCTTGACAATCCACAATCTTAAAGGGATTTGTAAATCCTGCTCGCCCGAGGTGGATTTATCTGTGAAACAAAAAATCAATCTCGACAAGTTAAAGAAAAACTAAGATCTTGTGGTTTCAAGGAATGGTTTATTGTGAATCCAGATGGATTATCTAGGGTTTGGCAATGGCATAGAGGGATGGTCGCAGTGTCCAGATTTTACAGCATTATAGATTTTTCATTGCGGTATCAGTTTTGACAGCTGGTTCTAATGATTCCTATAATGTCATAGGTATTTATCTCAATTCAAATGATCAACATATAATGGCTCAGTTTGCTGAATTAACTTCAGTCACCCAGTAGTTCCATGGTAAAGTTGTGTTAATGGATAATTTTAATGTCATTTCTAATCAATTGGAAAAAGTAGATGGAGGCGTTAAATCTCCTTCTTCTATTGAAGCTTTTAACAGTTTTATTGATGATAATTCTCTGATTGATATTGTATGGTCGAAAGACCATTCACCTGGTCGAATAGGCGGTGTGGTGATGAGTTGATATAGGAGAGATTGGACCGATTTCTAGTAGGATTTTATTGGTAACAAATCTATCCAAATGCATCAGTTTTTAGACTATCAGAATCCGGGTCGGATCATTATCCTCTTCTCTTAGACTCTAATCTGAGAACTGAGAGATCTAAACAGCTATTCAAATTCCAAGAAAGATGGTATTCCAATTGTAACACCATACCATACAGAGTCTT
Organism: Arachis ipaensis; assembly: GCF_000816755.2. Classification (NCBI taxonomy): domain Eukaryota; kingdom Viridiplantae; phylum Streptophyta; class Magnoliopsida; order Fabales; family Fabaceae; genus Arachis; species Arachis ipaensis. Next base: position 9,988,318 of record NC_029793.2, on the reverse strand, counting down.
ATGCTTAAGTCATAAAACAGGGGTGGCGAGGTATTACGACCTCTAAAAGTAAAATCTTATATATAATATAGTTGAAAAGAAGTCGTATCTAGGAGCATTTGAAGAAAAGTTAAACAAAGCATTAAACATAAAAGCGCATATCTCTCGTCGAAAAAGCGTGATCGTAAACAGGATAAATTAAGAACAAAGAATTATAGATACCTAGGAAAAGAGTTGCAAGAATACAGATAACAAAGCTTCTGACTCGGCTAGCGAAGTTAAAACCGGACATAGCATATATACATATATACATGAGAATCCCAAAAGTTCTTCGCTTTCAGAAGCTCTCAGTATGCCTCAGCGAGGTGCCTCACGTCCTGCATCTGAAAACCACAAAATACGTATGGAATGAGGACCAGAGGTTCTCGGTATGGTAACAGTACCTACATAACTAACATATAAGGTCACGGGAAAGCCAGAGGTGATCCTAGAACTTCCGACATTTGATTCACTCTTATAAAACACAACAAAACAAAAAAATTTAGGCGACTAACTAAGGATCTTCCTTCTAATCTAACACTTCCCTTTCCAACTCCTCCAAACCTCCCAACTGCCATTGGACTTATTTGTTTTTCAAACACAGATAGTACATACAAAGAAATCATAATTAGAGCACAGATACAGCAGATAAACAGGTAGCAAGTAGTTAATGTGATCAATTAGGCATTCCAAAACAAGCACACCAAACAAACACATAGATACATATGATGTATGCCTGTCCTATGGCTGATGAGTCTCATCTGTTGGTTATATAGCCAACCCGACAAGTCCTGGTAGCTAACCATTGGACTGTCCCTCTGTCGTGCATCCCCAATTCTCAAATCATACTCATATAACACACACATGTGTATATCCACGGGGATGAGCTCATCCGGAAAGGTATAAGTGTCCGACCACACTTACGAGATAGGGTTAGTAGAGTATTATAACACCCTACCACACAGAACTTTATGCTTAAGCCGTAAAACAGAGGTGGTATGGTATTATAACCTCTAAAACAAAAAAAATATATATAATAATACTGAAAAGGATATAGTATACGAGGAACCTTGAAAAACGGATAAAGCAAAATCATAAAATAAAAAGCACAACGCTCAGTGGACAAGATTACTTGCGTGCAAAGAAATCTAAGCTTCATAAGCATAACTAAACAAAAAGTAGGCATAGAGGGTCAAAAAAATACAAAATAACAAGCTTCTAACTCAGCATGTGAAGGTAAGGCTGGCCGGAGAATATTTACATACATATATACATAACTCGAAATCTGAAATAGGTACTAAACCCTAGTTCTCCTTAATCCTCTAAGAGGTACAAAATAAAGTAATTTGTCGAAGAGTTAAATACATAAGTTTATATACAATTATACACCAAAATAAAGTCTCAGAAACCACATCGCTGTAGAACTCCAGACGCCTACCGAGGAGCCTCTTGACCTGCATCTGAAAAATAACAATATTGTATGGAATGAGAACTAGGGGGTTCTCAGCATGGTAAAGGTGTCACGCACATAAGATATAAGGTCCTGGGAATGCCAGAGGCAATCCTAGAACGCCGACACTCAGATTATAAAGCTTAAAGTACTAAAACAAAAACCATAAATGGGTGGCATTCTAAGAATATCTAAGCCTAGCTTAAACTTAACCTTAACACTAAGCCTTTTCACCTTTCCTCCATTCCTCCATCTCCGGTGAGTTTGCATAGACAGATAAACAGACAAAGGTAAACACAAGTAGAGTACACGTAATACAGTTAGCAAGTATAACAATTGACATACTATAAACAACAAGGCATTCTCAATTAATGCATACCAAACAAAGCAAACAACATGCACATGATGTATGCTTGTCCTATGTCTGATGAGGCTCATCTGTCAGTTATCAAGCCAACCCAACAAGTCCGGCTGCTAAACCCTGGACTGTCCCCCCGTCGCGCATCCCAGGGAAACTCGTATCTTAGATAATTGAGTGCATAAGCCAAGTAATATTCATAATCATTTGTTAACATAGCATATTCATATCATTAGAGTCATACTACCATTTGCACTACAAATGTTCACATTTCCATCTATAATTCATCAATTTTCAACCTTACTTCAACCCCAAGTTACCTCCATTTCCTAGCTTCATCTTATTACTAGACTTACTACCATGATCTAGGGTTAAAAGAATGAAATAGAGGTTCAAAGGTTGAAATTTGAACTTTAAAACACAAAAATCCATTCTTGCTGAAACAGGAGCCACGCGTATGCGTGGGCGTGCCTGTTAGACCGTTTCGCGTACGCATGTGCACAGGCAGAAGCGCACGGCCGCGTATGAGGAAGTACGCGTACGCAAACACCCCAGGTCACGCGTACGCGTGGGCTACGCGTACGAGTGGGTTGGCATTTTTGGTCCATTTCGCGTATGCATACCTATGTACGCGTACACATATACCCGAGGCAGAAGCGACCCTTCGTGAATGAAGGGTATGCGTACGCATGCAATGGGGTTTTTGTAAAAATTTGGCTAAGCCTGAAAATCTGCAGAATCTAGTTTTGAATTCCAAACTTTCGATGCGCATAACTTTTTCTTTTTAAATCATTTTTCATCTGTTCTTTCAAACGGCGTAAACTTTACGGACCCAATTTTCTTATGAAATAAATTTGAAATCATTTGGGGGTCCGGAAGCCGAGTTATGACTCGCTGAAGTTCGGCAAAAAATCAACTTTATACAAAACCTCAATTTTCTTTAAAACCTAACTCAAACTCAACATACATACACCAAAATCATGAACACAACAACCTTCACAGCCTACCATTCCTCAACCTTAACAATTCCATGCATCAATTTCCCAAATACATCAACAAAATTACCATTCACCAAATCAATATATCCATACATTCATATCATTATATCAATCATTATCAACTCACCACTTAACATTCTATCATCATAAATAGCAATCAATATCAAGGGTGCTAATCACTAAACATACTCATATGTTCCAACCTATCCTATGGTCATCTAGCCTAAGTTTTCACAGAACATTATATATTAAAATGCAAGAAACCTAAACTATACCTTGGCTGGTTTTAATGTATTACCCAAGGCAAATCATCAAAGCCAAACACAAAAGTCCAAAATCACCAAAGCATTGACACTAATCCTCCACCAAGCCTTCCAATGCCAAAAATCAAGTTCCAATATATGTATATACACCTAAATTTACATTTTTCACATATCCATATAGAAAATTCAATACCCACATACTAAATCAATGAATTCACTAGGGTTAATGATCCTTATCATATCCACAGACCAAACGAACCAAACCCAACAAGTTCTGCAAGCTAAATCAAACCTAGAGTATCGAATTCAACAAAATCTCAATATAGATACTCACAAATTTTCGAAATTCAAGGGGTAGAGAAACTGGAGTGAGGCTTACCTATGAAATTGTTCTGATAAATTCGTAGAGCTCGACACGGTGGTCACGTGACCGCAAACGATGTGGCGATCGGAGCTCGGAGTGAAAAGTTGTGGTGGTTTGATTGAGGTGCTAGGGTTTTGTCTTTTCCCGCCTCACCATGAGTATTGCTTCAGCGTTTATGCTGAATGAGGGGAAGAAGAATGCTTCTTCTTAAGTTATTTTGGGCTGACTTGTTGGGCTTGGGCCCATCTTGGGTCCGGTATGACCGGTTTAGCTCGTTCGGCCCAATCTTGGGTCAAATTCTTTGAAATTGATGTCAAAATTCTCGTTTTAATTAGCTCTATTTTATTTTATTATAAAATTCACATTTCTCATTTCTCATTTTCTTTATAAAAATTTAATTTATTGATTAATTATCTGCTAATTTTACGGGGTTTACATCCTACCCATCTAATCAAGAATTTTGCCCTCAAAATTCAGATTCAGTTATCTGAAAGAGGTATGGGTAGCCCTTCCGCATATCTAGTTTGAGTTCCCACATATGTTTCTCACTTCCATCTCCACTCTCAGCATCCTTTACTAACATAACTTCTCTTCTGCATAGCTGCTTGGCAATGGTATCTTATTTTAAATCCTAACCGAGGTTACTTAAATCGTTAGATCCTTCCTCAGTTGCATTGGTTCTAGTTATAATACGTGATTGGTATCAGAAGTATACTCCTGAAACAGAGACATAAAATACATCGTACCGGTTCAAAAGATGTGGGGATAGAGTTACCCGATATACCACTAGCCCAATTGTCTTCAGAATCTGAAATAGTCCATCCTTGCCATTAATTCAGGTCCTAAAACACTTCGGTTTCAACTCCTTAATCTTGATTTACTTATTGATTCCAGTTTGTTAAAGTAACCTTGACGAGTACAGGACTTCCTTCTTCAAACTTGAAAAGTTTTCTCTTCAGGTCTGCATAACTCTTCTATCGGCTTTTCATAGAGAGAATCTTAACTCGAAGTTGCGTAGCTTTTCTCCGTTGTCTCGACTATTAAATTTAGGAACTAAAATGTTTGATGCTCTAGTTTATTTATCAATATAGAGGCATTTAGCGCACTGTGAAGCCTCACCTTCTTTCTGATGTATAGTCTCGTTAATATCCCCGATAAATAGTTTGCTCCGATGGATGGAATGGACTTGGTCACTTGATCCCCGATTACCTAACAGCATCACCTTTTGTGCTAGAACTCGTCAATCTATTACAAAATAAATAACCACCCTTCCTCACTTTCAGTGTAGAATCTTCAATGGTTGCAGCATTTCCAATGGCTTCTGGTGGTCACTCTTTACTTTCTCATGTGTTAAACACGCAATCACATGCGTCGCCACTTCGTCCTTTATTTCTGGCCACTCAAAAATATCTTCTTGAATTTCTGGTACATTTTAGTAATTTCAGGATAATTTCGAAAATCCTCTCTTGTGAGCTTTGGATGATAGTTTTTCGTCTCAACTTCCAATTTCGATGCAAAATTCTCTCTTGGTATCTTCTTGACTCAACAAGCTTCAATACCTTTCGTAGCTCCTTATCACCATTATTGCACTCCCTAAGTTCTCGACTTTACGATCTCTTGTAATTGTAATTAGTTCAGTCTGACACCTCCATCCATTTTCTCAACACCCAACTTAAGACCTTAACATACTTAACAGTTCTTTCTCCTTGGTCATCCAAGCAATACTCGGAGACTTCCTGCTCAGGCGTCTGTCACCACTTCACGATTCGTGCACATCCTATTTCCCTTGATAATGCATCGCAATAATTCTGAGTAGTTAATTAAATTAAGGTATCATGGCTACTGGCACTGAGGTTAACCCTTCTCTCGAGATTCGAAATCTCTCTTCGCATGCTCGGGGTACCAAATGCATCATTAACATATGGATCTGAAAGAGCAGCAAGCTTCTTCACATTTAGGTATCCATGCAGATGGTGCATTCTAGCGCACTAACCTAATCATAAGCATCACAATTGGCAAGAATTTAAAGCTCCAAAACTCCACTGGATGGCACACACTTACATTTTTCACCTTCCGCGTCTAAAAATCTTGCTCTAAGGAATCAACGTCTTGATGGTTACAGCTAGGATTCATACGCGATACTAAGATAGGCTCGAGTTGATTTTCAAAAAGACATTTAGCTAGAAAGACGAATGAACAACACGAACGGTGTTTGTGAGAATTCAGAAAGAAAATCTTGTGTACGGTCAAACAGAGTTGTACCAAAATAATGGAATGCACAAGAAAAGAAATCTAGGTGCATCTCAAGAAAATAGTTCAAATCAAGGATCTTTGGTAGAAAGAACAAAGCGTATAGAGTCAAAGAAGTCTCAGCTGATTCTGAAGAACACAATTTGCGAATAAGAGCAACTCCACTCACAACGAGCTCCTGAGAATCAAGGATTATGTAATTATACTAGCCTACTAGGACAAGTTCAGGCTTATTCTAAAAGAGACAAGCTTTATGTGAGCAAGGAATAGGATTAGAAGAACGATGAATTCGGCTTTTCAAGAAGGAATTTAAGATAGAGTTTTCAATGTAAGCTATAAAAGAAAGGTTAGATTAAGTTGTGAAGATTAGTTGGCGCACCCTTACTCTCGCATAGAGCTTCCTGTTGCTGTCTTTCCTCTTCACTTAACATAACCAGTACCTTCCACAGAAAAACACTTGGTTGAATGGCTTTCTTTTCTGCTACTTCCTTCAACTGCCTTCTAATTTCTGTTGATTATCATGGTGTCTTTTATCATGGTGCAATCGAAGTTAATCCGGCTTCCGGCACTAAGTCTATCGCAAACTCACTCTCTCTCTGAGATGGAAATTCTGGTACACCTTCAAGAATTGTCTCGAAAGTTCTCTCGTATAGGGACTTGGTTTCATCTCCACTCGTCTCTTAAACAATTAGCTACTAAAGGTTGAATCCGCTCTATTCCTCTTCCTCGCAGTTTACCGTCACTGGATTTCAAACGATAACTCCGCGTAGCTCTCAACAGTTTTGATTCTTTAGATATAATCCAACCCGCTTCCGCTGCGTCACTCTAATTCTTATCCTCCAAGAGCCTAGCCACTCCTCTAAGTTAACTAAATATCACTCCATCTCAACAACTAATAGTCTTCGACTAATTATTAACTTGGACTTCATGATTATCAAAACATGTCATGCGTCACGAATGAATATTACATATCAATGGGATGCAAGGAGTTTAGAAATTCAGCTGCTATTTTGCGATTACCTCGGGTCTGAGAATCAGATTCGATTGCATCCCGGCCTTTCCGGTGTGGACAATCCCGAGATACATGTCCTGGTTCCCTGCATTTGTAACATATGCCTAGTCTAGCCTTGCATGGTCTGTTTGGATGATATTTTTTACATCTTGGACACTTTAAGTCTTCTGGTTGAGTACTAGTCTACCTTTCTGAATCATGTCCCTGACGGTTGTCGTTCCTTCGGTCATTGTTCCGGCGTTGAGAACGTGGAGTAGCAAAACGACCCCTCTTGAAAACTTGACTCCTTGGTGTAATCTTATTTCCCTTTCTCTCTGTGACAGATTCCCGGCGAACACACCTTGTCACCTCAGTCCTCCTAGAGCTTTCTTCTGTTGCTAGTTCTGTGCTAACTTGCTCTGGATAATTCATTGTTTCCATTGTACTCAAAACATTATTTCTGCCTTCATATCTATTACCACCGTCATTGCCAGTTCTAGCTTGGGGTTCCATCCTATCCATCGCTCGGCTTGTCGCAGCAGCAACAGCACCGAGGGCAGCAACAGCACTCGTCATTGTGGTCACGAGATCGGTCAAACTACCTGCCGGTATGGTTACCTCATTACCTCTCCGTCTCCGACCTCGATTACGCCTGTGACTGTGCCCACGAGACGTCATTTGGTTCCTGTTCTCACCAAGCAAGTGATATCAAGGTGATCAGTCTCAATATCACAAGTCTAGTGTTTCAAAGTCCCAAATGCATGCTCATGGACATTCATGCCATATATATCAGTTAGATATCCTAATCAGCATGTATAGACACTCAGAGTATGCCCAGAAGCATAGTCAGTCCATCCTCCAGGCTCTATAGGAACGAACTGCTCTGATACCATAATGTAACACCCTACCACACAGAGCTTTACGCTTAAGCCGTAAAACATAGGTGGTATGGTATTACGACTTCTAAAACAATATATATATATATATATATATATATTGAAAAGGATATAGTATACAAGGAGCCTTGAAAAATGGATAAAGCAAAATCGTAAAATAAAAAGTGCAACGCTCAGAGGAAGAGATTACTTGCGAGCAAAGAAATCTAAGTTTAATAAGCATAACTAAACAGAAAGTAGGCATAGAGGGTCAAAAAAATACAAAATAACAAGCTTCTAACTTAGCCTGTGAAGCTAAGGCTAGCCGAAGAATATTTACATACATATATACATAACCCGAAATCTAAAATAGGTACATAAACCCTAGTTCTCCTTAATCCTCTAAGAGGTACAAAATAAAGTAAGTTGTCGGAGAGTTAAATATATAAGTTTATATACAATTATACACCAAAATAAAGTCCCAGAAACCACTTCGCTGTAGATCTCCAGACGCCTGATGAATCCATATTTGATGATGATTTTTGGTTGAAATTGAATGGATTTCATCATATAAACTTGCACTTATTCCCTTAAATAACATGGTTTTGAACTTTCCTCCTAATTTGTGCTTGATTATGAAAACATGCTCTTTTGTGCCTAATTTGATTAATTTTATCCCATTCGCCTTCCATTCGATGCCTTGATGTTGTTCATGAGTGATTTCAGATGTATAAGGTAGGAATGTCTTAGCTTGGAGAGAATGGAAGAGGAGCATGCAAAGTGGAGGAAGCATGAAGAATCAAAGGAGAAGAGCACAGTGATGTGTGCGTGCGCACAGACCTACGAGTGTACGCACAACCATTAGAGCAGAGCCACGCGTGCGCGTGAGCCGCATCATGCGTGTCACGCATCCATTCAAGTATCACCTAGGCTGCGTTTGTTTTGTGTATCCTTTAATACATAGACACAGAGACATAGACATTGAAGATACAGACACAATAAGACACAAATTTTTTTAAACTTGTTTGGTATACAAATACAAAACAGAAGACACAAATCACAATCATATTAAATTTCAATATTACCCTTATTGTAAACTGTTATCAGTACCACCACTACACAACTCCTATCTCAACCAAACTACCACCATTCAGCCACCATCTCAACAAAAAATAACTACCAATAACAATCTAAAAATTTAATCTAACAAATATCAACAAAAAATTCAATCTAACAAAATTAATACAAAATTATTTTAACAAAAATTCAAACAAATAAAAAATGAAATTATACAAAAACAAAAAAGTAGTGCCAGAAATGAGAACTGATCTGAAACATAGTAACAAAGTACAGATCTAGAAACACAGTGCGCGGAAGAACGGTCTGAAAATATGGTGACAGACGAGAGAACGGTGCGCAGATATATATTGTTGACGAGAAGTGAAGCAGAGGCAACAACTGCAAAAAGTGACGGCGGCGAAGAGAAAAAAAAAGTGAGGGAGGAAAAAAAGGAGGAAGGGATAGGGTGGTAGCGGTGGTCTGGGTGGAAGAAAGGGAGGAGATGTGGTCGTCTGGGTGGAAGAAAGAAGGTGGAAGGAAAGGAAGAAGAGAGGCAGCAGTGATTTGGGTAGAAGGAAAGGAGAAAGAGAGGCGGCGGCAGACTAGTGGTACGACGGGAGGAGAGGCGGCGGCAGGCTAGTGGTACGACGGTAGGAGAGGCGGCGGTGGTCGGAGTGACAAGAAGAGAAGATGAGAGGTTAAACTCTTTGTATTTTGGAAGTGGAAGGGAAAATGGATGAAAGAAGACTGAGGAAGGAGAAGAATTTGAAGGGTAATTATGAAAATTAAATGTTAAAAATAGTGTGTCTATGTCTCAAGTTTAGTGTTCCACCCCTCCCTGCTATACACAAATTTTGTGTCTTTATGTGCCTTTGTGTCTTCTCGTGTCTATCAAAATTTTGTATCTTACTAACTAAACGAAGAACGTGTGCTTCCGTGTCTATGTCTTGGGTAGACACACCCACTAACCAAACGCACGCCTAGTGTGCGTGCGCACACGTCTGTGCGTATGCACAGGTGTCCGCACATACCTTCATTAAAAATGTACGTGACTCGTAATTTTGGTGGATTGGAGGCCCATTTATGAAGCCATTGAGCTCATAATGAAGGGAAAATGAAGATCATAGCATAGCATAACATTAGGGGTAGCTTAGGAGTAGTAGTAGGAAGCTTTAGTATAGTTTTTTTCTTTAAGTTTTTCATCATCAAGTTTTTTTATTAGGGTTTATACTAGGGTTTTTACATTCAAGTGCCATTTCCATTTTTTATCTTGGATTTGCTAGCTTCCATTGTAAGTATCTCTTTGTTACTACTCTTTATAGCTACATTGTTCTTACTCTTTCTTATATTTTAAGTTATAGTTCAATTTTACTTTTCTTTTACAATTTCAATTTCTTGTTGATGAATTTGATGATTGATGATTGATGATTGTTATATGTCTTCTTGAGTTGTTATTATTGATTGAGATTATTTGTTGCTTTTAGTTTCAAGCATTTTCTCATTTTTCCCATGTTTAGTGTTTTCGCCCACCAAGTGTTCGACAAAATGTCAATTATGATTTTGGGCTAGTTTTCTATCTCTTGGCTTGGGGAAAGTGAGCAATTGGGTTCCTAGAGTTAGAATGTCCAACATTTAGTGTCAATTCTTTGATTGTTAATTGTTCTTGTTCCTACTAACGCTAATTTGTTGCTAAGGCAATTAGCAAGCAATTTAGGATTTGTGGGTTAAGAACACTTATGCTCATTTAACTTACTCTCCGATGTGAGGGTTAATCGAGTGAGATTAATCCATTCTAATTGTCATAGTTGTGGTTCCAACAAGGAAAGAACCCTTAGCTCATTCCAAGCCAAGATACCTTTTATGCTTTAAATCTTTCATACACATTTACATTAATCCCTTTTATACCTTACTTGTCTATATTTCATAGTTAGTTCGTTAATTCCTTTATTAGTTCATTTATCACAATTTTGCATGTTCTTTTATTGCTTTATATGTTTATCTCTTCATTGAAAACCCCATGAGCATCACAACCAGAATTGTACACTCATTGGTCTCAAGTGTCCTTGGAAGACGACCCGGAAACTAAACACTCCCGGAATTGAATTGATTTTTAATAGTGACATCTCTTTGAATTCAAACTTTGATTGTGAGTCGTTTGTGGGTTAGGACTATACTTGCAACGTCAATTCTATTTTGAGGAAAATTCCCAACCCTCTTTGGGCTAATCATCAAGTTTTTGGTGCCGTTGCCGGGGATTCACTTTAAGTTCAATGAGTGCTATAATTTTGGTTGTTGTAAATATGTGAATAGTGTGAATACTTGATTTTTGTTTGCTACTTGGCACTAATTTGTAGATAGCGTTTCTATCTAGCTAGTCTTAGTTGTTATTGATTGTTAAGTTAGTTTTTGTTTATTTGTCTATTCTTGTTTTACTTTTCATAATTGCATGCTTTTATTACTTCCTCAGTTGAATGACACGGTCGCTTCCAGACCCGAGCTTGGCCCCTTTTGATCCGAAAATAGAAAGAACTTTAACTCATATTAGGCAAGCTCAGCGCCGGCTAGCATTTATGAATAGTGAATCGAGCTTGCTTGAAGAGCACACCAATTCACTATCACCATCAATATGTGACCATCATTCTTCAATTAACGAGAAAATCTTATATTCATCTGTGGAGAGTACTGAAATCTTTTTTGAGTGACTCAGGTGACAACACCATGGTGGATCCACCTCGTAGAATCACCTTAAGGGAAGCCGGAGCTCCTGATATTAACTTGCAACTGATACAAATCCGGTATCCGGCTTTGGATCCAAATTTTGAGCTCAAGACCGGCACGATAAACTTGCCCCCCAAATACAATGGACTACCCGGAGAAGACCCCCTTAAGCATCGTAAGGACTTTCAAGTTGCATGCTCCACTGCGAGAAGACATGGTGCGGATGAAGTAGCAGTTTTGGTGTTCGCTTTCCCTTTCTCTTTGGAGAGAAAAGCAAAAGAATGGTTCTATACTCAACTAGGAGATGTGATTTCCAATTGGGACTTGCTACGTAAGGAATTCCTGGAAAAGTTCTATCCTCAGAAGACAGATAAGCTGCGAAAGGAAATCTCTTGCATTATGCAAAGAGATGGGGGGACTCTTTATGAGTACTGGGAGAGATTCAAGAAGTTGTTGGAAGCTTGCTCCACCATTGTATTGACGAGTTGGTGCTTATTAGTTATTTTTGTCAAGGGATGAACCCCCAAGATAAGCTTCTTCTAGATGCCTCTAGTGGAGGATCCCTCACCAAAAACAAGACTGCCTCGGAAGCTTGGAAAATCATAGCGGACTTGGCGGACTCCACTCAACACTCAAGGGCGAGAAATCCACAACCAAAATCTTTAAGTGAAGTTTCTCCTTCCGGAGATGCCATTTTGACTATGACCCTCGGTGAGATGACAATTTTGTTGAGACAAATCACCCAAGGGCAACAAATTTCCCAAGATTTGCTATCTCATCCACCTCAACCTCCAAGAATCGAAGGACCACCAAGATCATGCGGTATTTGTGCTTGTAACAACCATTACACTGATGAGTGCCCTCAACTCCAAGAGGACACTACATTAGCGGTAGCTAATCCATACCCACAAAGGTCCAGCTATAATCAAGGAACTCCTCAACATGGAGGAAATCAAAACCAAGGATGGAGGGATAATTCTAATCAAAGGTAGAACCAAGCCCCTCAAGCTCAACCATACCCAAACATGCAAGCCTACTATCATCAACCTACCCAAGGTCAACCACAATACCAACAACCCTACCAACAATCCTACCAACAACCACCACAATCTCAACCTCAAGGGAGGTATCAACATCCAAATAGTAGATCTAACCCTCTCAAGGTAATCAAGCCCCTCCTCCTAATCAACCTTACATGAATGACACACTTCAAACCTTTATGCAAGAGCAACAGAAGTTTCACAAGAAACAAGAAACATATATGGCTACTATTGCCGAAACTCTCTTCCGTTTGACTCTTTCTCCTCCGACTACACTAAATGCCCAACAAGCCTCAACTTCTAGTGGTTTACCTTCTCAACCCCAACCGAATCCAAAGGAAAGCATCAATGCTATCACCCTTAGGAGTGGCACCAAGTTGGATGAAATTGGTGTTGTGCCTACAAGTTTGAGTGAGGAAACCCACAATGAAGAGGTGGAAGGTGATGTGAAAGTGATGAAGGATGAGGAGAAAAATGTTGCAAAAGGTAAGGACGAACCACTCAAGGCCAAGGAGCCAAAGAGGAAGAATCCACTTGAAGAGCCTATGCCAATCCCATTTCCAACTTTGGCTAAGAAGGCTAAGAAGTAAGAAGAACTTGACCCCAGCATGGTGGAAATTTTTAAGAATGTTGAAGTCACCGTCCCTCTCTTTCAAGCCATTCAACAAGTGCCCAAGTATGCCAAGTTCCTCAAAGATGTTTGCACACATAAGGACAAGATTGGCGAATTCAACAAAAGGCCGGTAGATGATTCTATCTCTTCTCTAATTCCTGAAAAATACAATGATCCCGGTCCATGTTTGGTTACTTGTTTGATTGGTGGGATAATGTTCATGGATTGTATGTGCAACTTGGGAGCGTGCGTAAGCATTATGCCACTCCCCATTTATGAGAGATTGAACTTGTCACCCCTAAAGAGGTCCGGGGCGAGATTTGTGTTGGCAGATAAGAGCATTGTATCAGTTGTGGGGATTGCGGAAAATGTCCTAGTTGACATCTAAGGTTTACTCTTCCCGGTAGATTTTCACATCCTAGAGACCCCTCACGTTGACTCAGACAAGCCATCATCCATTCTACTTGGAAGGCCATTTTTGAAGACATCCCGGTTCAAGCTGGATGCACATTCAGGAGTCTATTCTTTTGAGGCTGATGGCAAGGTAGTAAAGTTCACTTTGGAGGAATTCAAGAAACCCATTCTCGAAGCCTACTCTATCTTTGGGTGCGATATAATTGAAGATCAAGTGATTGAGGTTGGCAAGGAACAAGAAGAAGAGAATGTTGCCAAGAAGTCTAATTCAATGGATCACACTCAACCCAAGAATGCCAAGGAGTTGGAGATTTTCCTCCTTGGAGAAGTCTCAAATTGATCAATGAAGCCATGCAAAGTCCAACTTAGGACTTTAAACCAAAGTTCTTGGTTGGAGACACCCCACCATGGTAATATTGTTCCAACTTTATCCTTTGTTTATAGCTTTTTGAATTAGTTGTTTTCTTGTGATATGATGATTAGCTTAGGTTTGGTTTGATATTTTTTTTTAGTTAAATAAGTTGAATTGCTTGTGGATCATGAATTTGTGAATGTTTGTATGATTTGGGATTGATATGTTGATGCACTAAGGGTTGGTACCTTAGTTTTGAAAAGAAAAATTTTTGTGAAACAGGGCATCTGTGCGTACGCACCCTGCTGTGCATACGCACACAACTGCATTTTTCACCATCTGTGTGTGTGCACGAGCTTATGCGTCCGCACACCCATTGCAGTACCCTCTGGTTGCAGCGCCAGCACAGTCTGTGCGTGGGCACTTCCTGTTTTCTATGACCTGTGTGTGTGCACGGCTTTGTGCGTACGCGCGTATTTCCCTTTTTGCGCTATCTGTACGGCCGCACAGACGTGTGCGTCCGCACACCAATTGACAGCCCTCTGGTGGGAGCGTTGGCATGAGTTGTGCGCGTGAACACCCTCCCTATGTTTGCTTCTGTGCGTGCGCATAGACCTGTGTGAGCACGCACACATGATTCTGTACCTCAAGCAATTTCTTTTCGATTTCTTTTAAAAAAGAAAAAAAAAGAAACCATCTGTGTGAGCGCACGCCCCTGTGCGTCCACACGCTTTAGTGCAACCCATCTGGTGGGAGCGATCGCACGCTTTGTGTGCTCGCATCCCCTTATCTTTTTTGCGTCTTGTGCGTGTGATGCGTGAGCATCTTTCCTATCTTTTCCTAGTGAATTTGCATCTAATTTGTTGAGTTTAATAAAGAATTAATTATCTTTTAACCAATATGGATGCTACTTTGAGTCTTGTGCAATTTTGTTTATTTTAGGTAGCATTCGGCTAGATTTGATGGAGTTTCTGCAGTACAAGAATCAAAGGAGATGGCAACGAGAAGCGACGCGTGCGCATGACTGACGCGTACGCGTGAATGGGAGCTTTTCATGGTGACGCGTGCGTGTGACTGACGTGTACGTGTGATTTGAAGATTTGCACAGCGACGCGTGCGCGTGACTGACGCGTACGTGTGGCACGCGAAAAAGGCCATCGACGCGTACGCGTGACTGACACGTACGCGTGACATGCACCACGTGCAGAAAACACAGAAAAACGCTGGGGCGATTTCGGGGCTGTTTTGACTCAGTTTTAAGCCCAGAAAACACATATTAGAAGCTACAAAATGGACAAAACGAGTGGTCCCCACCCATCAACTGAAGACTTGTTAATTAATTCTAATTTAAAATTCAAATATTATTTTTAGGAAAAGATATTATTTTAGTTTTAGAAGATAGATTTTAAATTTTATTAGGATTAGATATAAAAAGGGATGCCAACAGGGTGGTTCCAACACAACATTATTCCATTCCAATTTACAATCCTAGTTTTTCTCTCTACACCATGAGCAACTAAACCTCCACTGTTAAGGTTAGGAGCTCTGTCTATTGTATGGATTGATTTTATTGTTTTTCTATTTTAATTCATGTTTTGATTTATAATTCAAGAATTGTTTTCGTTCTTTATTCTATGAATTTGGGTGGAACGGAAGTATGACCCTCTTTCTAATTGCGTTCTTGTATAACTTGGAAAAGCTCTTTACTTGAACAATAGCTTGAAAACAAATTCTCCTAAATTTTAATTATCTGGATTTAACGGGATACGTGACATATAATCTTCTTATATTTTGGCTAATTAGGATTTCTGTGGCATATAACTAGAATTGAACTTCATCCTTTAATTGGAATTAATTGACCAAGGAATTGGCTGTTGATGAATTTTAGAGGAGACTAGAAAGGTCTAAGGAATTAGGGTCTAGTCACATATAGTTGCCATGAATTAAATCTTACATGATTAAAATAAATTAATAAGAAAAGTTAATTCAGAAAATAGATAACTCTGAAGCTTTAACTGTTTCTCCATACTTTACTCCCAATCCATTTAC
Organism: Arachis ipaensis; assembly: GCF_000816755.2. NCBI lineage: Eukaryota > Viridiplantae > Streptophyta > Magnoliopsida > Fabales > Fabaceae > Arachis > Arachis ipaensis. The sequence goes on along the minus strand of NC_029793.2, from coordinate 9,972,506 downwards.
TTTACTATTTTACTTTCTGTATGATTGTTTAATGCTCTTTGAATATTCAAACACTCTTTTCTGTTTGTCTAACTAAGCCAATTAATCAATCATTGTTGCTTAGTCCTTAAATCCTCGTGGGATCGACCCTCACTCACCTGAGGTATTACTTGGTACGACCCGGTGCACTTGCCGGTTAGTAGTGTGGTTATAAATTTCGCACCAGCGTGCGCGCACACCCCTCTTTCTAGCCACCCCTGTGTGCGTGCTCACAGCTGTGTGTGTGCACACTCCAATACACACCCTCTGTTTGCAGCGATCGAACGTTGTGTGCGTTCGCACCCCTCTAATTTCTGCCTTCTGTGCGTGCGCACAGGTCTTTGTGCGTACGCACACGACTCGTTTTGGGCAATAAGAGGGCACGCTCCCTTGTTGAGCAGCAGCTCTCTTCTTTTCTTCTTCTTTTTACTACTGCTGCTCTCTACCTCTGCCCAGCCTCTCAGGCGACCCCGCCGCTGTCTGCCCGCCGCCATCTCTATCTCTCATACCCTCTCTCTCTTACTTCTCTTTTCTTTCTTTCTCTCTTTTCTTTCTTCACCAGCGGTGAGTTTTTCTCCTCCGATGCTTTTCCGGCGAACCCAACTGCTGCAAGCTCGCAGTAACTATAAGGAGTGCCATTGTTTCTTCCCCAATTCTTGTTTTCTCAACCTTCAATTTTAAGGTTCTTATTTTCTTTTTGTGTTGATTTTTGAAATTGTGTTTATTTTCTTTTCATGTTGCTTAGATTAAGTTTATTGCTTTCTTTGTCTCTCTTTGTATTGCAAGTGTTGGTATTTGATTGATTTTAAGCTTAAATGTCATGAGTTTGCACAATGCACATTAATTGTTTGATGAAATGCCTCTATGAAACTTTTGTTTGATTCATGTGAATTGGCCATCATATGCTTTCAACATTCTCTTGTGTGGTATTTGTTATGATTTGTGCAAGTTCAAATATGGTTGTTGATGATGAATTTACCAATTCATTTCCTTGTTTGTATGCTTGAAGTTCCGAACACCCAACCCTTTCATGACTTGTGTACTTTGTTGATGGGTGATTTTGGTGAAAATGCATTGTGGAATAAAAATTTCATTATTCATCATGGAATTTTGATTAAGTGATCACTTTACAAATGTTCAACTTTTGATAATGTCTTGATCAAATATCTTTTGGCTTTAAATCAAGAACATTGTACATGTGATTACCACTTCTTGAAAATGAACAATTGACAAGTCACTTTGAGTGAATGGTTATTGTTGTTGTACAACCTCTTTTGTTAAAGAACTTTCATGCCGACAACCTCAATGACCATTCCACTCAAAGAATTTAAATGAATCATTTGGTGCTTGCTTGAAGTTGCTTTCATGTCCATGCTTTAGTCTTGCAACTTAAACACTTGATTGAGAAGCATCGAACTTTGATTGTTTTACAATGTGATTGCCTTTTTATCAAGCCGGTGTGTGTGTTCTTATCGCGCGTATTTTTAGAATACACACACTGTTGTCTCTTAAATCACACTATTTTGAAAGCTTCCAATTGGGAATTTAAACTCTTCTTCAGTTTATTGGTGCTTCCTCAATAATATTGTTTTATTTGTTGCCGGATAATCTTTAAACCTTTTGTTTTGATTCTTCTATTTAAGATGCGGAAGAAAGGTAAAGCACTGGTTACACCACCGGTTGTGCAACCAACAATTCACCCTCCTATTATTTGGTTGAAGCGCCAAGGTGCGAAATCAAGTACCTTGGTTAACTGAAGAGCCGACTTCCAATATAAAGCAATTGAGAAAAGAACAATCCATTGGGAGAGGACACTGAAGGTTCCAAGCAAGTACAAGGCGATTATTCATGAAAGGATTGCCTCACTTCATTGGGAATTTCTTGAGCAAGAACCCATTGAAGTTAATGAATCCATGGTGCGGGAATTCTATACAAACTACCAAGCTTGGGAAGAAGAGTCGGTATTCCTCCGGAAAAAGATGTTGGACACTTCCAACAAAGCTCTAGAGGCTATTCTGAACACCCCCCACATCCCGCCTGAGAAGGATGATTATTCAAATATCAAAGCGGATGTGTTCAAGGGAAGGATGTCTTTGGCTCCTATTCTTAAGAGAATTGGCCGTCCTAATGCATCTTGGGAGTTTAGCAAAGGGAGAAAATTTGTTCCCACTAGTATTGCTTACTCCGATTTAAATGCTGAGGCGCTTATATGGCATCAGATTGTGGCTAACTACATCATCCCAAGCACCCATGCTACCCATGTCAGATTTAGAACTGCTTTACTACTTTGAGCTATTATGGAAGGGAAGAACATAGCCATTGTACCTTTGATGCACAGATCGATTTGGAAACTCATTAAGAAGAAAAATATCAACATTCCATTTCCATCGATGGTGATGCGTTTAGCAATCGCAGTGGGGGTAGAGAGGCAACCAAAGGACATCATGTTCGAGTTTTCAAGAGGCAACAAGTTCATTCCGAGGGGAGATCTGGAAGGATCAACAGAGACAACACCCTCCAAGAGGAAGGCACCCACAACATCACCATCAAGTCTACCAACTTCATCAACTCCTTTACCGTTTCTCCGGCCTCTTCCGGAATTATTCCAGGACATCTTGCACGATATCCACCACATGGAGCATCTGGAGCAAAAGTGTTTCGAGTGGATAGCGGCAAAGCTAGAAGGAAGAGACCCCGGCCCAACTCCTGAGGCTTCATCCAAGCTAGTTGGGGAGGAGCATGATGAAGGTGACCAACCCCTTTCCGAGACCACCAGCTGAAGGTGGACCCCTGAAGTTGTTTTTCTCCCAGATTGTAAGCATGCACGGGGGACCGTGCACGAACTAAGTGTGGGGGAGGATCGACGACTTCGTGGGGGTAAAATTCTTTTCTCAAAACACTTTGCAATACTCTTTTAGTTCTTTTTCTTCATTTTTAGTAGCTTTATCTCTATTGCATCTTGGTTGGTTTGTTTGTATATATCTCTTTATTGTTCATAGTTCTATGGTAGTTAATGTTTGCATGTTGCATGATAGAGTGAATAAGTTTGGTGAAACACCAAGAAATTTCCATGAAATCTTTCTTAGGGCATATCATTGATTGAATTGAAGAAAAATCTTGTGTTTTTCAACTTGCTTGAAGTATTCTGTTTGTAGAACATAGAAAAGAGCTAGAACAACATACCTTGTGAGATTTGAGCTCTAATAGATGGTTGCATTTTTCAACCATAATGTTTGTTCTTGTGTAATTATACTCCTTTTTTATTGTGATCATTGATTTGCATGATTCTTTATGTCCTGTATTTGTTGTTTGGATGCATTTAGCATGATTGAGGCCATATTTGATGTTGAACTCACCAACCTATATGGCCAACCCTTGCATTCACCCTTGTGAACATCTGTTGAGCCTGTAAATCCCCTTTTATTCTGATTTTAGCACATTATTCTCCCTTAAGCGAAAAACCATTGATGTCCCTGAATTACTCTTTGATTAGCTTGGGTGGATTAGTGTGTATATTCTAAGTGTGGGGGAAATTGTTGGGAAGCATTGGTGATAGAGGCATGGAACTCATTGTGAAAAATTGGCAATTGGGTAATGCTCATGCATTCATTGTTTTAAGTCATATGCATCTCTTGTGCTAACAACGACAAGAAATAATTAAAAAAAAAAAAACTTGTGCATAATAGAATGTGAAATAAAAAGTTGAAATAAAGGATGCATATGTTCATGTTTCGAAAAGAAAGTGCATGAGTAGGGTGAGATAGGAGAAAATGGGTAGATAGGTTGCAATGTTATGAGTATATAGGCGATATAGGATTAGGTAGACACTTAAGCTAATCAAAGAACTAATTCTTTAAGTCCACTTAACCATATTTATCCTACCTAAACCTAGCCCCATTACAACCCTCTAAAGACCTCATGATATTTGTTTTTCATGCATCAAATACTAGTTGATTGTTAGATGACTTGCAAATCTTTGAAAAGCATGATTAAAGGGGAATGGAGTGATTAAGCTCTAAACACTGAGCGAATTGAGTGAATACACATCCGGTGAGGGGTTCGATCGCTCAATTCTATGTTCTTGCATCTCATGTTGTGTCTTCTTGCAAGTTGTTTGTTGGTTAGTTTTGAAATTTTCAATTCAACTCTTTGGACACTGATTTTAGTGCATAAACTCTTTGCATTGGCCCTAAAGCTTTCTTGTGATGGATTGAAATTTCATGGTTTGTTTTACCAACTCCTTGCATAGTACATATTGGTAGTAACCTTTAGGATAGTTGCATGCATTTTAGGTAGTACATAGAATAAATCATTTTTCCTTTCATCTGTCTCCTTTGAGTGTGTTTAGCATGAGGACATGCTAGTGTTTAAGTATGGGGGAATTGATGAATCCATATTTGATGATGATTTTTGGTTGAAATTAGATGGATTTCATCATATAAACTTGCACTTATTCCCTTAAATAGCATGCTTTTGAACTTTCCTCCTAATTTGTGCTTGATTATGAAAACATGCTCTTTTGTGCCTAATTTGATTAATTTTATCTCATTTGCCTTCCATTTGATGCCTTTATATTGTTTGTGAGTGATTTCAGATGTATAAGGTAGGAATGGCTTGGAGAGAATGGAAGAGGAGCATGCAAAGTGGAGGAAGCATGAAGAATCAAAGGAGAAGAGCACAGCGATGTGTGCGTGTGCACAGACCTGCAAGCGTACGCACAACCATCAGAGCAGAGCCATGCGTGCGTGTGAGCCGCATCGTGCACGTTGCGCATCCATTCAAGCATCGCCTAGTGTGCGTGCGCACAACCTCTTGTGCGTACGCACAGGTGTCCGCACATGCCTTCATTAAAACTGCATGTGACTCACGATTTTGGTGTATTGGAGGCCCTTTTCTGAAGCCATTTAGCTCATAATGAAGGGAAAATGAAGATCATAGCATAACATAACATTAGGGGTAGCTTAGGAGTAGTAGTAGGAAGCTTTAGTATAGTTTTTTTCTTTAAGTTTTTCATCATCAAGTTTTTTATTAGGATTTATACTAGGGTTTTTACATTCAAGTGCCATTTCCATTTTTTATCTTGGATTTTGCTAACTTCCATTGTAAGTATCTCTTTGTTACTACTCTTTATAGCTACATTGTTCTTACTCTTTCTTATATTTCAAGTTATAGTTCAATTTTACTTTTCTTTTACAATTTCAATTTCTTGTTGATGAATTTGATGATTGATGATTGTTATATGCTTTCTTGAGTTGTTATTATTGATTGAGATCATTTGTTGCTTTTAGTTTCAAGCATTTTCTCATTTTTTCCATGTTTAGTATTTTTGCCCACCAAGTGTTCGACAAAATGTCAATTATGATTTTGGGTTAGTTTTCTATCTCTTGGCTTGGGAAAAGTGAGCAATGGGGTTTCTAGAGTTGAAATGTTCAACATTTAGTGTCAATTCTTGGATTGTTAATTGTTCTTGTTCCCACTAACGCAATTAGCAAGCAATTTAGGATTTGTGGGTTAAGAACACTTATGCTCATTTAACTTACTCTCCGATGTGAGGGTTAATCGAGTGAGATTAATCCATTCTAATTGTCATAGTTGTGGTTCCAACAAGGAAAGGACCCTTAGCTCATTCCAAGCCAAGATACCTTTTATGCTTTAAATCTTTCATACACATTTACATTAATCCCTTTTATACCTTACTTGTCTATATTGCATAGTTAATTCGTTAATTCCTTTATTAGTTCATTTATCACAATTTTTCATGTTCTTTTATTGCTTTATATGTTTATCCCTTCATTGAAAATCCCATGAGCATCACAACTGGAATTGTACACTCATTGGTCTCAAGTGTCCTTGGGAGACGACCCGGGAACTAAACACTCCCAGAATTGAATTGGTTTTTAATAGTGACATCTCTTTGAATTCAAACTTTGATTGTGAGTCGATTGTGGGTTAGGACTATACTTGCAATGCCAATTCTATTTTGAGAAAAATTTTCAACCCGCTTTGGGCTCATCATCAACGCCTATCGAGGAGCCTCTCGACCTGCATCTGAAAAACAACAATATTGTACGAAATGAGAGCCGGGGTTCTCAGCATGGTAAATGTATCACACACATAAGAGATAAGGTTCTGGGAATGCCAGAGGTAATCCTAGAACGCCGACACTCATATTATAAAGCTTAAAGTACTAAAACAAAAACCATAAATGGGTGGCCTTCTAAGAATATCCAAGCCTAGCTTAAATTTAACCTTAACGCTAACCTTTCCACCTTTCATCCGTTCTTCCATCTCCGGTGAGTTTGCATAGACAGACAAACAAACAAAGGCAAACATAGTAGAGTACATGTAATACAGTTAGCAAGTATAACAGTTAACATACTATAAACAACTTGGCATTCCCAATTAATGCATACCAAACAAAGCAAACAACATGCACATGATGTATGCCTGTCCTATGGCTGATGAGGCTCATCTGTCGGTTATCAAGCCAACCCGACAAGTCCGGCTGCTAAACCCTGGACTGTCCCTCCGTCGCGCATCCCATGAGTCTATGCATAGCTTTTTCTCTTTATTCATAATTCATACATATATAAAACTTTACTCAATGGGGGTCAACATTCCCAGGAATTTGTAAGTGTCCGGTCACATCTTACAACGTTAGCTCAACAGAGTATCGAGTCTCAACCTGGAACACATGGTGGCAAGCCACGGTACTTTACCCAGGAAAACTCGTATCTCAGATAATTGAGTGCATAAGCCAAGTAATATTCATAATCATTTGTAAACATAGCATATTCATATCATTAAAGTCATACTACCATTTGCACTCCAAATGTTCATATTTCCATTTATAATTCATCAATTTCAACCCTTACTTCAACCCCAAGTTACCTCCATTTCTTAGCTTCATCTTATTACTAGACTTACTACCATTATCTAGGCTTAAAAGAATGAAAATAGAGGTTCAAAGGTTGAAATTTGAACTTTAAAACACAAAAATCCGTTCATGCTGAAACAGGGGCCACGCGTGGGCATGCATGTTGGACAATTTCGCGTACGTAGCCCCCTCCTCGCATATGCATGTGCACTAGGCAGAAGCGCACGACCGCATATGAGGAAGTACGCGTACGCAAACACCACAGGTCACGCGTACGCGTGGGCTGGCATTTTGGCCCATTTCGCGTACACATAGCCTTGTCCGCATACGCATATACCCGAGGCAGAAGCGACCCTTCGCAAATGAAGGGTATGCGTACGCATGCAAGGGGGTTTTTGTAAAAATTTGGCTAAGTCTAAAAATCTGCAGAATCTAGTTTTGAATTCCAAACTTCCGACGTGCATAACTTTTTGTTTTAAATCATTTTTTCATTTGTTTTTCGAACGGCGTAAATTTCACGGACGTAATTTTCTTATGAAACAAATTTGAAATCATTTGGGGGTCTGGAAGCCAAGTTATGACTCGCTGAAGTTCAGCCAAAAATCAACTTTATACAAAACCTCAAAACCTCAATTTTCTTTAAAACCCAACTTAAACTCAACGTACATACACCAAAATCATCAACACAACAACCTTCATAGCCTACCATTCCTCAACCTTAACAATTCCATGCATCAATTTTCCAAATACATCAAAAAAATTATCATTCACTAAATCAATATATCCATACATTCATATCATTATATCAATCATTATCAACTCACCACTTAACATTCTATCATCATAAATAGCAATCAATATCAAGGGTGCTAATCATTAAACATACTCATACGTTCTAACCAATCCTATGGTCATCTAGCCTAAGTTTTCACATAACATTATATATTAAAATACGAGAAACCTAAACCATCCTTGGCTGATTTTAACGTATTACCCAAGGCAAATCACCAAAGCCAAACATAGCCCCACAAGTCCAAAATCACCAAAGCATTGATACTAATCCTCCACCAAGCCTTCCAATGCCAAAAATTAAGTTCCAATATATGTATATACACCTAAATTCTCATTTTTCACATATCCATATACAAAATTCAATACCCACACACTAAATCAATGAATTCACTAGGGTTAATGATCCACGGACCAAACGAACCAAACCCAACAAGTTTCACAAGCTAAATCGAACCTAGAGTACCGAATTCAACAAAATCTCAATATAGATACTCATAAATTTCAAAATTCAAGGGATAGAGAAACTGGAGTGAGAGTGACGCTTACCTATGAAATTGTTCCGATAGATTCGTAGAGCTTGACGCGGTGATCGCGTGGCCACAAACGGTGTGGTTGTAAGGTCCCACATCGGTTGGGGAGGGGAACGAAGCATGCCTTATAAGGGTGTGGATACCTCTCCCTAGCATGACGCATTTTGACGAGTGAGTGTTGGGGACTTCGGCTATCATCCCTATCATCAAAGGCAAAATCGTGAGGCCTTGTGTGCCAAAGCGGACAATATCGTGCTAGCGGGTGGTCTGGGCTGTTACAGATGGTATCAGAGCCGAAGCCCGGATCGATGTGCCAGCGAGGGTGCTGGGCTCCCTTAGGGGGTGGATTGTAAGGTCCCACATCGGTTGGGGAGGGGAACGAAGCATGCTTTATAAGGGTGTGGATACCTCTTCCTAGCATGACGCGTTTTGACGAGTGAGTGTAAGGGGCTTCGGCTATCATCCCTATCATCAAAGGCAAAACCGTGAGGCCTTGTATGCCAAAGTAGACAATATCGTGCTAGTGGGTGGTCTGCACTGTTACAGTGGTAATCGGAGCTCGGAGTGAGAAGTTGTGGTGGTTTGATTGAGGTGCTAGGGTTTTGTCTTTCCCCCCTTACCATGAGTATTGCTTCAGTGTTTATGCTGAATGAGGGGAAGAAGAATGCTTCTTCTTAAGTTATTTTGTGCTGACTTGTTGGGCTTGGGCCCATTTTGGGTCCGGTTCGACTGGTTCGGCCCGTTCGGCTCAATCTTGGGCCAAATTCTTTGAAATTGGTGTCAATATTCTCATTTTAATTAGTTATATCCTATTTTAATATAAAATTCACATTTCTAATTTTCTTTATAAAAATTTAATTTATTGATTAATTATCTGCTAATTTTACGGGATTTACATCCTACCTACCTAATTAAGAATTTTGCCGTCAAAATTCAATACCCAATAACCACCTATCAGGATTTAAACAAAGTTTTTCAGGAGTTTAGAAAAAACCAGAATAATGGTTAATAGTGTAGAAATAGTGAATTTTACTCAAAGTAGTAGTTTCGGAGGATTACAGGCTTGGATGGAAGGTCAAATAGTGAAAAACAAAGTTTTTGAAAAAATAGGGTAGTGTGCGTACGCATACATGTGTGGGTGCGCACACTCCACTCAATCTTTTAAAAGTGTGCGTACGCACAAGGGTATACGTATGAACGCAACAACAAGTCTTTCCATGCGTGTGCGTACGCACCGTAACGTGCGTCACGCACGAACCGAAACTCACACTCTGCCCGGTGCAAGCGCACAGTAGTGTGCGTGCACACACACATCAGCATTTTCAAAAATTCTGCAACTTAACCAAATCAATTTTCTGGACTTGTTTTCCGACGTCTATAACTTTCTCTACAAAGTTTCATTTTTCTTAAATTTTATATCATTTTAAAGCTATTGAAAATATCTTTAATTTGAAATAGATTTTGTTCAAATTCAAAATTCGAAGCTCAAGTTATGAACCGCCGAAGTTCGTTAAAATTCTATTTTGACCAAAACTTAAAACTCAAGTTTTTCCCAACCTTTCCAAATTCAAAACCATTTCAAAACTTACCAAAACTACATTAAATTCACCCAATCATATCTCAACACTCCTAATTCATCCAATACTACTCCAACTCGTCATTTTATCCGTCTCAACAAAATAATTCATATTCAAAACAACTATAAACATAATTATCAACATGTATCATTAATCACTCAAAATTATTATTTCAATAACAATATCCTCATTCATATTACTAGTCATCAACCTCATAAATACCAACAAATATCAATCTCAACAACATAAACATTTCAATCCTATCCTACAGTTATCTAACCTAAGTTTTCACGACACATTATATTTTAGTTACGAGAGACCGAACCCATACATTGGCCGATCCCTCCTAATGCCCGAAACACCTCACAATTCAGCATTTTCCAAGTTTCCAAGACTCCAAAACCTCACCAAACAGCCCTCTAGCCACCAAAGTTCAATCTAAGCTCCACATTCTCAATTCTTGACTCCAACCAACAATAAATTTTTAATCTAACATCACAATTATTACCATACTCAATATAAAGTTCACTAATTCAACATTCCATAAAGGGTTTGAGGGTTCTTACCTGACCCACAGCTTAAGTGAGCTAAACTTGATGATACCTGCAAGCTAATTCGAACCTAAGCACCGAAATTACACAAAATTCAACATAATTATTCATAAAATTTTGAAATTTAGGGGATGAGCAGCTGGGAAAGAGAATGAGGCTTTCCTATGAAATTGTTCCAATCAATTCGTAGAGCTCAACGCGGTGGTCGTGTGGCCGCAAACAATACAGCGATCGGAGCTCTAGATTAAAAGTTAAGTGAATTTGAAATTGGATTAAGGGTTTGGTGTTTTTGGTTTCTCCTTCCACAAATTTCCCAAGTTCAGCGTGTGTTTTTCATGAAAGGGGGAAAGTGGCTGAAGCCATACCCTTTGTTAGGTGTTTAGGTTGGGCTTGGGCCCAATACGGGCCTGATTCGTCTAGTTCGGCCCGTTCTGCTTAATATTGGGCCAAATTCTTTAAAATTAGTGTCAAAATTCTTATTTTAATTAGATCTATCTCATTAAACTATAAAATTCATATTTTTAATTTCTTTTATAAAAATTAATTTATTGACTAATTATTCGTTAATTTTTCAAAGTTTACACTGATGATGAAATAAGGCAGATTGTTAGAGAGTTTTGGCACGAACAGATTGATGGTTCAGCCATATATATCCTATCTCAAAAAATAAAGCATTGTCAGTATAAGATTGTCAGATGGCAGCAAGAAAACAGATCTAATTTAAAGGTGGAGATTGATGTAATACAGTCTGAATTAGAGGAACTTCGTTTAGCAGGAATTCATGCAGGCGACATCGTTTCAGAACTAGAGGAAAAGCTTGAGAAAGCATTGCAGAGTGATGAATCTTATTGGAAAGATAAGTCTAGAATCAAATGGCTCAAATCTGGTGATCAAAATGCAGCTTTCTTCCATCAGAATTTAAAAATTGAACCCGAAGGAATAAAATTTGGCAACTAAGTGGCAGTGATAGTAAAGTGACTACTTCAAATGCTGGTATTGCTTCTGTCACTGAATCTTATTTCAAGGACATCTTCTCCTCCACTTGTCATGAGAATCCTGAACCTTTGTTTACTAATTTTGAAGCTAAGGTTACAGATCACATGAATCGTAGGCTTCAAAGACCAGTGAGTATGGAAGAAATGAAATGTGCAACATTTAGCATTCATCCTCAAAGTGCTCCAGGAGATGATGGCATGACAGCAAAGTTCTTTTAAGAGTTTTGGAACATCCTTAGTGGTGATGTGTTTCTAGCCGTTAAGAGCTCTTTTCAGGGGGTAGAATTTTGAAGGGTTTCAATAACACTCAAATATGTCTTATTCCCAAGATTTCTGATGCAAAAGATATGACTCAAGTAAGACCAATAAGCATATCTTCAGTCTTTTATAAGATTATCTCTAAAGTACTTGTGCATAGACCTCATAGTATGATGAATAGACTAATTAGCCCTACGCATAATGCTTTTATTAAAGGCAGATTAATCTCTGATAATATTCTAATTGCTCATGAGTGTATGCATTACTTGAAGAACAAAAAAAGAGGACTCGAAAATGAAATGTCGCTAAAATTAGATATTAGTAAGGCATATGATAAGGTGGAATGACACTTTCTTTAGTTTATATTGGAGAAGTTTAGTTTCGACTCTCGGTGGATTATGTGGATTCGAGAATTAGTGACAACTGTTTCTTATTCTATTATTGTGGAAGGACAACCCTATGGTTTTTTTCAAACCAAATAGAGGTATCTGACAAGGAGATCCTCTATCTCCCTACCTTTTTCTTTTCTGTGTAGAAGGACTCTCCTTTTTGCTACACAAAGCAGAACAAAACAGACTAATTCAGAGTCTTTAGATACATAGGCGATGCCTCAAGATCAACCACCACCTCTTTGCTGATGATTCTGTCTTATTCTGTAAGGCTAATCCTGAGGCATGTTCAAACATCCTGCTTTATTGAATTCTTATGAAAGCATCAGTGGTCAGAGGGTGAATCTTAATAAATTTGCTGTATTCTTTAGCCACAACACTTCCTCCACTACTTGTACACTACTGGCTAACTCTATGAATATTAATCATATTGGGGCCCAGGATAGATACCTTGGTTTGTCTTCTACAGTCTCTAAATTGAAAAAGGCTTCTTTTAGTATGATTAAAGAGAAGGTTCAGAAAAGAATCTAAGGGTGGAAGCATAATCTTCTATCGTCGGGTGGTAGACAGGTATTGCTTAAGGCAGTGGGAGAAGCTACTCCTATTTATACATTGTCTTGCTTCAAGTTGCCTGATGGTTTAATTTTGGAAATTCACTTTCTATTTTCTCAGTTTTGATGGGGATAAAACGGTTTTAAAAGGCGGATGACTTGGATTAGCTGGGGCACTATGACTCGCCCACAAAGAGAAGGAGACCTTGGATTTAAAGATCTCATAATTCAGAATATGGCGCTTTTAGGCAAATAGTTTTGGCGACTTGTAACACAACTTATTTCTCTATTATCCAAAATTCTAAGAGGTAAATACTTTAGCAATGGTAATGTTATAACCGCAGAAATTGGAGTCTTACTTTCTTGGGGATGGAGGAGCATACCAGAAGGCCCGAAAGATTGTTGAAAAAAAAGTCTTAACTGGGTTGTGGGTACTGGAGAGAATATTCGAACCTTTGAGGATCCTTGGTTGCCTCCTCCATATTCTTTAATGATTTCTGACATGCCAAACATACATGTTATTTCCGAGTTGGTTCCAAGAGTTAAAGACTTAATTACTGAAAATAGGAATTGGAATCAGAATCTCATTCAAGAATTATTTTTCCAAGACGTTGCAGACAGGATTTTGTCAGTTAAAATTCAGTAGAGTAAGGACAAATTGCAATAGAATTTGAACAAATCCAAGCAATATGATATAACTTCAACTTACAGAATTGGCTATTTATTTCACCATCCACCTCTGAAACTTTGGCCTAATTATATACAACCAAAAAAGTCGTGGATTGATCAATGGAAGTTGAACTTGCCTCACAAAATTAAGCTATTTATCTGGAAAGCTCTCCATGGTCGGCTTTCGGTGCTTGCTCAGATTCACTGCCGCATCCTATCTATATTGCCAATATGGCACTGCTGTCATGAAGCAATAGAAACAATCACTCATTGTTTGATCGATTGCTCTAGAATTAAAGAAGTATGGTCTCAGAGTCTTAACAATTTTTGGACATGGTGAGCTGCATCAACAGAGAAGCTTAACCTGTTGAAAAATGCTGACCGTAATCCTCAATTGCTTGCCATTATTTGCTAGAACTGTTGCAAAGCTTGCAACCAGTTACTTTTTGAAGGTTCTATTTCAATACTGTCTACCATTCTAGCAAGTTCTATCAAGTTGCTCTGTGAAATCCAAAGAACTCATTTAAATCGTCGTCTCCATGAGACAAACTCTTAGTTTTATTCAATTTGACTTATTATTATTTTTTCTTCTTTAAAAATTTTCTTCGTTTTTTGATTATGCACTATTAGATGAATATCTTTAGTGTATTATTTTAAAAAATTTCCACCTTTTTTACATTGAATTTGGAATTAGAGATTAGGTTGCTCTCTGTGGGTTTCACTCTCACTCTCTCTCTCTCTCTCTCTCTCTCTCGCGGCTGCTAGGGTTTTTCAGTTTCACTCTTCTTCTTCTTCTTCTTCTTCTTCTTCTTTCTCTCTCTTCGATCTCTATTCCGTTCTCGATGGACTCCAAAAATCTCTAATTTCAGACCCTAAGAAGAGAGCTTTCTGGTTTCTGTTTCGTGTGAGGGGGGTTTCTTCTTCTCTGTCGGTCACAGTTTTCCACAAATGGCGACGGCCAACCCTTTCGATTTGTTAGGTGACGACGCCGAGGACCCCTCGCAGCAACTCGCCGCCGCGGAAGCTATGGCTGCTGCGGTGGCTCCACCCAAGAAGGGTTCAGCTTCGGCGGCGGCTCAGCAGCAGAAGCCGCCAGCTCAGTTGCCTTCTAAGCCTGTTCCTCCTTCTCAGGCTGGTGAGCATTCCTTTTTCTGATTGATTTATTCGTTTATCATTTCTTCATTTCCCTTTTTGTGTTGTTTGATTTTTGGGTTTTTTTATTTTAATTTTGTTTTTTTGTTGAAAAGTTTGTTTTTTTTTTGGGTATTGAAAATATGCTGGCTTTTATTGATGGGTTTCAATAGTGAACTGAGATTTATCTGCTGGGTGTTTTTGTTCCTGTACTATATATTGTCTTTGCTGGGCACATGCTTGCTTTTTAGGTTTTGCTTGATCCTGCAGTATGAGACACATGATGAGTCTTGGTGTTTTTATGTTGTCGGTTTTTTCAAATTATATTGTTTGTTGCTGTCTTAGTCTACATAAATGTTCACGTGTACATGAGATTTAAACACGTCATCATTTCTTTTTCAGCTGCATTTATTAATTTGTTTATTTTTGTTGTTGTAAATGGAGTATTAATGTATCATAGGGGATCTGATAGCATGCTTTTTTTCTGCATTTGCATAAGCTCATACGGTTGAACATACTCTCACTGTGTTCTGGATGTTTGCATAAGCTCATAAATTTCTGCGGAATTTGACTCCTTTATGTAGGGAATACTAGTAAAATTTCTAATTGAAATTAATTTATAGGGATACATTTAAATGTTAACCTGTAAAGTTCTTGCATTATTTGTTGTGTAAAGCATTGAATGTTCGCCGGTTGGTGTGTATATACTATTTTTTGGTGTTAAGATAATATTGAATATGTTTTCTGCTGTACTAGTTCCTGAATGGTTGATTGCATTGATAATGTTGGTTGAATTCATTTCTTGTCTTCATTTACCTTCGTTGTCTCTTTTATAGTGAGGGATGCAAAAAATGAATCATCACGTGGTGGTCGTGGTGGTGGAGGTGGAAGAGGAGCAGGTGGACGAGGATATGGACGTGGTCGTGGGGGCCCTGGATTTAACCGTGACTCTCCAAGCGATGATACCTCATTCCCTGCTGCTGGAGGCCCTGCAAACCAAGTTGCCTTTGAAGGAGATGATGGGAGGCCTTCAGAAAGGCGTGGCTATGGCGTTGGGAGGCCTTATCGTGTTGGTGGTCGTCGTGGAGGTTTCAGCAATGGCGAAGCTGGCGAAGAAGGGCGTCCACGGAGACTTGAACGCCGCAGTGGGACAGGCCGCGGGTGAACATCATTACTTACTAGTGGTTTCTTTCTTCATGTAGTTTTTCTATCAATTATCAACATTGATATCATTTGTTCTATTTGCAGCAATGAACTTAAACGTGAAGGCTCTGGGCGTGGTAACTGGGGAACCCCTGCTGATGAAATTGCTCCGTAAGCAATTATGTTTTACATAATATATATTACAAATATACTCGCTGCATGGTTTTAGTCTTTTAGAGTTTTTTTCTTTTTTTTTTGCTTTCGACAGGTCCTTTTTACTTACATTTTCTACTTGTATGAAATTTGTGTAGGGTGACTGAGGAGGGAGTGAATGAAACTGAAAAGATTGTGGGTGAGGAGAACCCTGCTGGCGAGGGAGCTGCAGAAGATGCAAACAAGGACAATCCTGCCAATGAAGCTGTAGAAAAGGAGCCGGAGGAGAAGGTGAGTGTTCGGCTCAATTAAAGCTTTTTCACTAAATATTGCCTTTTCTTGTATATCTTCTGACATTTCTACGCCTTTGGATCATGAGAAAGAAAATGATTGGTTGCATTTTTTGTTCTTGCTGTCTTAACACATGGTTGCTTCTTTTAGTGGGTTTTTCAAAGTTTACTATTATCAGCTGTTATTTGTTCATTACCAAATAATGTTATACTTTGATAGGAGATGACATTGGAGGAATATGAGAAGGTGCTGGAAGAGAAACGGAAGGCATTACAAGCGCTCAAAACTGAGGAGAGAAAGGTGGATATTAAGGAATTTGAATCCATGCAGCCACTGTCAAGCAAGAAAGACAACCATGACATCTTCATTAAGTTGGTGAGATTTTATCTTTAGTTTTGTTTTTTTTATAGCTGTTTCTTGTTGTTCTAATTTCTATGGACCCATTGTTGATCTATGTAAAGCAAACAGAGGGAATAAGTTCAATCTACTTGGTTGAAGTCTTTGTTGTTACTGCTGTATGATATTTTTTATCTCAAAAACAATTATTGATGTCTTAATTATCTTTTCAGGGATCGGACAAGGATAAGCGCAAAGATGCTTTGGAGAAGGAGGAGAAATCCAAGAAGGTCTGTCTTTTTTAGCACTCTAGCTTTTAATTTTAGCTCCATGAAGGATTATTTGGCTATCAGCCATCAAATCTATCTGCCTCGAATACTTGGTTTAAATGATAATTTAGTTGCTTATTTAACTTATGGTGCATCCTTATGCACTTGCTTTTTTTTTTTTAACCATAACCTTGATTTTACTGGTTCAATTTTATCTTTTAAAATAAACACCGAGTTTTGTAGTAATAGTGAACTCCTATCCTCAAATAAATATGGAAACCATTGCTTAGATCCAGGTTACTCGATATTTTAAATAAAAGGGTTGAGTATTACATTTTTTGAACACACGATCTTTTTACTTTATTTCTTTTAGTTCATTGTAAAGTTGGTTATTTTGTGACTACTTGTCAGTTGTCATGTTCTTGTTTGTGGATTTGCCTGTACATTGTTGATGCTGATATTGACTCCCTTTGCAAGACCAGGAGATGTTATGCATCTGGCATTTGATTTATTCTTTGTTTTGTGGTTTTTCTTTTTGAGATCTAAATGAGGCTGTTGTTGTGTCCCCATGTATGTATTCTTGCTCCTTGTCCTTTTCAACTCAACTTTATTGTCACCATTGCATGGTTGTATTGTTCTTGATGGGTAATTTCGGTTTGTGTTCCTTCTTGAAGGATCTCTCTGATTCAAGCGTCAATATACCCTGATAATATTTTTCTATGGATTTTAATTGGCACTGTCAATGTTTTTTGTTTTTGGTATTTTCTTCTACGGGCTAATTTTGGATTTCTGGGTAAATTTAGTCTGTCAGCATCAATGAGTTTCTGAAGCCTGCCGAAGGAGAAAGGTACTACAACCCAGGCGGACGTGCCAGACGTGGCCAAGGTTCTAGAGGTTATGGTGGAAATGCTGGCAGCAACACCCAAGCCCCGTCGATTGCAGATCCTGGGCACTTCCCAACCTTGGGTGGCAAGTGAGGTTTCCATTCCAAGAACCCTTCCAAAAATTTCCCTGTCTGTCCTCTCTTCTTTACAATTTTGGGGTTCTATGATTTTAAGCTTAAACAGGAAAAACAAACATTGGATTTCTTCCTGAATTAGAAGAACAAGGGTTATTCAACTTTTATTATGACTCTTTACAATGTAAATTTAGGTTGTTCCCTTAATCGCATGTAGCCGTTTCCTCTGTCATGTCTTTTTTGTTTTTTACTGTGGTTGACATTTGGGGGGTTATTATGGTGGCGGATAAAATCAAATGTTGTTGAGTTTCCTTATTTATTTATAGATTGAATCCTCAGTTTTGCTTCAAATATGCCCGTTTGGCATCGCATTAAAATGCAACTTTGTATTTTTATTTTTCTAAATAACTAAAATATTAGAAAAAATAGAAACGTGAGCCTAATATTAATGCTGCACTCATGAAGTAGTTTGGTTTTGTGCATCTTCTACAGTAGTTTTGCAGTAGGCATTAAGATCTGAAAATCGAAAGCTTTTACTTGATATCTTTCTAATGGAATTTCGTCATTAGGAATTAAAATGATTAATTGTTTTCGCTGTGCAGGTTGATTTCTACGTTAATTAGGTTGATTTCTTCATAATTTAATGTATTATAGTTTATACAGATCAATTGCTTAAATCAAGTCGGACAGTTTTATGCTCACCAAAATTATAAAGTAGGAAACATTTCAAGTGCACGGGAAGTACTGGTGTACCAGTTGTTTTAACCGTTGATTTCAATTAATATATATTATATATATTTTTTATAATTCAGATCAACGGTTAAAACAATTGGAGCAGTACCAGTTGTTTTAACCGTTGATTTCAATTAATATATATTATATATATTTTTTATAATTCAGATCAACGGTTAAAACAATTGGAGCACCGGTACTCCCGATGCACCTGAAATGTTTCCTATAAAGTATATTGCAATCTTGTGTCAAACTCAAACTAGGAGCCCATTTATAACTATAAAAGTGATAGGTCAAGTCGATTGTTCTGAGTTGCTTTTATAATATCATCAGGTTGTCTATTATCATCAGGTTGTCTATTACCATAACGCATTAAAAAAAAGAAAATACCATGTCCTTTTTTTCCACATATCATATTTGCGATGATTGTAATCCAGTCTATTTTATTTTCTCTCTATTGCATCTTGTAAAATAGTAACTCAAACCTTTATATAGAGGCTTTAACTACGTTGAATCATCATACGTTTATTAATAAAACGTTTAGAAATAGAACTTCATTTTAAGTTAGTTGTGCCATGGGGCATGAAGTTCAATATCGGCCTTGTATGAACAGGTTCTTTTTTTGCTATAAGCCAATACCGTCAATATTGAATTGATTAATCAAAATCCAAAACAAGTTCGAATATAAATGCTTATAGAGAGCATTTGCTTTTCAAATCGACATGATGAGCTACGAAACTAACGCTTTTGCAGTCGGCGTTCAACTTTTCGTACTTTTCTAATACTTTTAACAAGGAATGAAGAAGAAAACTTT
>NC_029793.2:9949878-9953365 GCF_000816755.2 Arachis ipaensis | reverse complement strand
TATATATATATATCTTTTTCAATAAAAAGATCTTTTCTTGCTTCATTAATGTGTGTTAAGATATACCAGCTGGAACTTAGAACCTTTTCTTTTATACAAGTCAGGAAGTGACAGCTAGAACTAGATACACCTTTATTATACGGAACATATTATGCAATTTCGAGTTTTAAGACAGAAAATGAAAGAAAACTTGGTGTTACCTTAGTGAAGATATGAGCTGGAAGATATAGATTTATCATTAACGAGTGCTAATATAATAAGCCCAAACACACCATTTAAGTATATGTAAAGAATGGGATCATCTAGGCCAATTCCCAAACCACAGAACAAATTATATGACATTGATCCACTACTTACTGAAATGACAAATCTTACAAGCGAAACGGCAACTAGCAGATCAAGGGAAAAAGGATCTGAACATTATCTGACTAGGAAGAGCAACACCCACTTTTCTGTCCAACTGGCTGTCCTTTGATCTGCACCGTGGGAGGCCTTGCATTGTTTGCGGCTGGTTGGCTCGCCATTCTATATTGATGTCGCAAACATAGCATAAGATAACATGCTTGGAAGATATCAATGCAGAAAAATAGAAGGGAAATGTTCATAGGGAGAGAGAACAGCATAAATTTCAGATGTGTAACTAAAGCTCTCAAAAGACCGTTGATAAATTATCAATCATAATTCATACTCCTCTTTTGGGTCCATCTATAGATATTCTATCTAGTGTCTATCACTTTGTTTCCAATGCCAACAAGTCAACAACAGTCATTATATTTCCACCTAGAATTTTAACAATCTCTAATTGGCAGTTCCATGAACACCTTATTATTTCATCTGATATCAATTTGATTATCTATTTGATATGGACTGTTACCTTTTTAACACAACCGATTTCTCAAATCAACTATCAGTAACACAATTTAGTGATATACCTTTTATTATTATTATTATTATTCAGAAAAAAATGACATTTATGCTTCAATTGTATTTAACTACCTCAGCTACAGAAATAAGCATCAGATAGACTTGAAATTATGCTAAAGTATAATTTCTCCCAAGAAGGCAATAACCAATATTTTCCCGGGCTTAATTCCATAGTGACATCAAACTTGATTTTCTTTAATATCTATCATCTATCATTAAAAAAGAATCAGGAACAAAGTACCTATTCTTGATGGCAGCAGACATGGCCATGAATGCTTGTTCGACATTTGTGGAGTCTTTTGCACTAGTTTCCATAAAAGGAATGCCTATTTCGTCAGCAAATGCCTGCAATAGGAGAACAAGGAAAAGAACGGGTTACAAATGCTGAAGCAGAAACAAGACCAATATTAATCACCCCACTGGCAGAAACATTGAACACAGAGTTGAAGACTTGAAGTTATTTCCTTCATGAGAAAATAATTGAAAATTGAGTAATGTGTATTAAAGCTGTACTTTGGCTGTTTCATATGAGACAACTCTATTTGCTGTCAGATCACTCTTGTTTCCAACTAAGAGTTTGTTGACGTTGTCGCTAGCATAGCGATCGATTTCACTGAGCCACTGCTTCACATTATTGAAGCTCTCTTCATCTGTCACATCATAAACAATCTGCCAGCAAAGAAAAATCAGTCAGTACCTGAAGTGATCTCCATAAATAGGGAATTTTCAATATTTAAAATTAGAGTAAAATGACAATTAGATCCTTGAAGATTTCAACCTAGGATTAATTAGTCCTTGAAGAAAAAAAAGTACCAATTAGATCCTCCATGATAGTAAACAGTGGACATGTATATCCTGCCGTCAATGGATAGTATAAAACGAAATGGAGTTGCCTATGTATTTTGTTATCTACAGTGGTGCATGTCCTATTGCTGTCACATGAATATGGAAACGATGTAATTTTGGACAATGAAACATTCATTATCTTTTGAGTTTCCATATAACTTCTATCAATTATTCTCTATTCATTACAAATTCTACTAAAACAGGTGAAGTTTCACCCTAAAAGTTATCTATATAACAATCTTTCATAAATAGACATGTCACAGTAGTTAACGGTACATATAAATACAACCGTTAAGTTTTATGTGATAAATTGATAGAAAGACATAACATATCCACCGTTTGCTATCATGGAGGACTAAATTGGTACTTTTTTTTCTTCAGAGACTAATTAGTCTGAAGTCGAAATCTTCAAGACCTAATTGTCATTGTACTATTAAAATTAAATGTCAGGAGATTCATCACTCACAATGATTCCATGTGCCCCGCGATAGTAGCTACTTGTTATTGTTCTAAACCGTTCTTGTCCAGCAGTATCCCACTACAATAACAGATTGTAAAGCAATGTAAGAAACAACAAATCAATACAGCCAT
Source organism: Arachis ipaensis (assembly GCF_000816755.2). Lineage (NCBI taxonomy): Eukaryota > Viridiplantae > Streptophyta > Magnoliopsida > Fabales > Fabaceae > Arachis > Arachis ipaensis. Next base: position 9,951,004 of record NC_029793.2, on the reverse strand, counting down.
CAATTTCCGTGATCCACATGGTCTATAAACAAGGCAGAAATATTAAAACGTATTTCTTAAGGATACTAAAAATAAATGTTAGCAAGTAAAGCAATCAAATACATACAATCTGAAGTTTAATCGTCTTCCCATCCTGCTCAACAGTTCGTATTTTCTACAGACAACAACATGAGATGATCAGTTAAAACACATTTTTCAAATGTGTTCAAGTTAAATATTTGTAAATGTACTCACAAAATCAACTCCAATGGTGCTTATGTAGCTCTCAATGTATGAATCATCCTGGAAATAAACAATAAAATTGATTTAACTACTGCATTTAGCAGCAACAGTAATGCATATAAATTTAATATATAATGCTTCAAAGATTACTTTATTACACATCACATTTTCACTCAAAGACTAATAATGACAGCAAGGCAAAAGAACACAACAAAGAAAATGTCTAGAATTAGAAGCAGTAGATAGCTTACAGCAAATCTCAGAAGAAGACATGATTTTCCAACACCAGAGTCTCCAATAAGTAGGAGCTTGAACAGATAATCACTGCAAAATATAACCACAACAGATTAAGTTTCCCAACTAATGACAAAGATCAGCTTCAGACACTCAGCTTCATCGGCAACCAAAATCATTTCATGCACACTGAGACAAACATAGATGTACTGCTACTACTACAACAACAATGTTTAAGCGGCTACATGGATCAAATGACATTATTGAGCTCTATGAGGAATCATGTCTGAACTTGGCCTCTTTATGATTAAATCTCTTTTGACAAGTACTTTCGCAAGTTCCTTAGGATCCACTTATTCAAAGCCATCAGGCTATCTCCCATCTCCCCGAAAACATGATGTAATAATACAAGGGTGAAATTCATGTCAATTGTTATCTTAAATCCTATCAATTGGCATTATTGTAGGAAGCAATAATTACAAAGGTGGGCCATAAGTCCTCAATCCTCATCACACTTACCTAAGTCAGTTAAAAGAAAAATCTATTCAGGAATCTGGAATGCAACTACCTCTACCTATTCCCCCACCTCTCACAAAATAAAATAAAATAAATGAAGGTTAACGGAATCATAATTCAATCATAAACCAATATTCTCGTTTGTACTCTCGCT
>NC_029793.2:9949228-9949832 GCF_000816755.2 Arachis ipaensis | reverse complement strand
AGGGAAAAAAAAAAAAAACCAAAAATCAACCTCCACACAGCATAATTCATGAAGCTGATCCAATCTAGGGTTATCAACTAATCACGACGGCAATTAATGTTTCGAGGAACTCCAAACGAAAATCACGATAAATGAATCGAATTTATCGAAACAATTCACTAAGAAGCACAAGAGAATCAAAACCAATACTAAAAATAAAACAATTCGCCGGAGAGAGTGAGAGAAAGAGAGGAACGTACTACTCGGGATTCATGGCGGAGGATAATCGGAGCGGGCCGTGAAGTCGCCGGAAAAAGGAGGGTTAATGGCGGAGAAAGGATCCGGTGCTCCACGTGGAAGGGAACCGGGGATTTGGGAGAAAAAACAGTTGAAAATTTTGAGGAGAAACAAAAACTAAAATCTATTTCTTCATTTTCTTCTGCTGTGTTGTGCTTTTCTTATTTTTGAATTAAATGTAAATAAAATAAAATGGTATCATGCGTGGACCCAATACGGTGGCGTTTATGGTCCTAATTTGAGTTTTGAGTTTGGCCAATCCCCTATGAGAAGGGTGCTTCCTACCTTGGCAATCGGCATTAAGTTATCCCAAACCAAAGTTTGATGT
>NC_029793.2:9936228-9949128 GCF_000816755.2 Arachis ipaensis | reverse complement strand
TAAGTATAAAGTATTAATTAAAGTATTTGTATAGTTGTCACACAGATCGCCCAAACTTGATTAGGACTGATAAAGTAATTTATTGGTTTAAATAAGTGAGCAAATTAAAGTATAGGAAACATAATATATATTAATTGAAATCAACGGTTAAAATAATTGGTGTACTGGTACTCCCAGTGCACCTGAAATGTTTTCTAAAGTATATATTGATCCTTAAAATAGAAGTAAAAAAATTGTTGGACGAAACGGATTAATCAGTTTATTTGGATTAATCTGGTTATTTTTTTATTGTATTGTCTGCATAAGCAATGTCTAATTAACAAAAAAAAAAATCAATTCCTAGGTTAAAAAATATCAATTTTAGATCAAAGTGTTTTGCCTCTTTAATATATATTGTTATTTGAAACTTAAAATATTTTAGTTAGAACTTGAGATATTCAAATTGGATTATTAAAAATTTTGTTAAAAATATTAAGTAATAAAAAAATAATGAGAAAAAGTTTTTTTTTTGGACATGGGCCATTAAGGTCCGAGCTACCCAACAGAACAACACAGCCCAATCCCAACCCAACCTAAATATCCTAATTCATTCAATCTATTTTGAAGCGCACACACATTTTCCTATCTTTTCCCCCTCAAATGATGCAGCACCAACTATGAGGATTCATTGGATTGTGAAGCTGATCGATGTCCTTCTTCTATAATCCATGTAAAACTATTGCCTGTGTATCAATGCTGCATTTTATCCCATCATTGGGTGGTGGATGGCAGGTAACTTTTCTTTCTCCTCTTCTTGTAGTATGTGTTGTTGGCTTGTTGCATTTAATTTCTCAGCAGCTCTCTCTGCATGCTCATGTTCTAGTAATCTAGCCTTGAATATGTCCATGTTTGGGTTTAATTCTGTTTTCCGGTGAATTATTTGATTTCTTGCTTTCCACACCTCCCACATGAGAAATCCTGCTTTACTAATGTAGTATATGTAATCCTTTGAGTAAATATCCATAGTTGTCCCTGAAATTCACGCAATTACTCATAGTAATCCCTAAGATCCCAATTTTTTCATTGTAGTCCTCCAGATAGAGCTCCGAGCACTCAAATTGGTCCCTGGCCGTATTTCAGGTGATGACTCATCACCGAAGCGCTGACATGGACGCAGATTGCCACGCTGGAGGGCTCCCAACGGCTAACTGAGCTGGCTAATTTGCAATTTGTACCCATATTGGTCCCTCGTACTATATATAACCCTAAATCCCCAAATTCAGATACTTCATCCCTTCGTCTTGTTCATCTCTTCTTCTTCTTCTTTCATACACTTGTTTCTACTCTCACACAGTTTCAGCTGGGGCTGCTACTCATGTCGATGATGGGTGGTGGTAGCACTGCAGGTTGAAGCTCTGTTCGTTCCCCATCTAGCTGGAACCGGAGTAGAACGCAAACGAAGAGCAGAAGATCGGTCCCGCCAGAATGGTGCGGCTGTGGCTGCAGGCCGGTCCTCAGATGGTCTGTCACAGATTCGAATCCGAACAAACTGTTTTATGGCTGCTCCAACTATAATGTGGGTTAGAATAATTACTTGTGTTGTTATGATTCTCCTCCCCTGACTATTCTTGTGTTGTTCCTCTCTGAACTTTGATCCTTTCTTGGTTACAGACAAGTGGAAAGAGATGTTGCGGGCTTTTTGTGTGGGCCGGGCAGATTCTGTGAATGAGGAATAGGTTGAGAAGTCAGAATCGTGTGGTGATGAAGTGAAGATGAATTTTGATTGGAGGCTTCGAAGGTTGGAGGAGGATGTCCAGATGCAAAAAGTGATTACCCAGTTGTTAGTGTTAGCTGTGTTTGTATTTGTTGGAGATAAGTGTGTATGTCCAACAAAATACTATTGTGAATTATTATTATTATTATTTCTTTTTATAAGAATAAACTTTTATAATTTATGATAGTGTCCTTAATTAAAATTAGAAACGAATAATTACGATAGGGATCGTAATAATGAGATATACGTTTTTTGAGTACTTTTAATTTAAATTGTTCTTAATCGTAGAATCACTAAAAATGGGACATTAGTGATTCGGATAGATTAATATATATATAATAGTCTTCATTGGATGAAGATTAATAGATCTCATTTATTAAATTATATATATAAATGGTATATATAGAGATATAACCATTGAACTGACTCACTCTAAGAATTCCTAATGGTTATAGTTACTGTGTATTTGTCAATAGGATATTCTTATGATGAAAATAATATTAGAATTTTTCTTTGACCTACGACTATCATAGTAATTGACAATGTATTTGTTATACTTTGATTCCGGACACCTAACACCCTACGGTGTTAGTTGAATGGACATTGGGTATGATTTAAATACTTGTAGAATTAATGATTAGTCAAAATGGAATCCATCAACTATGATAATGAGTTTGAACTCTACGATTATAATGAATTGAATAAACAATGCCTTGGCCAAGGGGTTTGAATGAATTAAGAAATGAGTTTCTTAAGTCATTCATAATTCATTATAATAATGGTAACAAGTTAGAGTTTGACAATTAAACCGTACTCTAAAAGTTAGCCAAGAGCTGAAAAGATGGAAGGAGTTGTATTTTTTGTTCATCTTGGGTTCATAATAAAAATATTATTACTTCATACTATCGGGTCATCAAGGAGCGTTGCTAGACGCCAACCTTGATTAGTAAATTTAGTATGACTAATTTACTACCCGCTTAGTATTGAACCTATGGGGTCACACACTAACGAGTGTTCTAATCCTTGGTAAATAATCATTTAATTATTATTTTGATTTGATCAAATAAATAATTATATTAATTCAAATGGAATATTATTATATTCTTTGCTAGCACCATGAATATAATAATATGATAATTGAGAATATTAAATAATTAATTATTTATTCTATGATGAGTTTTAAATATGGATAAGATCCCAACTGATTCTGTTTCAAATTAAATTGTAATTTGATTCACAAATCAGTCACTAATCTCATACTATATATATGTGTATATGATAAAAGAAAGAACACATAAGTTTTTCTTTTACCTCCACATACACAAATATTCCAATTCTTAGTGAAGAATTGCTGGTGCAAGGAGTTGCAAGAAATTTCTCAGTTAAATCCATTAGTCAAGGAGTTGACAACAAGGATCAGTCTCGGTGTGGATACACATAGTACCTTCGTACTATCGAAGGAGAAAGTTTTCATTCACTAGGGTACTCAGGTATTGGCATCTAACCCATCTTATTTCAATAAAGTTTTAAGCACAAAATAAATCAATAGGATTACTTTATTACTTCCGCTGCGTGTTATGAACACTTGATGTAAAAAACTGCTTGATGGAATGAAAAATGTTGTTAACTATGAAACTGTTGTTAAGATAAATTCCATTGTTTATCAAAAAAACTGCCTGTTGATGGAATGAAAAATGCTGTTAACTATGAAACTGTTGTTAAGATATATTTCACTATTTATCAAAAAAATAAAAAAAAAACTGCTTCCACCTGAATAGTAAACCACAAAACATAGTATATTAAGATAAATTTCATTGTTTATAAAAAAACAACAAAAGATGAAGATAAAAGGCAGCCTAGAAATCATTATGCTGCTATTTGTAGTTTCATCAAAAGCATGACATATCAAAAAGGCATTTGGATCACAATTCACCATCTAGTCATTGTACGATGGAAAAGAATAATTACACAAAACAGAAACTCCTAAATATGGCTGAATGAGCTTCTGGTCCAAGCATCCATCGGCCACTTCTCTAAATATGCCCAAGCATCCTCATTTAACATTTTGATCTTGTCCATTCCATCTCTGAATTCTTGGTATGTTGTTGCCCTTGCACATTCCCACAAAAGTTCTCGTAGTTGTAAGTCCTTTCAATTCTTGTTGAAATTTTTTCATAAATGCCAGACGCAGAAACGGTGATGCACATCAGGCATCACCTCTTTCACTGCTGATATCAGTCCCTGCCAGATTCAGAAAACATTATACATATATAGCTTCAACAAAATGTACACATATATGACCCTGACTTTATATTCGTGACCCATAATAGTCCCTAACATTTATGCTTATCCCCATAAAGGTCCTTAAAATTTACAATCGATCTCCATAAAAGTTCCTAACAGATATGCATATAATCAGACAATGATTCAGGAGCTAAACTATAAACAAAAAACATGTGTTATAATGCAATTGGAGTGACAAATTTCTTCTAAAAAAGATGGTATCAAATGAATAAACTTGTTTACCATAGGTACCATGTAAAAAATTGGTAAGAACATGGGGTATGTTACTGTTGAAAAGCTATCATCAATTAAGTATTGAAGACAAAAAAGAACAGAACATATAAGAAAAAACCTATACCTCAATTTGCTTTGGTCAACTAAGGCAATAGCAATCTATTTCCCTGACAATATGAGAATGAAAATCTCTTTTCCACTAATTGATCTACACTGCAAAATGATGGAAAGGTTTTCTGACTAAATGTTATAAATAAATTACAAAATTGCTAATGAATAAATGCATCAAGTTGTTAGTTTCCTCAAGTCCAACAAATCTGGCAGAACACAACTTTATTTTTTATTCTTTTTTTTTGTGATAAAAACACCACTTTTATTTTCCTATTCTTATTAAAAGTGTAACTAATTTTCCACCATTCAATTAGTTCTTGTTAAAATCTAAGTATAACAATAAATCATTAATAGACCTGATGTCAATTTCAGATTCCACTGCTTTTTGAAATAGCATATCTAGTCTGACTAGATTATTAGGCAATTCCTCCTACACAACATTTATCACAAATTTCAAAGAGGCATTTATCCAAGCATGGAAACATTTTAGGCAAAACAAGTCCACCTTGCTGTCAAACTTAACTATATAGTAATCAATAGTGTACTTCAAGACAATGTAAGCTTTGATAAATTTACTGTAGTACTAGTATATTTTAACTCATATCCAAATCACTATCAAATAAAAACTCATCTCTTAAATTCATCTTACTACAAAAACTTAAGTGCACAAAAATAAAATTAAGATAAAAGCTCATTATTTGCCCCTGAAATTTTTGGAATATCAACATGCTCTTGGAAAGATTATAACAAGTGGTCCTCAAATAGAAGTAATTAGTCCAGGAGCTACTGCAGGACGGCCAAAAAAAAAATCACTCCAAGATCAAGTGAATCTCTGAAAAATTAAACTGATATTTGAAAAATTGTTCATAAGCTGGGATTTTTTTTGTTGGCACCTTGGGCTGGGTAGGAGTCTTTGACACTGGTGGTGGCTGTGTGACTTTAGATGTAGTATGAACTTTGGTGTTGGAGTGTGACATCAACACCTCAAGAACACATTTTTGAACCATATCCCTGTTTTATTCCGGTTAAATATAGCAACCCCACAAACTCCAACCAACCTTCAAACCCTAGACACTACAACGACCCCAAAATTTCCGAACCTCAAACACACAAATAACTTGCATATCAACAACCAACACTGAATCGAAAATGCAAAGTAAAAAAAGGGAGGGAGATTACCTTGAATACGATCACAAAGTCCGAACCTCTTGCTTCTGGTGATGGAGGGGAAGAACGAAAACCTCTTGCTTCTTCTTCTCTCAACTTTTTCAACCCAGGGATTAGAATCCTACGGTTACGCCATTGATGAGTATACGAAGATGGAGTCAGAGGGTGGAAGAAGAAGAGACGAGTGAAGTTTGTATTGGCGAGAAAACTGATATTTATGTTAAATAACGTCAAAACGGCGACATTTTTGGCTATCAAGGGCACCAAACTAAAACGACGCCGTTTTGGAGCCTTCCAGCGTGGCAATCCGCAGCCACGTCAGCACTCCGGTGATGAGTCATCACCTGAAATATGGCCAGGGACTAGTTTGAGTGCTCGGAGCTCTATCTGGAGGACTACAATGGGAAAATCGGGATCTTAGGGATTACTATGAGTAATTGCGTGAATCTCAGGGACGACTATGGGTATTTACTCGTAATTATTTCCCATACACTTTCATTCTGTTGATAAGTTCTAGCATCCAACATCCTAGTGAGGAGACTGTTTGTGTATTGGGGCTCCATTGAATTTGAGCTCCAAACCATACAGCTCTCATCCATGGACATAATAACCTGGGCCATCCTGTTCTTGGACCGAGTCACTCTGGGTAACATTTAGAGCTTTTGCCTCAGATCACATATGATCTGGCTAAGAGACGTTTCTTTTTTGTATTATCGATGAAATATGAGAACATGTGATGTTTTCTATATAACTCGTCTCTTCACATATATTGCTCTTTCTATTGATTCTTACTTTCATTGTGCATAATACGCAGAATTTCTAATGGTGGTTGCATGCTCCAATTTAAATGAAGGTTCCCTAATTCTGCTTCTCTGGCCACTTTATGTGCAAGAAGATTTCCTTCTCTAGGAGTCTAAGTTATGCCCCTACCAGGTAATTGTTCCAATAACAACTGAATATCCTGAATAATTGCCCATGCTTCACCAATTGGACTCTTGGATTTAATTGCTTGTATGATTTTTAGATTATCTGATTCAATGAGAACTTTTTCCATGAACAAATTATTTGCAATGATTAGAGCTTGTCTGATTGCTAAAGCTTCTGCTACTGTGACTGAGTTTGCTTGAATTAATCCTGTGAAACCTAATAAAATCTTTCCTCTATTATCTCTGTACACCACTGCTATAGCTCCTTTGCCTGTATTCTTTTTGAAAGAAGCATCCACATTTGCTTTGATCCAATCCGCAGGGGTGGCCTCCAATGAACCTCTCTCGTTCCTTTTTGAACCTGTCTTTCTTTTAAATTTATCTTCTTTTCCGCTATTCTCCAAAACAGATTTTCCATTAGTTTAGCCCTCTTTATAGTCCATCTAGGATTAATTTCTTGCTGCTGGTACACTTTCTGATTTCTAGTCTTCCATATCTCCCACACCAGAAATCCTATTTTACTAATTCTTTTATTTTCCTCCTCCCCCCTACTAATTTGATTTTTTGTATGATTGTCATAAACCAGTCTCCAAACTCAGTAACTGTTTCTGTTGTTGGAATACACTGACAATCAGCTCCAAACCATGCAGCCCTTGTCCACTCACATAGCAATAACGCATGCTCTGTTGTCTCCACCTCTTTAGTACAAATCTGGCATATAGGACTCCCAGCAATTCTCTTCTTGAACAAATTTGAATTTACCGGCACGATATCATGGGCTGCCTTCCACAAAAATGATTTGATTTTAGAGGAAACTTCCATTTTCCAAATTTCTTTCCATAACTCCCTCCTAGCATCACTTGTGGATGGGTTCCCATGATCTCGAGATTGAAATTCTCCTTTTGCTGCGAAATAACCTGTCTTTATGGTATATATACCATCATCTCTTGCAGGCCAGTATAAATCATCCTCCTTATTCACAAAACTAATTGGGGTTCTAATGATAGCATCACAAATTTCTGGCGAAAACATGCTTCTGATTTTTCTCTCATTCCAACCCCTTCCCTCTTCAATGAGCTCTTCAACTTTCTGATTATCTTGTCTACCATTCCCCAGCACCTTACCTACTTCAGCTATCCAATTATCCCTCCATATATTAATTTTTGACCCATTTCCAACACTCCACTTTCCTTTCATCCTTAGCAATTCTCGTCCATGCAGAATGCTTTTCCATATCCACGAAGAATTCTTCCCAACCTGCGCCTCCCAGAAATTGCCCTTTGGGTAATAGACAGCTTGTAGAATTTTTACCCAAATTGCATCAGGATTCTTCAAAGCTCTCCATGCTTGTTTTGCAAGATGCGCTATATTCTGCATTTCTAAGGTTAATTCACGGGTTAATTGACTCGAACCTATTAATCATCTCATTTTTACAAGCATATTTGAAACAAAAAACCTGTTTCAGTTAAGGTGGGTGAACGATTGACTTGACCAATCCCTTTTATGAGTCAATTGGTCTAAGTTACTTTTACTCACAAAGTTGTCTATTACCATAATGCATTTCTAAAAAATAAAATATCATATCCTTATTGAATTTGGATCTTCTAAATTTTAAATTTGTATTTTAGAGGATAAAGTATAATCTTCTACCCTTAAATGGTTTCTCTCTCATATTTATTCTTGGTCCTACCTATAAAATAAATAGTAAGAGACACTTTACTCTCTAAAGTGAAATTCAAACTTTAGAGAATCTAAATCCATCCTTATTTTCCCAGATAATATTTGCGATGATTGTAAATTGAAAAATGTTAAAAGACCAATAGAATTTATCGTTTAGTCATCGATGTTTAAATATATAAGCTAAAGTATATTGTTAAATTACTAAACTAAAAAAATTAGATTGATGATTAAAAATAATAGTCAAAAAAGAATAAATTTTAGTAGCTCTCTACCATTTCTATTGTAAACTTGCTTTATTTTATCTCCATTCTATCTAGTAAAAATAGTAAGCCAAAACCTCCATACGAAGAGGCTCAGTATTTTGCATCACCGGACGTTCATTTAAAAAAACATCGACAAATAGAACTTTGGGAAAAGGCCCAAAAAATTTTATCGGTTGTATGGCAATTTGATGTAGAATTTCTCCTGCACTTTCCTGTGTAACCAAATAGAGCAACCGAACAAGTCCAAAGCTTCACGTGAAATTAGGTGTGCCATTGGGCATGAGGTTCAAATCTGCCTTTTTGAACAGGTGCTAGAACCAAGATCTTTTCTTGCTTCATTAATATCCATTAATATCCGTTACCAAGATATACATGTTAGCAAAATCAATTCCTTTTATACAAGTCAGGGAGTGACGGCTAGAACCAGATAAACATTTATTATAGGGTACATATTGTGCAAAATTATACAGTTCTAAGACAGAAACTGAAAGAAAACTTAGTGAAGATATGAGCTGGAAGATATAGATTTATCATTAACGAGTGCTAATATAATAAGCCCAAACATACCATTTAAGTATATGTAAAGAATGGGATCATCTAGGTCAATTCTCAAACCACAGGACAAATTATATGACATGGATCCACTACTTACTAAAATGACAAATCTTACATGGAACAGAGCAACTAGCAGACCAAGTGAAAAAGGATCTGTAACATTATCTGACTAGGAAGAGCAACACCCACTTTTCTGTCCAACTGGCTGTCCTTTGATCTGCACTGTGGGAGGCCTTGCATTGTTTGCGGCTGGTTGGCTCGCCATTCTATATTGATGTCACAAATAAAGCGTAAGATAACATGCTTGAACGAAATCAATGCCAGAAAAGAATAGCATAAAATTTCAGATTTGACACTAAAGCTCTCAAAAGTCAAAACACCGTTGATAAATTATCAATCATAATTCCAGGAAGGCAATAACCAATACATGGCCAACTGGCCAAGTGACACCAAACTTGGAGATTTTCCCTAATATCTATCATCTATCATTAAATAAGAATCAGGAACAAATTACCTATTCTTGATGGCAGCAGACATGGCCATGAATGCTTGTTCGACATTTGTAGAGTCTTTTGCACTAGTTTCCATAAAAGGAATGCCTATTTCATCGGCAAACGCCTGCAATAGGAGTACAAGGAAAAGAACTGGTTACAAATGCTGAAGCAGAAACAAGACCAATATGAATCACCCCACTAGCAGAAAAATTGAACAGAGTTGAAGAGTAGAAGTTATTTCCTTCATGAGAAAACAACAGAAAATCGAGTATGTGTATTAAAGCTGTACTTTGGCTGTTTCATATGAGACAACTCTATTTGCTGTCAGATCACTCTTGTTTCCAACTAAGAGTTTGTTGACGTTGTCACTAGCATAGCGATCGATTTCACTGAGCCACTGCTTCACATTATTGAAGCTCTCTTCATCTGTCACATCATAAACAATCTGCCAGCAAAGAAAAAGCAGTCAGTAGCTCACCTTAAGTGATCCCCATAGATAGGGAATTTTCAATATTTAAAATTAAATGTCAGGACATTCATCACTCACAATGATTCCATGTGCCCCGCGATAGTAGCTACTGGTTATTGTTCTAAACCGTTCTTGTCCAGCAGTATCCCACTACAAGAAACAGATTGTAAAGCAATGTAGGAAACAATAAATCAATATGGCCATGAAGTTCAGTTATCCACATGGTCTATAAACATGGCAGAAATATTAAAACATATTTCTTAAGCTTAATCAAAAGAAATGTTAGCAAATAAAGCAATCAGATACATACAATCTGAAGTTTAATCGTCTTCCCATCCTGCTCAACAGTTCGTATTTTCTACAGACAACAACACGAAATGATCAGTTAAAACACATTTTCAAATGAGTTCAAGCTAAATATTTGCAAATGTACTCACAAAATCAACTCCGATGGTGCTAATGTAGCTCTCAATGTATGAATCATCCTGGAAATAAACAATAAAATTTATTTAACTAATGTATTTAGCAGCAACAGTAATGCATATAAATTCAATAAGTAATGCTTCAAAGATTACTTTAATACGCATCACATTTTCACTCAAAGACCAACAATGACAGCAAGGTAAAAGAACACAACAAAGAAAAATTTTAGAATTAGATGCGGTAGATGGCTTACAGCAAATCTCAGAAGAAGACATGATTTGCCAACACCAGAGTCTCCAATAAGAAGGAGCTTGAACAGATAATCACTGCAAAGGATAACCGCAACAGATTAAGTTTGCCAACTAAATGACAGAGATCTACTTCATGGACAACCAAAATCATTTCATGTACATAAAGACAAACATAGTATGTACTGCTACTACTACAACAACAACAACAAAAACAATGTTTTAGCAGCTCCACGGATCAAACAACATTATTGAGCTCTATCCAGAATCATGTCTGAACTTGGTCCCTTTATGATTAAATCTCTCTTGACAAGTTCTTTCGCAATTTCCTTAGGATCCATCTATTTGAAGCCCTAAAACATGATGTAATAACACAAGGGTGAAATCCGTGTCAATTGTTATGTTAAATCTTATCAATTGGCATTATTGTAGGAAGCAATAATTCCAAAGGTGGGTCATTAGTCCTCATCACACTAACCTAACTTGGTTAAAAGAAAAATTTATTCAGGAATTTCGAATGTAACGTAACCTATTCCCCCCACCCCCCGCAAAAGAAAAAAAAATGTTAAGGGAGCTATAATTCGATCATAAACTAAGATTCTCGTTTGTATTCTCTCTTCTTTTCTTTTCATTCTTATATTTGGTCAATTTTTATAAAAATGCTAAAATACTCGGAAGTAAAACACAGAAGCTCACCAATAATGGTCAAGATCAAGGAACCACTGAACCAACCCAAAAAAGGACACAATTTGAAGAGTAAAAATCCATTTCCACAGAAGATACTTTAGTACTTTTTAAAAATAATAACAATAATAATAAACAACTTCTAAGGTTATCAACCTCCTCACAGCATAATATATGAAGCTGATCCAATCTAGGGTTATCAACTAATCAACGGAAATTACTGTTTCGAGGAACTCCAAACGAAAACCACGAAAGGAATTGAATTTGTCGAAACAATTCACGAAGAGGCACAAGAGATTCAAAGCCGATACTAAAATATGGAGGGAGTGAGAGAAATAGAGGGACGTACTACTCGGGATTCATGGAGGAGGAGAATCGGAGGGAGCCGTGAAGTCGCCGGAAAAAGGAGGGTTAATGGCGGAGAAAGGATCCGGTGCTCCACGTGGAAGGGAACCGGGGATTTGGGAGAAAAAACGGAACGGAGTTGAAAGAGGAGAAACAAAAACTAAGATCTATTTGTTTGTTCTGCTGCTTTTCTTTTTCTTTTTTTTTTTAATTAAATTTTAAAAATTAAAATAAATAAAAAATATTAAAAATAAAATTACATGAATGAAAACAAGTAAATAGCTCTGAATATGAAAGATTCAAACACTAATAAAATTGACCATAAAATAATAAAATTAAAGTTGTACCTATGAAAGATCAACTCCAAAAAATAAAACTATCTAAACTCTAAAAGACTACCAAAAAATTTTATTTGTTCTTTTTTTTTTTTGCAGTGCTGGTTATAACATTTTTTTCCTATTTTAAAGCGTGCTGCTAATGGGGTTAATCACAGAAAATTTGTCAAAAAAAAAATCATCAGCATTAGTCATAGAATTACTCTAGAAAATTCTCCACAAAATTAAAAACATGAACAAAAAGAACATCATCAAAATTATCAACTCCATCTAAAATTGAACAAAATATAGCTCATATTAGTTAGTAGAAATAATAAAAAAAAGTCCCAAAAAAAAAATTCCTAACCTTTACTCCCTCCTCCAACATTATTATTCCCAATGAAACTACCTTCCTTCTTCTACAAGAATTGAAAAGTCATTCGAATAGATACGACCACTTCGTTGCTCTATACTTGAACATTTTGCTGCCATTGTTGAATCTGTTTAATGTTAAAGGTGTTCAACGGTGAATTTGGTCACTCAACCTTTGGAGCAGGAGATTGTGGCGGTGCATTTCGAAATTCCACTCGCATTCGGAGTCGCTACTGTCTCCAGCGCCGAAAAAGCCACCACTTTCGCTTTCCTCAGCGACGCATTCCTAGTCCCACTTGCAAAATCCAAATACCAACCGATTTGACCCGAATTCCAACCGAAAAGTAGAACTTTCTTCTCTTCCCCAAAGTTTTCACATTAAGCTTCAACGGCGAGTTCTCCGAGCTTCACAAGGTCGCAAAAGCAAGCCTGGGTTGGCGCTAGAGGTTGTGGGAAGAGCTTGAATCGGGAAAAATAGAATCCATTGCTCATCAGTTTTGAAGATAGTGGTAGTGAAGGTAGACGCATGCAGAGAGGGACCCGAAAATAGCAATGGTGAATGGAAGGGGGAAAAGGAGG
>NC_029793.2:9921026-9936207 GCF_000816755.2 Arachis ipaensis | reverse complement strand
GAGAGAAAGAGAGAGAGAGAGAGAGAGAGAGAGAGAGAGAGAGTAATGTGATGATGATGATGAGTGAGGGAAGGGTAATTTAAGGTTTTTAGGTAGTTTTTTAGGGTTTAGATAGTTTTATTGTAGAAAGTCGATCTTTTATGGATACAACTTTAATTTTGTTATTTCATGATCAGTTTTATCAGTGTTCGAATCTTTCACGATTAGAAATGACTATTTACACATCGAAAACGTTTTTAATTCTATATAAAGCATTTGATAAGGTTGTAATTAGTCCATTCCATTTGGGAAGGATTGTTTAAACCTATTGTTATGCCAAATTTGGTACAAATAGTCAACGTTGGAAAGAATTCAACAATTAAAGTCAAAGATCATACATGCATGAAGCATATTATGGTTGGAGAAAATAAGAATGAATTAGGCTTAGTGGTCAAGTTATCTTATACTTGGTGCCCAAGTTTGCTTGAGGTGCAAAAACTACTTGAAATTCAAATTTGCTTAAAGTCCAAAGTTATACCAATTAACTTAGAACTTTTTTTTCTATAAATAGGATTAATTTCAATAAGTTAGAGGAGCTTCCATTCATTCACACACTCACTCACTTTAAAAATTTCTAGTCACACTGACGCTCAGAAAATATAAGTATTGGGAGACTCCATTTTTATTTCAGTCATTTCAATTCTATTTTTTGTTTGCTGTTATTTTCATTCAATTATTTCACAACTTGCTTCACTCCTAAGTTACTACCCCTTCATAGTTCAACCCCTTTTGACTATAATTACAACTCAATTCTAGGGTCCTAGAGAGTAAAAATAGGGGTTTAGAGGCTCAAAATCATATTTAAATCAGAAAACTCAGTTTGCTGAAAAATAGGGGCCCGCGTACGCATGCCATGTTGCGCATACGCGGGGTGTCAATTTTTCCATCCTGCGTATGCAGCACTTGCCCGCATACGCAAGTTCTCCGGACAAAGGCAAATGGCCGCGTACACAGCCATAAGTCCGCGTACGTGCCACCTGCGTTTTCCTTAAAAAGCTGATACAATTGCAGATTTCATATTTTACATCTCCAACTTCCGACGCGCATAACTCTTTCGTTAAAAATCGTTTTTCATCCGTTCTTTGAACGGTGTAAACTTCACGGACCTAATTTTTATATAAAATAAGTTTGAAAAAAGTTTGGGAGTCCGAAAGCCGAGTTATGCCTCGCCAAAGTTTGTCCAAAAATTCAGTTTTTCACAAAACTTCTCCAACCTCTATTTTACCAAAATCATAACTCATACCAACACTCTAAGCCTTCAAACAACACCAAAACATACCAAAGCACATCTTATTATTTCACATTCATATCATAGCACTTCCATACACAACTTCACCAATTCCAACCTCAACCATTCACTATCAATACCACATCTATACTCAATCATTAATATATCATTGTTATTTAAAATAATCATTATTTCATCAACCATTCACCACGTCCATTTAACAACCAACATACCTAATACCCACATCAAATAACACATAATTTAATAATCAAAACTACCACATATACACCAACATGTGATTCATCTTATCCTATGGTTGTATAGCCTAAGTTTTCACAAGATATTATATATTACATACGAGAAACCAAAATCATACATTGGTCGATTTCTCCCCTAAGCCAAAGACACCCAAAATGGCAAGATCACAAGCCTCCAACACCACAACTTTAGCACCCAAGGCTCAACCAAGCTTCCAATCTCTTCAAATGAGTTCCAAATTCACATATACACTACCTAACACATATTATCACATTCATATACCAAATTTCAATACCAAAACAAATATAATCAAGAGATTCACTAGGGTTTGAGGGCCCTTACTTTACCCGTACCTCAAGTAAAAAAACTCGCTAATTTTTCAAGCTAATTGGATCCTGAAACATAAAAAAATCAAAATCTCAACACCTCACAACATTGAATTTTTGAAATTGGGGATGAGAGAATTGAAACTGAAGATATGTATTACTTACCAAATTGAGTACTGAGCTTTGTAGAGCTCGACACGGTGAACACATGGCCGCAAACGGTGCGACAATCGAAATTTTAGATCAAAAGTTATGTGAGATTGAATCAAGAACGAAGGGTTTTGAGTTCTTCCTTCTCCTCCTTTGTGATTCCAGCGTGTTTCTTAATGAGAGAGGGGAGAAAGTGTTGAAGCTCTTTTGTTTTGTTGAGTTGGGTTGGGCCTTGGGCCCTGTTCGGGTCCGGTTCGGTCCGTTCGGCTCAATCTTGGGTCAAATTCTTTAAAATTAGTGTCAAAATTTATGTTTTAATTAGTTCTGCCTCATTAAACTATAAAATTCGATTTTATAATTTCTTGGATTAGTAATTAATTTATTGGCTAATCATTCATTAATTTCACGGGTTTTACACAGTTCCCCACACATTTCACCCATTGCGTGAACACCCACTCAAAACTAAGGATCTCCTCGCTCCCAAATAAAACACAACAAAAAAGAGTAGACTTTTCATGGTGGTTGACACCGATAAATAATGCAAACAGTAGACCATGCCTGCGAAAACACCAGCAACAAATGACGGACATAAAAACAAATTAAAAAAATAAATGCTTTTGCAATTGACCCATAAGTATACAGATTTGTTTCTTCCGTACGTGGTGTCGAACGACACCACATCTCCATAATATTCATACGAAGCCCTGCACATTGCATATATCCATAGTGCGCTCTTGAACTTATTATCATTGTCAACATCTATGGCATAAAAGAAGTTGGGATTGATCTCTTTCATTTGAACGAAGTAATTCATCATCTCCTTAAAGTCCGCGTTCTCGTCAACACAGCGGAGTTTGCTTGTGATTTAACTTCTGACATCCTTTTCTGAAAAACTCAAGTTTGAAGACCCACCAACCTCGTTAGCCAGTGCTAGGTATGTCTTGTTGGATTTTATGCCAGCCTCGTTGTTATCCGTAATGACGCACTTATCATGGATGGTCAACTCCCTGTACTCATAATAGTGGATCGCTTTCTTAGCCGAACAGGGGTGGGAATGCCTCAATTCTAATTTAGACACAATCCAACTTTCCTTCTCCATGTCCAACATGACATACATCCTTGCTTTACATCTCGTGGCTGTTATTCTGTGTTTCTGAGTTGCTGCCTTCACTTGAGACTCCCAATAACCTTCTCGGGTGCAGTGAATAGATTGATTAATGGGTATCTTTGATTCCTTCTTCATCTTGTCGAAATTCGTGTTCTTAACTTTAGTTACGAACCCAACTTTCTTTGCATAATTTACATAAAATTTCTATGCCAGAGACAACGAATTAAAACACATTCCTATGACTGGGATTTCCTTTTCACTGATTCCACTATAATTCGGCAACTGTAATGCAATTCACAAAACCAAATGTTCAATGGCAGTACCAATTAAAACTAGCATGAACGAACTAATTATAATGTGGTAACAAACAACAAGGAATAATTCAAACCTCATGTCTCAATTCCAATTCATCTTTTTCCATCACAATGATATCGGTAATTTCGTCGACTTTTAATCAAAGACACAAAAAAAAAAACCTTTATCAACTTGAGATCATTACTATATAACGAACCACTTCAATACAAAATATCAAAAAATAGTGCAAACACATATAGGAGTCAAGCAAAATAGTTTTTCGAGCGTTTACACCAAGAGATATCCACTCATACCGATATATAAACTAGTGTTAACTAAAACATGTTCAAGATAAAAACACACCTCTTCATTAATATCTCGAGTAACCACATTATTGTACCAGATTTTCCCAAATAAATCAACTAAAAAAACATCTAATTAGCATGAATAAGAAACATACATAACACATTGTCATAAAATTTTCTATAATGCAAGACCAACCTCTCCAACATACCTTAGATCCCTGTTAAATAACAACATTACCCATACTCAATTCTTCATTGCCTTCCGTTGAATTGATCAATGTGTTATTCAATACTCCTTCTAGGATTGAAAACTCCATGGACGATGCCTCTTCCGGAAGCCTTGCACCACGACGACAATTTCTTTGTGAAGGAAAGGCTAGGCGTGATGGTCCTTGCGGGAGAATGGGGATGTTATCAAGTTGTGAACACCACTTGTACCACGCTCACGAATGTCGCCGCTAATTACGGCACACAATGAGAAGAAGCGACGAGGCAACCATGAGTTGGATGATTTGATGAAGAGGGTAGAGACAATTGATGAGTAGATGAATTAAAGGATGCACTACAACTTTGAACAATATTTGCACCACGCTCACAAATAACACTGCTAATAGTGGCACAGACAGCAAAAAATCGAACAGGAGATGACAGATAGGATGGTTAAATGAAGGGTTAATACTCAAATTCGTCCCCGAAAGATTACGCGATCTTCATTTTCGTCCCCGGATGATTTTTTCAATCAAATTAGTCCCTGAAAGATAAAAAATAAGTCAAATTAGTCCTGCTGTCAGTTGGACGATGACGTGGCACGCCACGTGGCAGGTCAACGCCACGGTCAACGCCACGTGTCACTTGACATGTAAAAAAGATTTTTATAGTCAAAATAGTCTTTGAAAGTCCTGACGTAAGTCATTTTCATCCCTCAAATTTTAAAAATTAGTCAAACTAGTCCTTATATATTTTTTTTATTTTCTAATGTTTTGTTTGTCAATTACATTTCTATTAAAATTAGTAATATCAAAAAATATTTCAAATTTAATATTATGAAGAAAAAATAAAAAAAATTATATAAGGACTAGTTTGACTAATTTTTAAAATTTGAGGGATGAAAATGACATACGTTTGGACTTTTAAGGACTATTTTGACTATAAAAATCTTTTCTACATGTCAAGTGACACGTGGCATTTAACATGCCATGTCATCGTCCAACTGATAGAAGGACTAATTTGACTCTTTTTTTTTTATCTTTCAGGGACTAATTTGATTAAAAAAAAATCATTCGAAGACGAAAATGAAGATCGCGTAATCTTTCGGGGACGAATTTGAGTATTAACCCGTTAAATGAAAAAGGTCGGCGCTGTTGCTGTGTGGAAGAGTGAACCGATGCACCGTAGTTATAAAAAGAGAAAAAGTGAAGAAACAAAAGCTGGGAGTCCACTTCCGTGATTCCTATCGAAATTGGTTAAACGTATTACTCAATTTAATTTTACAGAAAAACTCTGCATACAAGTCATTAGGGCTTGTATGCTTTACAAGTTAATTAACGAATAAATCCTAAAAACGCGATGCAAGGTCTACGTTCTTCTTCTTCTTCTTCTTCTTCTTCTTCTTCTTCTTCTTCTTCTTCTTTTCTTTCATTTCTTGCCTTCTCTTTCTCCTTCTTCTTCTTCTTGCTGCACGTTCTTCTTCCTCTTCCTCTTCTTCTTCTTCTTCTTTTCTTTCGTTTCTTGCCTTCTCTTTCTCGTTATTCTTCTTCTTGCACGTTCTTCTTCCTCTTCCTTTTCTTCTTCTTTTCTTTCGTTTCTTGCCTTCTCTTTCTCCTCCTTCTTCTTCTTGCTGCACGTTTTTCTTCCTCTTTCTGTTCTTCTTCTTCATTTACGTGCTTTTCTCTCTGTTTTCTTTCTTCGTTATTCTCAATTTCCATTGTTTTTTGACATCAAGCTCTGAAATCGTTTTTGAAGAAGAAGAAGCAGCAGAAGATGAGGAGGAGAAAGAGAAAGAGTTCTGAAATATGCATAAGGTGTACTTCAACGAATTTTAGGTGTATTTCTTAAATCCTTTGGGTGTATTTTTGTAATCCTTTAAGTGTATTTCTATAATCCTTTGGGTGTATTTCTAGAATCGTTTGGGTGAATTCCTGTAACCGTTTGGGTGTATTTCTGTAATCCTTTGGGTGTATTTCTGTAATCGTTTGTGTGTATTTTTGAAGTTCTATTATCTTCAAATTTGGCAAGAAAATTATTTTCATGGAGGAAGAAGAAGAATAGTCGTTCATAATGTATAGTGAGTAGTGCGCTTTGGAAACAGGAAGTTGTTGAATAACGTGCGTTTTATTTACTCTTGAATGTGGAAGTGTGTAATGCGTTAATTAAATGTAATGCATGTGTTTTATTAGACTTGTAAAACTTGTAAGCCAAAAAAACTTGTATGTGTAGCAGACCTCTTAATTTTAATATATCAAGCAATTAATAACAAATATTCTATATTATAATTGAATAAAACTAAATAAAATAATTATAAATAATTGAGTTATTCAGTTAATAGCTCGTCATACTTAGTTCCGTATACTTTTCCAAAGAAAAATAACGAGAAAGAAAAGGGTCTCAACTCTCAAGTCTCCAGTAATAATGAAGTTAAGTTAAGCTAGCTGGTTTACCAATTTCCCGAGTAACCACCACTCCCTATCTATCCCTTTAGTGGATAGGATAGAAGCAGCAGCAACAACAGCAGAAGTGCGAGTTACTGACTCAGCGAAACTCGGATAAACCACAACAATGTGTTCACTCACAACACCACCCTCAACCTCCCTCTCCTTCTTCTCTTCCTCTATCTTCTTCAACAATACCAAAATCCCCAAACTACCCTCACCATCAAAACCCTTCTCTCACTCTCTCTCCGTCGCGTGCAAAGCCGCAACCCTACCGCTTCTCTCATTTTCCGGCGACAAAATCGGCGAAGCGCAACTCGACCTTCGCGCCGCCCCTCCCGACACCGCACGCGCCGTCGTCCACCGCGCAATCATCACCGACCTCCAAAACAAGCGCCGTGGCACCGCCTCAACCCTAACGCGGGCCGAGGTTCGCGGCGGAGGGAGAAAACCCTATCCGCAGAAGAAGACCGGCCGGGCCCGCAGGGGGTCCAACAGGACACCGCTCAGGCCCGGCGGAGGTGTCATTTTCGGGCCCAAGCCCAGGGACTGGAGCATCAAAATCAAACAGGAAGGAAAAGAGGCTTGCGATTTCCACCGCGATGGCGAGCGCGGCGGTGAACACGTTCGTGGTCGAGGACTTCGCGGAGGAGTTTCAGGGGAAGCCGAAGACGAAGGAGTTCATTGCGGCGATGAAGCGGTGGGGACTGGACCCTAAGGAAAAGGCCATGTTCTTGATGATGGAGGTGCCGGAGAACGTTGTGCTTTCGAGCCGGAACATTGGGACGGTGAAGGTTTTGACGCCGAGGACGCTGAATTTGTTTGATATTTTGAATGCTGATAAGCTTGTGCTTACACCTGCTGCTGTGGATTACTTGAATCAGAGGTATGGGGTTGATTACCAGGGTGGTGATGATGAAGATGATGAAGAAGAAGAAGAAGAAGATTATGAAGATGAAGGAGTAGCAGAAGAAGGTACTTGATTTTGTGTTCTTGGGCAATTTTTACTTGCTACGGTTACTAGTTACATGTGTTAATGATTTGTTAGATAGGCTCCCAAAAATTTCAGAATTAGAAAAATACTTAGTTTTAAATCTTTTTGAAGTGGAATTAAGTTAGAAGTGAAGTATGTTGAAAAATGCTTGTAAGAACACTATTCGAACAAGGACCCTTAGTTGGCTGAATAATCTCTTAAGTTTATACAAATTATAATTTTAAAGTCGTCGTGTCATAAATGTGTTTACCTAATCAATGTCCTAACCTGAAATTGCCAGATTATTCATATTGGCCCAATAATGCTGATAGAGTTGTTACCTTGAATTGTGTTCATTGCATTTGTTGTTTTTCATTGGCTTAAGTTTGCGGTTCCATTGTTAGGACTTTGTAATTGAATCATTATGGTAGTGTTGCCAAGCATCTTGAAGGTTATTGTTGTCCAAATGGTATAGTAGCATGTCACTACTTAAGATGCTACTGGGATCTGAAAAGTTTTTTAGAGTTTTGCTGCTATTGAAAGTTTTGAACTTCTTCAGCTTTGAGAATTATTTGTTTTTCTATTCTCTGCACTATGGATTTCATACAAATTCATATACCAAGTCCGAAACAATAACCAAGCCATTTTACACTGCTAGTGTTATAAAAATGTGTTGCATTCTGATTAATTTATTTCGGAAACTACAATTCTAATCTGCAAAGCTATGGTTTCCACTTGCTGTTACTTAATTCAAGTTACATTGTTGTTATTCAACGTGTTTCTGCATATTGGATAATCCCATCAGTTATTGGATTCAGTTTATTTTGAGATTTTTCTTTCCAAAGTTATTATCGTGGCTACCATGTATACAGTAGTTCAATAGAATTACTTATCAACAATGCTAGGGAACCAAGAGGGTACCAGTCAAAAACCAGCCAAATGCCTATGGGTGAATCCAAAACCTCAACGTGGATAGTGCTTATACTAGACATTAGGATGTTTCTTCAACTAAGTATCAGAATGTTTCTTTTTCATACTAAATGGATGTTCTTTTATATATTTTATAAATTTTTTTATATACTAAGAATCGGGATTGTTGGAAGTTCCGTGATCCCCGCCCCTATTTCTCCAACGTATCATTCAGAATTTTAATTTGGGGTGAGAAGCAATTAATATCAAATATTATAAATTAAAAACAAATAAAATTAATTAAATATAATTATAAATTAGTTAAGTTGTTTACTTTTTGACTGATCACCTCTTGGTTTCATATACTTTTTCATTACCTATATGTTATTTCTTAACTTGGGGAGTTTTCTTCTGTTTGTATGTATACATTTCTCATTCTAATCCACATTTGGCTTTAATGGCAACTTTTCACTTTTTATATAACTTGGAAGTAGTTTGTTATTTTGGGTGATAAATTTATGATCTTATGCTTTATTCAATTTGGGATACAGGACCTGAAACAAACAAGGAGGATAATTCTGATGTGGTAAACTGAGAGGTCTTTGCCGTATCTTATAGAGGAAAAAATGTCGATACAGTGGAAGGAAGGCCTGAGTTCTTGTTTTTACCAATTTAATTTTTGTTTCTTTTTCTTAGGATTCTAATCCTAATAGTGTTTAAGGATCTGTGCCTTTACCCACATGTTGTAATTCATTGAATAATAATTTTTTGCTGAGTAAAGTAACACTTAGATTTCTGAAGATCTTGATCTTGGACTAATTAGCCTAGAGGGAAAAAAAAATACTAATTTGTCCCTTCACCATAAAAAGCAATTGGTAAAGTTATATGAAAACTCAAGAGATAACCAAAACTACATTGTTTTTCATGCTGACGTGGTAGGACTTGTAGCACTGTAAATAACAAAATATATGGGTAATTGGACATATATATCCTGTTTGTTATAGTTGAAAACTTAATCGGTATTTCTTTTTTTCAAAAACTAATTAGTCCTCAACCTGTACCGTTTGGGTAAACTAACAAAAAAAACAAAAAAAATTCCTCGAGAATCTAATTGTTATTCTAATTTTTTTTTTGTGTGTAGTCTTTATTGCTCAAGTGCATGTATATTGATCTCTTATTTTGTTAGTTGTTATTTTCTTGCTATGTCAAATTGTCATGCAATCATGTTCGTATCTTTTAGCCCTGTGTCTAGGCTGTTAATCAGCTTTGAATATAATCTTATTGAAGATGAGGTCATTCTTAATGTATTAAATATTTAAATTTGGTAGTTCTTTACCCGGAACCCTGGACCATCCCATTCAACTTTATGTCGGTGCAAGAATGGATCCTTATTTTTAATGATTCACATTTTATGGTGGAGGGCCTTGGGCTGTCAACAGGCAGCCTGGCCCGTATGGTTTGGGCCATCATGGGTTGCCAGACCAACGTAACTCAACTCGAATGGTTTGGGCCCGTGTGTCGCCGATGAGCTGTAGCTCAAATGTCATTTGTCGTCCCTCTGTTGATTTATGTGACACAAAAAAATGTGTTTAGTTATTGTAAAGGGTAGTTTCAATTTTGTGGGTTAAATTTCTTCTATTTCACTGTTTATGTACCTGTCTGTATTGATCTTAACCATTAAAGTCGGATTTGGATCTTCTAAAGTTTTGGATTTGGATCTTCTAAAGTTTGAATTTTACTTTGAAGAGTAAAGTTCGATAGTGCCATGATCTTTAGTTGTAAAGGACATCTCTGGGTTCGAGTGTCAATGGAGATGACGGAGAAAGAAACCCTAGATGGAGAATAGAAGTCCTGTAGGAATAATAATTCTATATAAAACTAAATTAAGGCAAAAAGATTTTACCAATTATTCATTAGTTACAGTCTTACAGAAGAGTAAAAACACAGATAAAACGCTAAAGCAAAATGAAACACGCATACTACTAACACTTAAACCTTAACAGACTGATCACAACATTATTATCCCATTATCTTCATTAGTAGAGTCATATTCTCTTTCCTCAATAATAACTTTTCTTGGAACTCTGCCACTGCGAACCGCCATTAGACTGGTAGGATCCGGCAGACGTAACACCGCTGGTGGAACTCCCATAGCTTTTAGACTCCGCACTTTGGGAGTGCGACGAGGCTTTGTCGCTCTCCCAAAGGCTAGGACGGTTATAGGCCTCCTTGGCCTCGGGATAGTTGTCAAAGCCCTTGTAGGAGTTTCGCGAGTAGCCGTTAACTTGCGCATTAGCGTCGTCCCATGACTTGTAAATCCCTGGCTCCCTTCCCTTCCACACCACGTAGTGTTTGCCTTCGTTCTTGCTCATGATGATGATCTTGATCTTCAAAAACTTATAAAACACAAAGCTTAGTGCACTTCTCCAACTCTTTGGTTACTAATATTTTTTTTTCTCATTTAGAAGAGTCAAGTTTCTATATATATAGATAGGTGGAACAGATCATAGGCTTTTTAGTTTGTTGTTTTAGGATCGATTTGTATGGAGGTTTAGTTAAAAATTCTCCGGATAAGCTCAAGTAAACGCTAATTAAAAAACAGTTCAATTCAAATGGGATAAAACGAGATCTTTGGACTCATTTGAAACAGGTTAGTTTGAAAGACTTGATTAAAATTCAACTTTAGAGAAAATGTTCGTTTTTTGCTATTTTATAAAGAAAATAAATAAATTACACTAAAAAGAAAAAATAACAATAAGAGAGAAGAATTATTTCTGGAGTATTGAGAAGAGTAATTGTGAAAGAGATAGAATTGAAATTTGACAAAAAAAATTGAAGAGTTACCTTACTGATGAAGCAGCTTCAGCTTCCACAGTTGCACAGAATTGTTGAGATAAACACTGCCGCTTGAAGAAGTGACGTGTTGTTTGTGTGTGAAGTGATATGAATTTATAGGCCAACGTGACGAAGCCTTGCCTGATATCTCCTCCCAATTATCATTAATTACATAACCTTTTCTTAGCAGCCTATTATGATATGAATCGATTGGATTTAACTGGCGATATCCGTTTTTTACATGGTAATTATTGTTGTGGGGTCTGTCATTCATAGATAGTTTTTAGTTTTTTACCATATCTCATGTATTCAGAAGTAAAGAATTGATCTGCTTTATTTAAAGGATTTATTATTAGTAAATGAATTATTGTATGCACGAAATTTTAATTTTTTGTATTAATAAATTAATCATTAAATTAATTTAAATTAGTTATTAATGATAAACATTTATTTTATGGTGTTTAATGTTGTGATTTAGATTTGAATTTATCTATTGAATGCCTTTTTTTTTTTTTATTTCTGTCTTGTGAAACTGCCATTTTTCAGTATTTAATATTTTTAAGTCGTATCCTTAATGGTAGAATTTAATGGTAATAATTATTTGTCTAACTATTTTACTATATTTATTCTTTCTCATCCAATATTAATTTTGGAGTTTCATTGAAATAATACTACATTGATTTGAAAATAAATTAAACATTTATTTGAGAATAAAAAATTATTTAGGGGTATGATATATTTTTTTTCGATACTATATTAGTTGACATGTTCAATTATTGTATGAGTACACTTCTAGTTTTTATGCACATATTCAAGCAACTTGTCACGGCTTTGGACACACTCCAACGCTACCGTGCCGGCACTCGGACTTACTCAACCTCTTGAGCTAAGACCAAGTCAGCCTAACTCTCAATACTTAGCAAGAAGGCTAAGAACACAAGAGAACACAAGAGAAAGGAAGCTTTGGTGGAAAGAACACTTTATTATTCAAGTGTTGGTTACAAATGATTCACACACACCCAAACTCTAACTCTCACCCCTATTTATAGCCATCCACCTCCTCAATGGATGGTTATGATTAAATCTAATCAACGGTCCAGATTAATCATCCAGAACCTTCTTTACAAATATCTATCCTACCACAACTCTCTAAATGTTTCTAGATTATTCCATACCACTCTTTATACTTCTATATACATCTACACTCTTCTAGAATACTCTATGATCTTCCAGAGTCTTCTAGAACCTTCTAGGGTATTCCGGGACCTTCTAGGACATTCTAGAACGTTCCGGAACCATCTAGAGTATTCTCAAACACTCCAGAAAACTATACAAACACTGTTAAATCTAACCCTCTAAAATTTACCGTGACAAACTTCTAATTTATACTTCATGTTAATCTCTGTAGATTTTATTCTTGTGTGTAACTACTGCTATAAGGTCCTCAAAAAATGCTAAACGAAAATAAATGGAGTCACCAAAATTAATCGACGTGTACTTTTTGCATATTTAATTATTTATATATTTTATTAATTATTTGAGATAACATATTAAATTTGGGAGAATGTTAGAGACCTCATATTTAGTAGAACATTTTTTTTTTACTAGTATTAACTTAAATGTGAGTGAATGTTACTCACCTGTTTGTGTAAAATTTAAAAGTAAACCAATAAGATAAACAATAAAATAAAACAAATTATAATCTAATTAATAAATTTAAAGCTAAAATGCACTTTAAAGAAACAGTATATTAATAGTATAATAAAGGAAATTTTTTATTGTATTTTTTATATGTTTAGTGTATTGAAATATAAAAATCTTCATTCGAAAAAAAAAAGTCTTGCATTTTGTCTAATAGAACTTACAATATGTCTGTGATAAATTTTATACTAATTTTGCAGTACTCATAAATAACTAATACAACAATACAAGTATATTTATTTTTATTGAATTAAAATAAATTATTAATTTTAATTATAATCATCTAAATTTTAAATGAAATATTTTTATAATTTTAAAATTTAAAATTATTTGAATTAAAATAAATGACCATATCTCGAGTAATGAGTCATTAATTTGCACATTGTGCATATTTTCGATACTGAACTCATATTTTATTCTCGCATGTATCTCATTCTCAGTACTGAGATTTCATTTAACGCTTATGACACATATTTAGATGTATTTAATTTTTGAAATTTTTTTCGATACTCGAAATAGAACTTTTTAATTTTAATATGGAGAGAGAGTTGGTGTATAACAGAATTATGAAAGTATATGGTGTTTTACCAGGGTATGAGGATTGTGCAAGACATATCGGACCGTTCGATTGGAGGTACTGAAAACCCTAGGTCCGATTTGTGTATTGACAGAAAACTCTGGGTCCGATTTGTGTACACAGAAAACCTTGGGTTTGATTTGTGTATCCACTCTCTCTCTCTATAATAAAATCGGACGGTCCGATTTCTTTCCACTAAAACAAAAAATTGAACGTGGTGTATATCTCTCTAATACTCCATAACTCAGTATAACTCACATATCAATCTCATATAAAAAAAATTAGCCCTCGAAATATGGTCGATTGTGCATTTATGTAATTAATTATACTTTATATGTATTTTCGTAAATTTTATATTTATTTAATTTAAATCCAAAAAAACCCCTTAAATTGACACATAAAACGTTATTTTAAATGTATAATATCGTTTCTCATTAGAATCTGAAGGGAATCATGACGATCGAAGATTCGTGGCCCTTATTCGGAAAACAGAATCATGGTTTTCAGAATGGAATATATTCCCTATCCTTTTCTTTTTGGTCAGAAGAATATATTCACTTTCCTATACAACAACAAAAGAGGACAAATGAAATGAAATGTTTGTATTTTTCTAAAACAGATTGATAGTTTGACACTAAGTCAACATTAACATAAAATGTAATTATAAAAAAAATAAAATAGTGAAATCAACTTATTATCAGAATAGAGATTTTTCTAACAAGGATTTTAAGCGGTCTTGTGTTTTTAAAATGAAAATAGTTTAATTGAACGGATAAAGTAAAGTCATAAAAGTCTTAAATCACCAATGTATTTGGTAACATTTTTTATATAACGGTTTGTGTTATTTAAAAGTATAAACATCTGATTTTATATTTAATAAATTAAAAATGTATGTACTTGTATTCATTGAAAAGTNTATTTCACCAAATACAATTATTATTTTTTGTGCTTATTAAAACCTTGATTTTACAAAATTTTACTTCTTCACCTTCTTAGTGATTATTTGATTGGATAAAATAAATATATCGAAGTTGCTATACGTAAAAGCGTTTTTAATAATTAAATTCTACTAAATTGGTCAATTACTATTGATTGGATCAACAAAAATTATTCACACAATTCTTTTTCTTTTTCTGCTGCTACAACCTTTAACTTTTTTTTGTTTGTTTCTTCTACTTTTTCTTATTCTACTACTGTGATTTTTTCTATTTTGTTTTTTTTATTTTTTTTTGAAAAAGCAAAAAGAAGAGCAGAAAAAAATGAAGAATTTGTGTTATTGTTTATAAAGTTTTTTTTTTTTTTGAGAAATGGCAAATAAATTTTTAACCTTTTAATATGTGAATATTTAAGTTATTGAGAATTTAAAAATACATTTAAATTTCTGACCTTTTCAAAACTTGGACATATTAATCTCTCATGTTCACTTCGATTTGTCTGACCTAAGAGACAAATTAAACATGACTCCCGTTGTATTGATATGGATGCACTCATGAGAAAGTTTTTAAAATAGAACAAATTAAATATAAGGATGAATATGTGCAGATTTTGAAGAGATTAGGAAATTAAATGTATTTTTACATTTTTAGGGACTTAAATATTTACGAACCAAAAAGTCAATGATCGATTTGTCATTTTCTCTTTTTTTTTTGTTTATTGTGAAAGAGAAGAAACAAAAAAAAGAGTAAACAAAAATCTTTAGAGTTCATAAAAAAAATTGTGAAGTTAGACACACAAATTTATAAAGTTGAACACAAAATAACTATATAGACAAAATAAATGAGGAGAAAAAAATAAATAAAAAGTTACAAAATTCTACGAAAAATGAAACAC
>NC_029793.2:9920423-9920828 GCF_000816755.2 Arachis ipaensis | reverse complement strand
AAATATAATAATTTTTCTACACAAACACGAAATTTTTATGTTATTATTTACAAATTTTTGTAGTTTTCTTAAAATATTTATGTATTTATTGCTAAAAAATAAAAAATGAAACAAAAGGTAACAAAATTTTTTAAAAAATGAAAACACATTCCAAAACACAGAACAAATAAAAAGAACAAAAGAATGATAATGTAAAAAAAAGAGGAAAGAGAAAGAGGAAAAGACTTACGAAAATACAAAGAAAAAAAAAGAAATAAAAGAAGAGTGCATAATGAAAAAAAAAAAACCGATGATGCAGAAAAAAGAGGAAAAAAGAATAGAAGAAGACTAAAAAAAAAAGGAAGAAATAAAAGTACAAATGCGCATTCGAAGGCATGCTTACAATAAGATTTGATTAGGTTTGGT
>NC_029793.2:9914205-9920364 GCF_000816755.2 Arachis ipaensis | reverse complement strand
TCTATTTACTTCTTGTTTGTATTATTGGGGACATTTTTGCCCTCTATCTACTCTCTGTATCAAGGCATACCATAATCTATGTTGCCTTTTTTTATGCAGAGGCTGAAACAGACATAGATTATTATAGTTCTGATTTGTGAAGGCAATAATACAATGGAGGCATGCACTGAAGATTGAAATCTTCTTTTTTTCCAATTTGATTTATAAGTCTATTTTCCTTTATTCGCATCACTTAGGATCCTAATCTTGATCCTGTTTAAGGACAAGAATCTTTATGTTAGGAAATTATATAGTTTCTTCCATTAATCTAATGTATTGAAGCCTCATAGAGTAATAGTAGAGTAAGTGGTCTTAAGGCTTTATATCAGAAAGTAGGAACATAGAAAATTAAATCTTTTTAAAATAAAGACTAAAATTTTAATAATTTTTTTTTAAAATAGAGTGAATATCCAACTCGATTTCTGATAATTTTTTCGAAAGAATTATGAGGCCCCAAATAAAAAAATATCTTTTTTGGCCTTGATCTTTATTTTTATGAGATTGATTAGTCCATGTGCCAATAATAAAAAATATTGACAAAAGGACTAATCAGTCTCATAAAAATAAAAATCAGGAATTAGAAAGGATATTTTTTTTTGTTGAGGGTCTTGTTATCTTTCAAAGTAATTGTCAAGGACCATTTATTTTTTTTTTAAAAGATACTCTCATTTAACTTTTCAAATTTCAAATCTACCTCTTAATCTCTATATTTATCTTAAGGGTTAACCATCAAAAACGCTCCCGAATTATTCAAACGCTGACAAAAATACACTTGAATTTTACTATCGACAAAAATGCCTTCAAATAATTTAAAAACACAATAACAATATCCAACAATGAATATATATTTTCAAAAAATACCTTAGAGATTGAATTTTGATGCAATTTTTGCAAGTATGATTATAAAAATAATATATTATTATACATAAAAATTGGTGATTTTTTGTTAAGTATATAATTTTTTTTATAATTATTTTTGTTAACAACCAATAATACTTTTAAAAAATTACAAAATAATATATACTTAACAAAAAATCACCAAATTTTAAGAATAATAATATCTTATTTTTTTAATTATGCTTGCAAAAAATTGCATCAAATTTCAATCTCTAATGTATATTTTGAGAAATACATATTTAATGTTAGTTTTTTTGCAAGATTATCTAACATTAAATATATATTTCTCAAAAAATATATTAGAGATTGAATTTTGGTACAATTTTTTGCAAGCATGATTAAGAAAATGAGATATTACATATTAGTATCCTTAAAATTTGGTGATTTTTCGTTGTGTATATATATATTTTTTTTTGTAATTTTTTTGTTAACAACTAATAATACTTTTAAAAAATCACAAAAAATATATACTTAGAAAAAAATTATCAAATTTTAAGAATAATAATATCTCATTTTTTTAATTATTCTTGTAAAAAATCACATCAAAATTAAATCTCTAAGGCATTTTTTGAAAATATATATTTACTGTTGGGTATTGTTGTTATGTTTTTAAATTATTTAAAGATATTTTTGTCAATAATAAAATTCAGGTGCAATTCTGTCAGTGTTTGAATAATTCGGGAGCATTTTTGGTGGTTAACCCTTTATCTTAAACTAAATATAATATTAAGACATAATTCAATCTAATATATTTTATACCAAATATAATACAAAAATTTAATTTAGTATTTATCTCTTAATTTTAATCTTTTAATTTTAATCTCAATCTCTCTTTTTGTTTTACCAAAGATAGGAGACTCGAACTCGCAACCTCTTAATTGAATATGGAAAGACTATGCTATTTGAGTTATAACTCATTGACAATCTCAATCTCTCTTAATTGAGTATGGGGACCTTGGACTCATGGTTCACGCATGATGGGTTCTTGAATATGGTAAAGGAAGAATGGAGAGAACTAGGCGATGTTCATTTCTTACAGAAGATGAAAGCACTATCAGACCCACTACGTAGGTGGCATAAGCAGCACTTTGGGGATATGGCTGAGCGAATTAAGAAGTTTGAGGATGAAATAAGGAAGGTGGATGATATGGTGAGTAGCGGACGGTATGATGGTACAATAGAGGCAAGGAGGAGGGCATTAGTGAGGTGCTGCGAAAAGTGGTATATAAGGCAGGAGATGCATTGGAAGCAAATGTCAAGGTCTCGGTATGCCAATGAGATGGATCGGAACACAAGGTACTTCCATAATATAGCATCAGCGAGAAGAAGGAATAACCGAATTGAGTCGCTGGTGATAAATGGGAGGGTAGTGAGGAATCAAGCAAGAATCAAGGTGGCTATTCGGGACTTCTACAAAGGCCTATACCATCAGGAAGCATCCCCAAAGGTAAGCTTTAGGGAAGGTTTAGTGAATCGGTTGGAGAGGGAAGAAGCGGAAACATTAGAGGCATTACCTTCAATAGAGGAAGTAAAGGAGGCAGTATGGAATTGTGAATCTTCGAAGGCTCCAGGGAGTGATGGCTACAACATGAATTTCATTAAAAAGTGTTGGAACGAGATAGGGACGGAATTCACTGCAGCTGTGATGGGGTTTTTTGAGACAGCACGACTGCCAGCAGATGCTAATGTCACATGGGTAGCGTTGGCTCCGAAATTCGTTGGGGCTAAGGAGATAAAAGATCTAAGGCCTATCAGTATGGTGGG
Source organism: Arachis ipaensis (assembly GCF_000816755.2). NCBI lineage: Eukaryota > Viridiplantae > Streptophyta > Magnoliopsida > Fabales > Fabaceae > Arachis > Arachis ipaensis. Next base: position 9,917,664 of record NC_029793.2, on the reverse strand, counting down.
GTGTGTCTATAAGGTTATCTCTAAAGTGTTGACACGAAGAATGAGGAGGGTTATGCCAGGCTTAGTCGGAGAATCACAGAGTGCCTTTGTGAAGGGGAGAAAGATACACGATGGAGCGTTAATTGCTTGTGAAACCGTGCAATGGTTGAAGCTGAAGAAGAAGAAATCAGCGATTATTAAATTGGATTTTCAAAAAGCATATGACAGAGTCAAATGGTGCTTTATTGATACTGTGCTGGAGAAGATGGGCTTCGGAAGAAAATGGAGGGCGTGGGTTAGGGAGTGTGTTACTTCGGCTTCTATCTCTATACTGGTTAATGGTTCTCCATCAAAACCGTTCAAAATGGAAAGGGGACTACGCCAAGGAGACCCATTATCTCCGTTCTTGTTTGTCCTAGTGGTGGATGTGCTCAACAGGATGATCGGAGAGGTAGTTAGAAATGGTAGGGTGTCTCCATTATTAGTCGGTAGGGATAATATAGAGTTATCACACTTACAATTTGCTGATGACACAATATTATTCTGTCCATCGGAGGAGGAGACGTTGAGGAACTATAAGAGACTTCTGAGGTGCTTTGAAGTGATGTCTAGGTTGAGCATCAACTTTGAGAAGTCTAACTTGATACCAGTGAACTGCAGCCAGGAGTGGGTTAATCGGATGTGCCAGCTACTAGGATGTCAAGAGGCAGCTTTACCGGTAAGATACCTTGGCATTAGCTTAGGAGCAAATCCGCGGTTGGTAAAAACTTGAAAACCGGTTATAGAAAAGGTGGAAGAGAAGCTCAGCTTGTGGAAAGCTAAGATACTTAGTAACGCTGGGAAGTTGGTACTTATTAAGGCGGTAATCAACAGCCTGCCTATTTATTACTTGAGTCTATACAAAATGCCTAATGCGGTTGCTCGAAGACTTATATCCTTACAGAGGAGATTTTTTTGGGGCAAGGATGATGGTCGACCTGGCATGGCCCTTGTGAGGTGGGAGCTGATACAGGCACCGAAGAAGTTAGGAGGATTGGGGGTAGGTGACGCGGTAGTCGGTAATTCGGCTTTACTATTTAAATGGTGGTGGCGGTTCTCTAAGGAGGAATGTCCTCTATGGAAGAAGGTTGTATGCTCATGTAACAGCTTGAATCCAAATCACTTGCTGTCAACTCAGACGTTACCAAAGAAAGGGGGACCGTGAAAGGACATATGTCATGTGCAAATAAGGGATCAACATGTCAAGCAGAAGATGATTGATGGCCTGGCTATAGAAGTAGGAGATGGAAGATCCACCAGATTTTGGGAGGATACATGGTTGCAAGTGGGAAAGCTGAAAGACTCATTTCCGAGACTTTTCTTAATTTCAAACCAAAGAGGATCGGTAATTGGGGATTGTGGGTTTTGGGATGGGATAGAGTGGGTATGGCAATTACAATGGAGAAGAGAGCTGAGACAATGGGAGACGGATACACTGAACCAAATGCTTAATGTCTTGCAATCTGTTAGACTGATAGCGAATGTGCAGGACAGAGTGGTATGGAAATTTGACAAGGAAGGCATTTATTCTACTAATTCGTTTGTGCAAGTTTTGCAGGAAGAAACTTTGGATGAGGAGCTTATGCGATTCAGATTTACAAAGGAGATATGGAAAGGACTAATTCTGCCTCGAGTGGAGTTGTTCGCATGGTTTGTCTTGGTAGGTCGGGTCAACACAAAGGACCGACTAAGTAGACTGGGAATCTTACAACAGAATGATCTGGTGTGCGTGCTGTGCCAGAAAGAGATTGAAAATTTACAACATTTATTTATTACATGTGAGTACTCTTGGCAGGTGTGGTGTGCTTGGATCTTGACATTTGGACAAACGTGGATTGTCCCTGGTACGGTGAAAGAGCATTTTGAGAGTTGGAGATCAGTGCCAATGGGAAAAGAGAGGCGAAAGCATTGGCTAGTTGGATTCTTCTCAGTTATATGGAGTATCTGGAGAAGCAGAAATGGTTCCATCTTTCAGGGAAAGATAACAAGAATTGGTGACTGTGTGGAGCAATCTTTCTCATGTGCTAAAGAATGGTGTTGTAAATAACTCATGTTGTTGATGGCCATGCCAGATATGACATAGGAGTTGTTACGTCTTTATCATTTTTAATTTGTTACAATGCTCCACTTAAGTGTTGAGCTATTACTTTCAAAAAAAAAATCTCAATCTCTCTTATAAACGCAGTCTAAAAATTTTTAATTTAATGGTTGTTACAGCATGGATAGATAAGGATGAATGCTCATTTAAGGGTGGATCTAATTTCCTATGTAAGGAGCAAATTCTCATGGAAAAGTACAATTAATAAAGTTTGAATAGTTGAATTTATTTGCCTATAAAAGCATGAACGAGACAAATGGATTTTACATAGTTACAAATACTTCTCTTTCTCTTTCTCTTTACAACAATAAAATTATCTTCTCTCTTTATACACTATTAATAATTTCTCTTTATCTATCTTTATGTTACTGCATATAAATATATAAAGTATTTTATCAAGTTACTTATATTAATATTAGAGTCTTCTATTTACATTTTATTTTATATTACCTCTTCCTTATTTATTTATTTAGTTATTTTATAACACGTTATTAGCACGAGACTCTGATCAAATTTTTAGGAAGACTCAGGTAACAAATTTTTCATTATGTCGAAACTCTCTCATCTTGAATTCAATGCTCTTGATATATCTGGAAACAATTATTTATCATGGATATTAGATGCTGAAATCCATCTTGATTCAATGGATCTTGGAGATACCATTAAGGCTGAAAATAATACATCCCAGAAGGATAAAGCTAAAGCCATGATTTTTCTTCGTCGTCATCTTGACGAAGGATTGAAAAAAGAATATCTTACATTAAAAGATCCTGCAGATCTTTGGAAAGACCTTGAAGAAAGGTATAATCATCAGAAAACGGTGATACTTCCTCAAGCCCGATATGAATGGACACATTTGCGTTTACAAGATTTTAAATCTATAAATGAATATAATTCTGCAATGTTTTGAATCACCTCACGAATGAAATTGTGTGGGGAGAAAATAACTGATCATGATATGTTGGAGAAAACTTTCTCAACCTTCCATGCCTCGAATGTGCTCCTGCAGCAGCAGTATCGAGAGAAAGGGTTTAAAAAATATTATGAGTTAATTTCTTGCCTTCTTGTTGCTGAACGCAACAATGAGTTGTTATTGAAAAATCATGAAGCGCGCCCAGCTGGCGCTGCCCCATTTCCTGAAGTAAATGTGGCAAATTACCCAGAAGAGGTAAATGGCAAGGTTTTAATAATAAGAAAAATTATGGAAGGAAAAAGAATTATGTTCAAAAGAGAGGATCTCACCAGAAGTGGGATAGAGAAAGGAATATTGGGCAGAATAAATCAACAGAGGATAAGTGTTTTCGTTGTGGTGGAAAGGGCCATTGGTCACGTACCTGTCGTAC
>NC_029793.2:9909267-9914042 GCF_000816755.2 Arachis ipaensis | reverse complement strand
GGAAAATGCCTCAATTCGAATTGATGTCCCAGTAGGACAAGTAGCCACTGAAGCAAATTTACGCCAGAAGCGTGGCAGGCCTGTCGGTTCCAAAGATGAAAATCCTCGAAAGAGAAAAGAGGTAAATATTCCTGTGGAAAAAGACATAGTAAAGACACCTGCAGTTGTCCAAAATTCTGATATAACACCAGAAGACGTTCAGGTACCTGAAAATTGTGAAAATGACGAGATCTCGATAAATTATGTCTTTACAGAAGAGAAATGGGACCGAAATAAGACAATTGTCAATGAAATATTTGCATATAATGTGGCATTAGATATCATGCATGAAAGTAAGGATCTTGAGCCAAGATCAGTCGAAGAATGTCGACAAAGGAATGATTGGCCAAAATGGAAAGAAGCCATGAAGGCTGAATTAGACTCACTTGCAAAACGTGAAGTCTTTGGACCTGTAGTCCGTACACCTGAAGATGTAAAACCTGTTGGATATAAGTGGGTATTTGTGAGAAAACGAAATGAGAAAAATGAAGTTGTACGCTATAAAGCCCGACTTGTGGCACAAGGTTTTTCACAAAGGCCCGGTATAGATTATGAAAAAACGTATTTCCCTGTAGTGGATGCAATAACATTGCGTTATTTGGTCAGTTTATCTGCATATCATAAACTGCATATGCATTTAATGGATGTGGTAACAGCCTATTTATACGGCTCATTAGATCGGGATATCTATATGAAAGTCCCTGAAGGACTAAAGATATCTAAACCATCTAGTGAATATTTGCAAGGGTTATACTAAGTCAAATTGCAAAGATCTTTATATGGTCTAAAGCAATCTGGACGAATGTGGTATAATCGTCTTATTGAGTATCTGGCCAAAAACGGATTCAAGAATGATGATATCTGCCCATGTGTTTTCATAAAGAAAACTACATCTGGGTTCATTATAATTGCTGTGTACGTTGATGATTTAAATATCATTGGGACTTCTGAAGAGATTCCAACAATTATAAAAACTTTAAAAGAAGAGTTTGAGATGAAAGATCTTGGAAGAACTAAATTTTGTCTCGGCCTGCAGATTGAGCATATAAAAAGTGGGATCTTTATTCATCAAACAACATACACAGAAAAGATCTTGAAGAGATTTTATATGGATAAGTCAAATCCATTAAGTACACCAATGATCGTAAGATCTTTGGATGTGGAAAAGGATCAATTCCGTCCCAAAGAAGAGAATGAAGATATCCTTGGTCCTGAAGTACCATATCTTAATGCCATTGGAGCACTAATGTATCTTGCTAATAATACACGACCCGATATATCATTTGCTGTGAATTTACTAGCAAGATATAGTTCCTCTCCAACCAGAAGACATTGGAGTGGAATCAAATAAATCTTTCGATATCTTCATGGGACGGTTGATATGGGATTGTTTTATCCCTATGGATCCAAGTCACAACTAGTTGGCTATGCAGATGCCGGATACTTGTCTGATCCACATAAAGGGAGATCTCAAACAGGATACCTGTTTACATATGGTGGAACAGCTATATCATGGAGGTCCACAAAACAGACAATTGCTGCAACATCCTCTAATCATGCCGAAATACTGGCGATTCATGAAGCTAGTCGCGAGTGTTTTTGGCTGAGGAGTCTGATCCAATACATATTGTCATCATGTGGACTGATTGATCATAAGATAGCTCCAACTATCCTGTTTGAAGATAATGCAGCATGTATTGCTCAACTTAAAGGCGGATACATCAAAGGCGATAGAACAAAACATATTTCTCCTAAATTCTTCTTCACTCATGACCTTCAAAATCAAGGGACAATTGATGTCCAACAGATCCGTTCAAGTGACAATCTGGCAGATTTATTCACAAAGTCACTCCCGAAATCCTCCTTTGAAAGACTGGTACATGAGATTGGGATGCGCCGATTTCGAGACATTAAGTAATGTCAGCAAGAGGGGGAGACTGTACTCTTTTTTCCTTGGTCAAGTTTTTTTTTCCATTGGATTTTTCTTGACAAGGTTTTTAATGAGGCAGTCCCCATCACAAAGGATATTGTACTCTTTTTCCTTCACTAAGGTTTTTCCCACAGGATTTTCCTTTAGTAATGTTTTAATGAGGCAATAATCCTAAATGAGCATCCAAGGGGGAGTGTTACAGCATGGATAGATAAGGATGAATGCTCATTTAAGGGTGGATCTAATTTCCTATGTAAGGAGCAAATTCTCATGGAAAAGTACAATTAATAAAGTTTGAATAGTTGAATTTATTTGCCTATAAAAGCATGAACGAGGCAAATAGATTTTACACAGTTACAAATACTTCTCTTTCTCTTTCTCTTTATAACAATAAAATTATCTTCTCTCTTTATACACTATTAATAATTTCTCTTTATCTATCTTTATGTTACTGCATATATATATAAAGTATTTTATCAAGTTACTTATATTAATATTAGAGTCTTCTATTTACATTTTATTTTATATTACCTCTTCCTTATTTATTTATTTAGTTATTTTATAACAATGGTCACTACTTATCCCAAAGTTACCAAGAGACTTGTTTTCTAATAAAATAATTAAATCTTAAATTGTATACATTTATATTTTATAATATAAGTGATATAGTTATTAGTGGTTAAGTATAGCTATGATTTGACTTGCCAATAAAATGCTAACATCTCACGTAAATGCTTATCATTTGAAGCCTTAACTAGTTCGTTGACCGAGAACGTCTTAACTCATAAAGATAAGTATGGTAAACGACAAATGTTTTCTGGATGGCAATAACAAAAATTTATTACACAAAAGAAAATATTTTTTTAACGTGATTGTCAGCATTGCATTGCTCCAAAGCCATTGAATTTGGTCAAAATGGTTCTTTGAGTCCTCAAGTCTGAAATTCAATTTTCCAAATGACCATGCAATTGAAAAAAATAATTAACAACTTAATTGCAATAACAATAATTTATTGATTATGTTGATCTGAGAAAGAAATCCTGCTAAAATCTAAATGAGAAATTTGATAAGTCGAAATATCTTCTAACAACCCATGACCTATCCAGTATTATTCTCGTGCCGTCAACAAAATTTGGGGACGTGTCGCAGTAAATCAAGCCTTTAGTGGTAGCGTGTAGCGTCGAACACTCACTCTCTCGAAAATAAAATTATTCAGCAATTAGGCGTAGGGATGTCAATGGGGCAGGGCGGGGGCGGGGGATGCCTCCCTGCTCCCCATTCCTGCCCTGAGATTTGCTCCCCATTTTCGCCCCATTTTCCGTCGTGGGAGAATATTGCTCCCCATCCCCATTCTCCACGGGGCCCCATTCCCCGCGAGGACCCCATTCTCTATGTACATAATAGTTCTAACTAATTATTAATTTCCATATGAATAGAGCTGCAAGTATCTATCTTATACAAAAACTGCAAGATTTTATACAAAAAGTCTAAATGACACGATGGTGACTTCTTTCGAAATAACGCAATGGGGACGCAACGACGAGCCAAAGGACAAAGTAGTAGATGAGGTGGGAGACGCGGCAACAAAGAAGAGAATGGACACGACGGCAGAGTTATGAAAAAGAACGCCGCAAAAAGAAATTACGACGCGGTAAGGGTGATGGCACGGTGAGGTGTGACGATGCGGTGAGAAGGGTGACAAAGGGGTGGCTGCAGAGAGGTTGGATGAAGTATGGACTGCCTTAGGAATCTCTGAATTGAAAAAGGGTTATGCAAATAAAGATTAGGAGTTTTGGGTTTCTATATATATGTGTGTGTGAGAAATTTCTAAAAAACATATATAAGAAATAAACTATTAAGGATAATTCAAGGAATTCATAAATTTCGGGGAATAGCGGGGACGGGGCGGGGATCCCCGCTCGGGTCCCCGCGCCTGCTTCGGAGGAATTTTGTCCCCCATCCCCATTCCCGCGGAGAAAATTCCCCACAATCGGATCCCATTCGGGGCAGTCCCCGCAGGGATCCCCGCGTCTCGGGGAATTTTGCCATCCCTATTTAGGCGGCAAAAAGAGCAAGCTCTAGTGACGTCCCAAATGCAGTTGAAACCCTAGTTTCTAAACGACCTCTCTGCGGCCAACAATAGCTACTCTTGAGAAAGAAAAACAGGAAAATGAATTCTCTTTATTTTATTTTTTTTTGTTATTGGAGAGAATAAAGTGTGATTTATGACCTTTAATTTTACAAGTGGGACCAAAAATAAATGAGAGAAAAAAAGTAATAAAGAGTGAAATTTTTTACTAGATACTATCCAATTTTTTTTCTACTGGAGAGGATCCACTCTCGAAAAACAGTGATTTTTCTAATTTTTTTCATCAATTTTAACTAATAAATTTAATTATTTCACAAAAATTTTCTATATTTATAAGACTGTATTTGTTTATAGAGACAGGACATTGAAATAGAGACACAGAAATACAAAATTGTGTTTGATAGATGAGATATGGACAGAGACATTGTGTTCAGAAACACTGAATTAGTGTATTTTGTGTTCATCATGACAGGAAAGACACAGAGACACTAACAAATGACACAATTTATTTTTTATTTTTTCTTTCATTATTCTTGTTAATTTTTCATAATTAAATTTTTTATTGTTATATTTTTCATCTCAAATTTTTTGAATGAAAAAAAATGAGAATAAATTAGATTTTCATAATTTGTTCTAGTTTATCACCAAACAGAATACAAGAACACAAAATTTTATGTCTCTGTCAATCAGTGTCTTGTCTTATCCTGTTCTCGGTGT
>NC_029793.2:9901223-9908809 GCF_000816755.2 Arachis ipaensis | reverse complement strand
ATTTTTTTCATTATTCTTGTTAATTTTTTATAATTATATTTTTTTATTATTATATTTTTCTTCTCAAATTTTTTGAATGAAAAAATGAGAATAAATTGGATTTTCATAATTTATTCTAATTTATCACAAAAAAAAAATACAAGAACACAAAATTTTGTGTCTCTATCATTTGTGTCTTGTTCTCAATGTCTTGTCTTGTCTTGTTTTCAAAAACAAACCCAAACTAACTAACCTTCTGATTTTGTTACGAGTGAACACCTAACCTGATTTCTGTCCTTTTTTTCGAAGGACATCACAACCCTTGTCCAAAAAAAGGACAAATTGGCCCATATCCCCACTTCCGTGAGATGTCGCAGTCATTCTGTAATCTCTCTTGATCAAAACAAATAGAAATGTCCTATATGTCAATTAACGTTGATAATGTGGAGGTTAAGGTTCTGTTAAGTTCCACGCTAGCTAATGAAAAATGGACATGGATCGATTGTCCTGCTTTAAAAAGCAAAAACGACATTGTTTTTGGTCGTCTCTAAACCTAAACGTTTTGAAGGCGAATCCTCGCATCTGAAATCTCTCACTTTTCTCCCAACTCAAATACAAATTCTAGGAGACCATGATTAGTAGTGGAGAGCGCTGTTCATCATCAAATCGACGAAGTAGAGACGATTCATGTTGGAGCTTGAATTCTATGGGAGAGTTGGAGATTCGAGGAGGAAGAAATGGGTTTTTCAAATGTGTTATTGCGGTTCTCATGCAATTTTGTTCATGTCAAGGATAGAGAAAAATTCAGGCAGATTATTTTTTCGCTACTCATACTTTAAGGTAGTTGTATTTCGTTGTTGTTTATATTTTTTTCAAATTCTATTCCATGTTAGGCTTACAAATGTAAACCATGTTCGTAGACTGGAGAACGACATTGTAACTTCTTTGCCTGGCTAGATGATTATGTTTCTTCATGTAATGAGGATGCTATGAAGATTCTCTCAATTGGGGCATCGAAGCAGAAGCATAATCGAATGGAAGGTCATGATCATGTGGTGGATAACAAAGTTAACGAGATAGAAAAAAGATTAATTGGATTAGAAGATCAGTTAGAGAAGTGTAGATTAAAAATTGGTGAAAGTAGATGCCTTAGGTATGGGTATAGTATCTTAGCATTTTTTGGTGGGATTGTAATTGCAGGCTTGTTCAGAGCAAATGTATAGGGTAGTGATAACTGAATTGTGTTATTAGATGTTTATTTCTATTATTTCCTAGAGTTGAGTTTTGAGCAACACTTTTGATGATGAATGAAAAAGAATTATTGTGATGAATGTGTAAAATTTTATCCCTGTATTGATAAATAATAACATATATGTCATGAAATAAACTTAACAAATATGCAAACTAGCTAAGCAATATATGTATAGCAGTAAATATCTAAATTCAAAGAAACATAAATGTTTATATATTGATAATTATAATAAAAGAGCAATTCAGTTGTTGAAACAACTTAACACATAATAATATAATAACAAAATATGGGCAAGAACATAGCCCTGAGTAAGATAACCAAAATATAGATCCCTTAACTAAAAGCATTAAACCTAAAACCAAAAGCATTCAGTAGCAAAATAAAGTAGTCTTTTAACCAAAACATCTATCCTAAAGATTTGTAGTTGAAATCCAAATTAGCAAAAAAAAAACCGTCTAATTTTAAGTCTTCTTAGGTAGCTTAAGTCCTAGATGCCTTAAGTCTGGAGTGGACACAGATTTCAAAAGCTTTGAAGAAGTTCCTAAATTTATAGCAGCCATTGTCTCTGCTAATATTGTATTATCTCTACCTATTAAATTTATTATAGGAGCTATTGGGCCATGAGTAGGGTTTGGTGAAGTATGAGACCTTAGGTTTGGACTTTGTATTGGTTGAGATTTGAATGACAATGTTGATCTTAGTCCTAGTGGAGGTATGTGCATGAAACTTTCACCTTGCCATGTTGGCATATGGCTTATTAGTTTAGATTAAGTTGTTGTATGTACTAGACTTTGTTGCACATATTGGGTTGATGGAGGTGGGGGCCTGACAATAGGGTTCTTCGACCTTTGGCTTGGATTGGATTGGATTGTGAAGGCTAGATGAGATAGTACTTGCTGGATGCTGTTGAAATTTGTTGTATGTTGGACCTACAAATAATTTATGATAATGTCTCAAAAAATTATCTAGATAAACTTTACCTCATCTGATTGTGGGGGTATTCTGTGACAAATGAGTCTCCTGAGGCTGACCTTGAAGAGCTACACCACCTATTTTTTTCTCTTCTTGTTAATTTTTTCTTATTTTTTTTAGCCTTGGCCTAACAATGATCACAATAGCACAACCAAGCGTTAAATATAGATAACAAATGTATAATATTAGGACCAAAACAACAAAACAACCTTAGGATCAGTTGCAGCTTCAACCACATTAATAACCTAATTGTTTCCCTCTCATCCTTCTTGTTATCATATGCAACAAATTTTCAATACTATAATTTTTAAAGACAACTAAGACAAACCGAATCCTATGTAAATAAGAACATTTAAATTTCTGACCATTTATTAAATAAGACAAACCGAATCCTATGTAACTCCAAGACAATGTATCTGTACATTAGTAGTATTTTGAGAGGAATCAACTCCAACCGTTTTTGTATTCTTTTTCACTTCATTTGGTCTCCTCACTGTCTTGGTCATTGGTTTTCAGTTTGGATCAGAAGAAGGATTAATGTATATTTTATAATAGTGACCTTTCTGGCCACATCTACTACAAGCAACTTCGAATGTCTTCTTTGTCTTGTTGGAATTTATCTCAGTTTTCATAGGATTAATTCTTCTCTTTAGCTTTAGACAATGTGTTGGTCTTTTAATTGGTGAAGGCAATGGTCTTAGTGCATTAATGGGCTCCCAATACTCATCACTATTAACTGACTTCATTGTGTGAGCGTAAGTAGCTTTGATTGAATTATTGTTAGCCATGTGTAAACGAAGTCTTCATGTCTCACACCAATCTTATACATTGCTGCAACTGCATGTCTACAAGGCATGATTGGAAAAGAAATTTAGTTAGATGCATAATAATAGAAATTTAGAGATGACAAATCTAACAATGACCATACCAGTTAGCTACCAAACATTGCAAGTGCACATCCTTCGTTGAAGGTTAACCCCCACCTTGTGTCCTTGCCTATGAACCTCATAGAAGATTCTATCATTGTCACCTGCCCAAATTGCTCTCCACTTGCTTGTCTTGGGTTTGATGAATTCATCCAACTTCTTCTGCTAAATTGGGGCTAGTCTTCCAGTATGATTTTTCAATTTCTTCCTATGTAACGCTATCTTCCTTATGACATATTATCTTAAATTCTCTATCATTGTTAGTATGGGTCTTTCTCTATACTCAACTATTTTAGTATTTCACACTTCGCACATATTATTCGTGAAGTTGTCTACTTTCGATCCATGGCTGAAATAGGCCTTTGGCCATACTGCTGGATCAAATCTTTGGAGGTATTCCCATGCCTCTTTATTGATTTTTTTCATTTTATCTATTGATACATTATCTCTGGTGAGTTGTTTGTTTACCACATTCTCATATAAGTTGTTTTGTCTGCTAACGCTTAAAGTGTTTGATAAAATTCTTCCAAATGTGTAATACATAATTCCTATGATGTGCATTGGACATTACCTCTTTTATTGCTAACTCCAAACCATATTATCATCATAATCCAACATATTCATATTCAAAAATGGTGGGTTCTAATAGTGAGTAAAATTACATACAAAACCTAAAGAGATTAGAGGATTATCTTTTGTTGGTCTAAGATAAAGTTCTAGCCATCTTGACTAACATCTCCCAAGTCTTCTTGCAACAAAGTCAAGAATCACTTCTACGTGTCTTTGCACTCATTGGGAACCACTGCAAACGCAACCACATAGAAATGGTTATTGGAATCTTGACGGACTGCACTTAATAGCTGTCCATCATAATCCCCTTTTAGAAAGCATCTGTCTAATCCAATTATAGGCCTGCATCCATCTTTGAACCCCTTTTTACATATTTTCATACTGATGTACATCTTATCAAAAAGAGGGATAGATTCAGGCTAAGGAATCACCTCCATCAGTGTTGTTGACTCAGGGTTACTTCTAAGTAATTCCATCAGGTGATCACAAATCTTCCCATATTATGCTCTCTCATCATTTATTACCACCTCCCGTGTAGCTTTCAAAACACTGCTAATTATCTTTGTAATCAAATGGATATTGTATTCTTTAATCATGTATTTCATAGCCTATTTTGGCTTTAGATCAGATTGTGTGAAAAGTCTTCTCACCAACTTAGATGTAACCCAAGTCAGGTCAGCTAAGTTTCTTCCAATGTTTCTACCACAATTATGCTCATTAAATAGAATTTTCACCTGATAACACCTATTGGCACTATTCCATAAAGTCAGCATTAATCATAAACAATTTTTCTCTGCACATGCATCCCTTACTTTTTGCTTCTCATTCTTAATTAGATAACATCCGTATCCTCATAAACAAAGTAGTCTTTTAGAGCTTGCTTGAATACCTCCATTGTAGGGAACATCTGTAACTTTAAACTCCACTTCACCATACTTACTCTCTTCATTATTTGAGTTATATGCTGTCCTCCCTCCCATCATCACTGGAAATTGGGCTATTGAAGGCCTCACTTTTATATTCATAAAGCTTATCATAGTCACTATTATTTTCTAAATTATTTGGGTCAATGTTGGATCCATAACATAGCCAACTATTTTTCGAACCATTCTCATCATGTCCACCATCTACAAGTCTACTAGTTTGATCCCTACTTGAGCTTGCATAAATTAAATGAGGCCTATTATTATCCTTACTCCCACCATTAGGCTTTCCATCTTTCAAGACATGATTCTTCTTCACACTAAAATACTTCTTAACAGTCCTAGAGGAGATGTCCTTGTGAATGTCTTTCTTCTTCCTTTGGGTCACAACCTTCTTTAGAATAGACTTTTTTCTGTCTTATTCTTTAGCACTCTCTCATCACAGCTACTATCAGAATCTTCCTCATAACCAGCTGGAGGTAGTTTCCATGCCTCATCCTCCGCACTCTCGTATCCATCATCAAAATTTAGTGAGGAATCACTCAAAACAACAGCTTCATCAACCAAGCCATCATCAAGCACCACTGACATATCTACAAGATGCTCAAAATAAATGTAAAACTCCTCACTGTTCCTGTTCCTGAGCTTGATTTCCCTCATGTTATTAATTTTCTGATCATCCTTAATGGGATGAAGCCTAGACTCCATGTCAAGGGCCTATATGTCATACCAATACATTTTCTTATACTCAACATATCCCAACTCTTTAAATAAAATAACTAAATAAAAAAAATCACATAATTCACATCTATTGGTGAGGACTTCTTCACTTTACCATGTTCATAACTCATATGTTTCTCACTGTCTCTCACAAACTTTTTTCCGTGATGAAATATGGGAACAATAAGATATTCAAACATCTGCAATATAATATAATACATACATTAAATTAACAACTTACATACCAATTTAATTTGACTCTATTTCAATATCAATTCCAAATTAAAATCTCTAGATTTTTTTCTATTTGTAAAAAATTGTGAAATCTGTCTTCCTTCTCACAATATGTGCATTCCAACATTAAATAACTAATTACATCAGAAAATACAACAATGCTTAGATGTTTAGATATTTATTATCCTAAAATCACATTATTTTTTATTTCTCTTCTTCGTGTACCACACACATAATGTACATGGCAAAGCATGTCAGGATTATTGAAAACGATAACACACTTCTAAAAAGGAAAAGGGAGGACCACACTAACCTGGCAAGTCGCAAATGTCGTGCAAGTTCCGTCCAAGCTTCCATCAAGCTCCGTCAGCCGCACTATCCAACCACCGACAACAATGTGTGGAGTTCAATCAACAATTTTGTCAGCAACACTGTCAACTCGTCATTCCAATTTCGAGAGGTCAACGAGAACTGTAGGGGGATGACTCTTGCTCTGCTAGAGTTTTTTAGAAATTATGTGAGCAACACAGGGGGCTTATATGGAAACTTTAATATGACGTTCACCTATTCAATCGAATTGCAACGTTTCAGTATTTTAAACGATGTCGTTTTTGTTTTTTAAAGTGGGACAAATCGACTCTTGTCTATTTTCCATTAGCCAACATGAAACTTAACGGAACCTTAACCTCAACATCATTAATGTTAATTGTAGTTTTTTATCTCGTCAATCCAACTATAAAAGAAAATATATAGAACAAAGGCAAAGATCTATATATCTTAGCTTAACATCTAAATACAATGAGATCTATTTTCAATTTTTACTATAATTAAACCAGTTTAGAACTAAACATAAACGAAAAAGTTCTCAGAACCAGACGTCAAAAGAACTTAAGGGAGGGTAGTTTCAAAAACAAGAAACAAACCGAAACAAACATCTTCATGGTTTTTTTACCTAATGTATCTTGCCTTTTTTTTTTTCCTCATAACTTTTCCTAAATGGCTCACTAACCCATGATTTATCCTTTTGCCATTACAGAAGAAAACAAAAAAAAAATATAAAACTTTACTAAGACATTCTAGCTAGCTAAGAGAAAAATTTGTGATATGAAAGGTGAAATGCTCCAACGATGATGAATCACATATCTAAAAAGTAAAAACCTTCTCTCTTTTTGTACCTTGTAAATTCTGATTTTGCCTAATGATGGTATATAGTGATTTTGTCATTCTATTAAATTATAAAATATTTGCTCTTTTAAGTAATTTTATTTTGATAGATATTTGATAAATAAAAGTGAATTAATAAGAAAGCTAGAGAGTTAGTGTGTACTAGAGTAATTATCATCTATTTCTATTAGGTGAATTTACCATAGATGCCCCAAAAAAAAATGTTCCACATGTACTGAAACTGATTAATTATCTTACCATTAAGGAGTAACTAAACTTTCGAATAGTTTATACATTATATCATTTGTTGACAAACCTAAAAGATATATTAAATTATTTTTTTTATGAGAAAGTAAATGGGCGAAGAGCTGATGAACTGCCCAACTTGTACAAAAATGTTTGCAATTCGAATGGCTTAGACAGTTCATATTGGTGTCCCAAATCCATGATTTCTTTAAAAGGAAAATCTAACTTTGTTTTGGTCAAAGTACTAGTATATTCCAAATTAACAAAAATCAAATGGGTCTTTTTCTGATGGCACCAGCCCACTATACAGTCCAAGCTAAGGACCCATAAAAAACACTGCCCAGAAAATGAAAAATTATTGATTTATAAATTTTCCACAGGAATATCTATAATTCATTTTCTGTATTCCTATTAGAATTGGTCTATTTGAGTATGATGAAAGTTTACTTATCATAATAATAATAATAATAATAATAATTGTTCCTGCGTAGTAAATCTTAGATAATGTATAACTCATTTTGTCTTTGAACAGTGGCAGTAGACACTTACAAAGACATTCCAACACTCAAATAAGAAAGAATGTGAAATGATTATAATATG
>NC_029793.2:9899413-9901045 GCF_000816755.2 Arachis ipaensis | reverse complement strand
TCTTTTTTTTTTAAGATTTTTTTTTTTTATAAAATTGTTGTGATAAAGAACTGTTATTTTGTAGACTTGGTATTTCGATAATCACTCTTAAATTTTATTTTTTGATGACTGAGCATAGTGCTGAGATTATTTGTAATAGTCTCCTCTTTCAGTGAGATTTTATTTCTTAGTTCTTATCTAATCTTTTGCTAACAGGATAACAAATATGTTTATTATTAAAATGACCGATTTATAAGAAGAGTATAATCGTATTATATCTAACAGAGCATCAATAATAATAATAATAATAATAATAATAATAATAATTTATCTGGACTAAGTAACCTACCTACCACCTACAGTATTATTTTGTCTTGAAAGGGTTGCTATATCTTTCCTCACCATTTCCATTTTGGATTCATGCATTAAGAAACCAAAATTATAATATAATTTGTGGTCCTATAAATTTGGCTGGATGATCATCATCATCATCATCAACAATGTGCTGTCAATTCTCAACCTAATCCCTACTTTAATTTGTCTTCTAATTTTTATTTGATTTCAAAAGTAATGTTATTTTGAGGGGGCATATATATGTATAGCCTCCAATAAAATAAAATACATTAGCTATATATCATATATGTGCATGATTTGATTAATTTACAACCAAATGAACCAATACACAGTCCAAATAATACCTATGACTTTACAGCAAATAAAGGAATGATAATAGAACATTTTAATACAATTTTTTATTTTTTTAGGGTAAACTGTTACATCGCACTCAAAAGTTTATATTGCTAGTAAATTTTTTTTTAAAAAAATAAGTTTTTGAATGATTTAACAACGTGACAAAAATAATAAAAAAATTCATATACCCTATTTTTTATAAATGATAAATTACTTTTATATTTAACAAACAATTTATAAATTTGATATGAATTTTTGTAGAAATATTTGCCTAACTATTTAGAATGTGCACATAAAAAACAAAAGAAAATTCGATCCCTGAATTTTTTATTTTTCTAAAAAATTTCGGTTATTCACAAAAAAATTCAGTTGGCATCACCAAATTTTAACTAAAACAATGTCTTTTTTTTTTTTAAATAATAATTGTAAAAAATCAATCTCTTTATATCATTGTCAGATCATGATGATGTCTCATTATCTGAGGATTAGGTATAGCAGTAACTACCAAAGAATTTTATTGGAAATGTGTGACATGATGTTCAATGTTTGAAGCAATTAAGCAAAGGTTGCTTTTAGGTATATGTTAATTTTTTATTTTGTTTGACTTGTTTGATTATGTGCGTGCACATGTTCAGCAAATGTTTAGGATATGAGATAATTAGTGGAACCGTTAAAAAAAAAAAAATTAATATTCCTTGCACGTCAAAGAACTAAAAACAGGATTCCTTCATAATTTAATGTTTTATACTTAACAATTAACATGTCATTTTATGCAAGAATATAAGACTTAAAGTATAGATGCAAAGCACATCCAACTATGTGTTAAAATTTAATTTTTAATTAAAAATTAAAATATTAAATTTTGATACTATGTCATAAACATGCCTCTCAAAAAAGTTTTAATTAGAAGCACAAAATTAGAGTAAATTATTATTTTAGTCTCTAACAGATTTAATTTTTGAT
>NC_029793.2:9887659-9899395 GCF_000816755.2 Arachis ipaensis | reverse complement strand
TTATTTTATTTATATAAAATAAAATATATACACAAAAATAATTCAAATTTAACATTTATCCATCTACTTAACTACTCATGTAAGTATATATATATATATGTTCGGTAGGTCGGGTACCGGACAGTTCAGGTTGGTACTTCGGTTGTTGAGAGGGAATCGCCTAGTTCCGGGTTGCTAGGCTGGAGGAGGTATGCCGACGTCCCAAGCTCTTCGCGTGGAAAGGGGGTGTCACCTGCAAAGACACTCCGACGTTCTAGTCAGTCAGGTGTGCAGGCGAAAAGGTGAGAGAATGGTATGTGATGTACCTTGGGGGAGGGATAGGACCCTCCCCATATATACTGTGTCAGTAGTGGGTCCCACAAGAGCAGACCAACCTTCCTCGAAGCTTCCTCATACAGCTGTAGTGGAGAGCTGTCAAGGACGCGTGTCCGGGTCGGTGGTTGGGCTGCTTGCACCCAACCGTTCGGGTCGGCTGCTTTCGGGTCGGGTCGGCTCACATTCTGTTTGGGCCAAGCCGTAACAGTGCCCCCCAACGCGCTAGTGACGATCGTGAGGGTCGTTAGTGGCGTGTTATCTCTTCGTTCGTGCGTTGTCGCCAGGTCGGCCGCTCGTGGAGAGGACGTGCCTCTTGGCGCGTGTTCGTTCGTTGCTGGGGATAACCGTTTGTCACCTCGTTCCTCGTGTTGAGCATTGAATGCTCATAATGGGCTATTTCAAAATCCCACACGTAAAGATCATTTTACCCCTTGGCCTTTCGCGCTTCTCGAGTCTGGCAGTTTTAACCAGTTTTGCTTTTGGTTTTCATTTCATTTCTTCACTCCTTCTATCTCCATCTTCTTCTCCCTTGAATTTCCTAGAGCTTCATTTCTGCATCTCAGTGCCGTCGCTCTTTTCCCTTCTTTCGAATTTTTGCAATTATTCCAGGTAAGCATTCATTCCCTTGCTTCCTTTTTCATGTTCATTTTACCTTCATTAGTTCCTTTGTATGTATGCTGCTTGTCTGAATTGTATGCTAGGTGACCTTAGTGTTGAATAGGTGCGTTAGGGGGTTACCATTCCAGGGTATTAGCTTTTTAGGCTTTTGCTTGAATTCTGCTTTAGCCATGTTTAATTCTAGTTACTGAATAGGCTTAACGTAGTTTCTGGAATTTTTCGAGCTCCCGACCTCATAGACTAACCGAGTGGTACCCCCACTGTAGGTATGCCTTGTATCGTCTCACGGGCTTCATCCTCCGCTGCGGGTTACGACCCGTACGCTTGGGTGACTTCCGATGTGAAAGAATCCCCGAACCAGATGGGCGAGGAGGAGCTTACCGAGTTCCGTCAGGCCGAGTACTTGTGCGAGAGAACCGACGAGGAGGCCAACTATGACGTTTTTGTTCCTGCCCCCAATGAGCGGCTATACGAGCTCAACTTCCACTCCCCCCGGGTTCCCGATTGGATTTGGTTTTATAAGTCCATGTTTACGGGGTCCGTATTCCTTTTTCTGCCTTTCAAATGGCGCTCCTCAACCGGATCTCCGTGGCGCCGTCGCAGTTGCATCTGAACAGTTGGGCCTCCATCCACTGTTTCGAGATGGTGTGCGAATACCTAGAGCTGCCGGTATCCGTAGATGTTTTTCTTTATTTTTTCAACCTCACGAATCCTTCCAAGGAAGGGAAAGCGAGGAAAGGGTTCATGTCCTTCCGATCTGTCCAGGGTCGAAGGATTTTTGGTTTGTTTGAAGACTCTTATCATGTGTACAAGGATAAATATTTTAAGGTGCGTCCAGTCAAAGGTCGCCATCCCTTCTGGCTGTTGTTAGAAGGGGAACGCCTTATCCCGACGTACTGGAGCTTCGGGGCGGGATCTAACACTTTCATTAAGGTGACTTATAAGGGGATGTCCGCTGTGGACAGAAAGGTTGCCGACGTGTTGTTGGCTGTTTTTGGGAGGAATCATGTGAATCCCCACCTTTTGATGGGTGACCGGGAGGTCGCCAGAAATTATATTTATGAATAGTTTTGATGTTTCATGTATTATTGTTGCTTTGATTGGTCATGCCGATTTCACGACTAACTTGTTTACTTATTTGCTGTAGTGGAGATGTCTGCTTCAGTGACAGAGCTTGAGGGTTTGTTCAAGACTTTCTTGGCGGACAGCGATGAGGAGAAGGTTGACGGGAAGCCGGAGAACCATCCTGAGGATAAAAAAGATCAGGCGGTGCCGTCGCCCTGTGACACCGAGATGTCAGACAGAAACTCTGACGGGATACGCGTTTTTCCTATTCGTGAGGAGACGGCTGGCACCGGGCACTCGTCCCCCGCTCAACAAGAGGATGATGATTTGAAGCTTATCCCCACCCCCAAAAGGCAGAGGGCATCCTCCAGCCCTGAAGGAGTTCTCACCGTGATGGAGCGGAACTTCGACGCCGGGAGCTTCATAGACTCGCAGTTGCTTCCCGACACGGAGGATCACTTCCTTGGCACCGAGCTTACGGGGCAGGCGAGGTGGATGTACCGCACCCTTCTCCGTGGTGCTGCAATAGCTCAGAAGGCCGAATTCGAGTTGTCGGGGATGCAGTCGCTGCGCAGGAAGCTTGAATCTGCTGTCAAGGCCAATAATGAATTCAAGAATCAAGTTCAGACGCTTCGGGAACAACTGTCCAAGACGGAGGAGAAGCTTAAAGCTGCTGAGGAGAAGGCCAAGTCTGCCGAGGAAAAACTGAAGACTTTTGATGCCACCGTGTCCCCTCTAACCGAACGGGAGATGACTTTGGAAAGCCAGCTCAACGCCGCAAAAGGTCGGGTGGTTGCATTGGAGAGGGAACGTGATGTGACCGTCTCGTCGGCTGAGGCTGCTCAAGCTGAGGTCGAAGGGCTTAGGAAGAAATATAAAGAGACCGTGAAACAGGGAAAAAGTGCGATCCTGATGATTGAGGAGGCCCTCAAGGCCCAGGTAAAGATCGTGGCTCCTGATTTCGATACGTCGGCGATTGGGGTCTTTAAAACAATCAAGGACAGCAAGATTGTCGACATGCCCAAAATGTGATCTCTTTGTACTTATTGTATGGATTTGTGATTGTGTAAGAGCGCGATCCTGATGACCGGGGAGGCTCTCAAGGCCCAGGTGAAGATCGTGGCTCCTGATTTCGACACGTCGGCGATTGAGGTCTTTAAAACAATCAAGGACGGCAAGATTGTCGACATGCCCAAAATGTGATCTCTTTGTACTTATTGTATGGATTTGTGATTGTGTTGTAGAACTTTGTGGAACTTACTTTTGTTATACTTTAGTAGTCGCTTGGTCGACTTGTGATTATCATTTTTCTTCGCTTATCTGGTAGCATTTTCGTTTTGTTTTGTTACCGTTTTGTCGGTGTAGGCTTGTCGCTCGTGTTCGCTTACCGTTATGTTGGTAACTCGTTGAAGCCAGGTCGTGGCTTTGATATTGCTGTAGCCGTTTGTTTGGCTTTAACTTAGTCGGGCTCCCGAGGTGATCAGTCCCGGGGTGCCGTGCCGTTGTCCCGTTTAGCATGCATTATAAGGAACATGTTGTCGTGGGACGCATAAATGGGAAAAAGTAGATGGGAAAGTAATTTTGACGAATAAACATTAATTTTGACAAGTAAACATTAATCGGTAGCTAAGCAAGTCTATTATCATGACAAGTATTCAAGAAGGTAAATCACTGAGCTCGTCAGATCGCCTAATCGGCGTGTTTGAGATAAGAATAGAATCTTCTCAAGTTACCTGCATTTCAAGTTCTCGGGACCTCTTTACCATTGAGCATATCCAACTTGTAGGCGCCCTTGCCAATCACCTCTTTGACTCTGTAGGGGCCTTTCCAGTTTGCCGCCAGTTTACCTTCTCCCTGAGTCGGTAGCCCGATATCGTTGCGCCGCAGGACGAGGTCATTTTGCTCAAATTCCCTTTTGAGTACTTTGGTGTTGTAGCGTAGGGTCATTCTCTGCTTTAGTGCTATCTCTGACAAATGGGCTATCTCCCTAGCCTCGTCTGCTAGGTCCTTTTCCACCGCTTCCTCTACTCCCGTCAGAAGTAGTCGTGGACTCGGCTCGCCGATCTCTACGGGTATCATTGCGTCTACCCCGTATGTCAGGTGGAAAGGGGTTTTTCCTATGGACGATTGCTCGGTTGTTCGGTAAGACCAGAGGACCGAGGCGAGTTCGTCGGCCCATTCACCTTTTTTGTTATCCAGCCGCTTCTTGAGGCCCAGCAAGATGACTTTGTTTGCGGCTTCAACTTGACCGTTCGTCTGGGGGTGTTCTACAAAGGAGAATTTCTGCTTTATGCCCAGGCCGGTGAGGAACTCCGCGAACTTCTTATCAGTGAACTGTGTCCCGTTATCAGAGACGACGACTTCCGGGATACTGAATCGAGTTATCACTTGCCTCCAAATAAACTTTCGATAGTTGGCTGAGGATATGCTAGCCAGTGGTTCAGCCTCTATCCACTTGGTGTAGTAGTTGATGGCAACTATGCGGTATTTGACCTGCCCCGGGCCGACCGGGAAAGGTCCCAGTAGGTCGACTCCCCATTGTGCGAAAGGTCGGGAGGACGTCAATAGGCTTAGCTCGGTTGCCGGCGTTCTGTGGAAGTTAGCGTTTTCTTTGCACTTGACGCATTTTCTTACGAATTCTTTGGAGTCCATCATCATCGATGGCCAGTAATATCCAGTTCGGATAAGCTTTCTTGCTAGGGCTTTGCCCCCGATGTGATGACCACAGCATCCCTCGTGGACTTCTCTAAGTACGTAGTCCGTCTGGTCGGGATGCAGGCACTTCAGTAAGGCCTGACTGAGTCCCTTTTTAAACAATTGACCTTGTATGAGCGCATATTTGGCCGCGTCCCTTCTCAACACTTTGGCTGCTTTCTCGTCGTCGGGGAGTTTGCCGTTTTCTAGGAAATCAGTGATGGGTCCATCCAGGAGGGGCCTATCCTTGTCAGGTGGAGGGAAACTGTTGGTTCTTTTATCATGCCTTGAATGAGAGAACGGTTGCCGACTCCCGATTTTGTGCTTGCTAGCTTGGATAGAAGGTCTGCCCGTGTGTTCCTTTCCCTCGAAATGTGTTGGACCGCGACCTCCTCGAACTGTTTGCTCAGCTCTTTGACCTTCTCCAAGTACTTCTACAGCAGCAAATCTCTGGCTTGGTAGCTTCCGTTTACTTGCGAGGTGACGACCTGTGAGTCACTAAATACTCCAAACCTCGTAGCCCCGACTTCCCGAGCTAAGATCAAGCCACCCAGGAGGGCTTCATACTCTGCTTGGTTGTTTGATACGAGAAACTCGAACTTGATTGATTGTTCGTATATGACCCCGGCAGGGCTTTCCAAGATTATCCCAGCACCTACGGACGTTTGGTTGGAGGCTCCGTCCACGTGGAGTCTCCACCGTGTGCCCGCCTC
The DNA here is from genome assembly GCF_000816755.2 of Arachis ipaensis. Lineage (NCBI taxonomy): Eukaryota > Viridiplantae > Streptophyta > Magnoliopsida > Fabales > Fabaceae > Arachis > Arachis ipaensis. The sequence goes on along the minus strand of NC_029793.2, from coordinate 9,893,990 downwards.
CTCGGTAGGGTCCCCCGTTACTTCTACCAAGAAGTCTGCCATTGCTTGTGCCTTAATCGCATGTCGAGGCTCATATCGCAAGTCATACTGAGAGAGCTCGATGGCCCAAGTCTTCATTCTTTCCGCTAAGTTGGGTTTTTGGAGCACTTGGTGGATTCCTTGGTTCGTTCTCACGGCCACTTGGTGACCCTGGAAGTATTGCCGTAATCTTCGGGAAGAGGTTAGCAGTGCTAGAGCCAGCTTCTCTAGTTTGTTGTATCTCAGTTCTGCTCCTTGCAGCGCTCTACTCACGAAGTAAATTGGTTGTTGAACCTTTCCTTCTTCGCGTAGCAAAACTGCCGCCAGCGCCTCCTCCGTTACGGCCAGGTACAGGTAGAGCGATTCTCCGACTTTGGGCTTCCCGAGCACGGAAGGTGTTGCGAGGATCTCTTTGAAATGCTTAAATGCTTCCTCACATGCTGGGGTCCATTCAAACACTATTCCTTTTTTCATAAGATTGAAAAATGGCAGCGCCTGAGCAGCCGACGCCCCAAGGAAACGGGATAAGGCGGTGAGTTTACCCGACAGCCTCTGAACATCCTTGACGCAGCCCAGACTCTTCATTTGGAGTATTGTTTGGCACTTTTCCGAGTTGGCTTCGACCCCCCTTTGGGTTATCATGAACCTTAGGAATTTTTCTGCTTCCATGGCAAAGGCGCATTTGAGTGGGTTGAGCCTCATGCCGTGTTGTCGGAGGGAGGCAAACACATTTCTCAGGTCGCTCATGAGGTCCTCAGGCCGGGTGGTCTTTGCAAGGATATCATCTACATACACCTCCACAGTTTTGCCTATGAGATCACTAAATATCTTGTTCATTAGCCTTTGGTATGTTGCCCCGGCGTTCTTCAGGCCGAACGACATTACCGTGTAGCAATATATCCCTCCCGGTGTTATGAACGTTGTTTTCTCTTCGTCAGGCCGGTGCATCGGTATCTGATTATAGCCAGAGTAAGCGTCCATAAAGCTTAGGTACCGATATCCCGCCGCTGCATCGACCAGTGCATCAATGTTGGGCAGAGGGTAGCAGTCCTTTGGGCATGCTCTGTTCAGATCAGAGTAATCTACACACATCTTCCATTTCCCATTGTGCTTTTTCACCAGGACTACATTCGACAGCCATGTCGAGTAGTCGAGTTCTCGAATAAATCCTGCTTCGAGGAGGCTAGCCGTCTGCCTGGCCACCTCCTCTGCTCGCTCTTGCGACATCTTCATCCTCCTTTGAGCTACCGGTCTGGACTCTGCCATCACGGCCAAGTGGTGTGACATGAGTTGGGGGTCTATTCCCGGCATATCGGCTGGCGTCCATGCAAATAGGTCGCCATTAGCTCTAATAATTTCCATTAGGGGCTCTTTCAAGTCGTGTGGTAGGTTTCTATTCACGAAGGTGAACTTCTCCTCTGTGTCACCGACTCTGAATTTCTCCAAGTTCCCCTCTGGCTCGGGTCTGGGTTTGTCTTCGACTCTTTCTCCAAATCTCCTTTTATGGATCCCACGGATCCGTCGTCAGCCACGAACTTCATTACCAGTATCTTTGTGCTGATTACTGCCCCGAGGTCGTTGATGGTTTTTCTCCCTAGGGTGATGTTGTAGGCTATGGAGTCTCGTAGAACCACGAACTTGGCCATCACCGACCTTCGCCACTGTCCTGATCCTACAGATATTGGTAGGGAGATTATCCCATCTGGTTTGATGAAGTGGTCGCCCAAACCTACAACACCGTGCTGATGTGTCTTTAGATCGGCATCTCGTAGGCCCAAGGCGTCGAACACGTTGCGAAACATGATATTCGAGTCGGCCCCGGTGTCCACGAGGATTCACTTGATGAGGCCGGTTCCCACTCTGGCCATGATAACCATGGGAGGATTTTCCGCGGCCTCCTCGAACCATTGGTCCTCTAGATCGAATGAGATAGGTGGGAGCCTCTTGGAGCTTCGCACAGAGGATGAGGAAACCGCCAGGACCTTGGTGTCTTTCTTGTGTGCCGATCTCGACCTTGGGGGTGCGTCCCGCGCCGTTACCACATTCACTATGGTAAGGCCGTGCTCGTGTCCCTGATCAGATGGGAGAATTCGGCTAGTTTCCCGTCCCGGATCGCTTGTTCCAGCGCGTCCTTCAGGTCGAAGCAATCCTGTGTCTTGTGTCCATAGCCTTTGTGATAGACACAGTAAAGGCTTTTGTTTCCCCCAGTCCAGTCCTTCAAAGGTCGGGGTTTCGACAAAATCCCCTTCTCGACTATCTGTTGATAAACTTCTATGATGGGGACGGTGAGGGGGGTGTAATTGGTGAACTTCCCGACTCAAGGAAACGGCCTGGGCGTCTTGCTCAGACCGCTGTCTTTGGCGTGTTCCTTATATCTTTCTCCGCTACTGTGATGCCGGGTTTGACTGTAGGAGGGTTGCCGTTTGTTGGCGGCCACGACCTGACTGACTTCTTCATCATTGATATATTTCCTGGCTACGACCTGGATCTCCTGCATCTTCCGCATCGGCTTCGTAGTAAGATGCTTCCTGAAGTCTTCGATGAGGAGTCCGTTTGTCAAGCACAGGCTAGCTACAGAATCAGTTAGCCCGTTGATCTCCAAGTATTCATTGTTGAAGCGGTCTAGGTATTTTCTGGTCGGCTCACCGGACCTCTGAGTCACCCCGAGCAAATTCATCGGGTGCTTTGCCTTGGCGATTCTAGTAGTAAATTGGGCTAGAAAAGCGCAGCTAATGTCCGAAAACCTGGCCACCGAGCCCTGCGTGAGGCTGTTAAACCACCGTATTGCAGGTCCCGCTAGGGTGACCGGAAAAGCGCGACACCTTACCTCGTCTCCCACTCCCTCCAGGTTCATCCTGGCCTCAAAGGCCGTAAGGTGCTCCTACGGGTCTTGGGTTCCGTCATACCTCATGTCCGTCGGCTTATCAAAGTGTTTTGGCAGCCGGATCTCAAGGATGGAACTATGAAACGGGGTTGCGCCCATTATCACTGGTCCCCGCGTTCTCCTTATTCTACGCTCGCCGCCTTCCCGTCGACCGTCTTCCCGGTCTCAATCTGTGGTGCGTGAGTGCGTCTCCTCTCGCGTCTGTCGTAAATGATGGGATCGCGGCGTCTTTTTGGGCGTCTTTCATCCCTGGCGCTCTCGGGCTCAGATCGTGGACTAGCCGTTCGTTGGGAGTGGCTTCTCGGAGGGGAACGAGAGTAACTTGATTCGGGAGTTGGTTGGCGATGCTCCCGATCTGCCAGCTGGCGCTCCAGGTTCTGCATCCTGTGGCGCAGTTCCTGCATTATTCTGGCGCTGTTGTCGCCAGTTCCCCCGAAGGGGCGTCTTTCTTGGGAACGTGTGGTTCGTCGAGGAGGGGATTTCGTGCGCTCCCGGGAGGATGCCACGGAGGCTTCCCCTCTGTGCCCGACCTCGCGCCCTGCTCCTCCTGGGCCCAGCACAACTTCCATTCAGGCGTCCCCACAGCCGGCGCCAATATTCGGTAGGTCGGGTACCGGACGGTTCGGGTTGGTACTTCGGTTGTTGAGAGGGAATCGCCTGATTCCGGGTTGCTAGGTGACAAACCCCAATTTGACGGTTTGTTTTGCATTGAATTTAGAGTATTTCGATAACCTTTTGTCACATTTAGCCTAGGAATTAGCATGATTTTGTTGTCTCTCCCATATTTGTGCTTAAGTGTGAAAACATGCTTTTTAAGCCTTATTTTGATGAATTCTAGTTCTTCTTTGATTCCATAAGATGCCTTGATGTGTTTGCTAGTAATTCCAGGATTGAAATAGGCTAGGCATGGATCAAAGGAAGCAAGGAAGGAAGCATACAAGTGGAGAGAAGCATAAAAAGTCAAAGAAGCAAAGTCAGCCATGCACGCGCACGCGCACAAGGCGCTCGCGCGCACATCGCAGAATTAGCCAAGGACGCGCACGCGCACCATGCGCACACGCGCCGATGATGGCACATGACCTCATTAAATGCAACACGTGCCTGGCGATTTGAGAGGGTTTCTGAACCCATTTTTGGCGCCAAATTGCTAAGGGAAAGGAATAAAAGGATGAAGGATTAAGGGGAAGGGGGGATCATCACTTTTGGACTAATATAATTAAATATTAATTAAATTATATATTTTTAATGAAATTTTTATATTATTTTAAATTTTGTAATTAAGTTATTTTTATATCAAAAATATTAAAATTAATAAAATATTTTTTTAAAAATATATAATTAAAGATATAATTAAATTTTTAATTGTGAATATTTTTAATTTATAAAAAAAATATTTGATTAATTTTAATATTTTTTATATTAAAAAATTAATTACAAAATAAAAAGTAGTATAAGAATTTAAAATATGGAAGCTTATTTTAAAAAGGAAAAATATATAAGACAAAAAAAAGAAAAGTTGTAAAATATTATTATATAAGCTAAAGTAAAGAACGTCTTGACAATTCTTTCTGATTACTGGTTTCTCCAGAGACATTCACTTAAAATAATGAAATTAATACTTTCTATACACCCCCATTATTAATTATAGGTTTGAGTGGAGTTATTTATCAAAAAGTATTGGAAGACTATAAAATTATGAGAATAAAAAAGTAGTTTCCTAAATATTCACTAGTTAAGGTTTTGTACGTATGAGAAGAAGGAAATGCAGAAGAAAGAAGGATCGGGAAGGGAAAAAAAATAAAGTCAAAAGGGTTTTTTATTTCTCAAGATATATTTGAATGAAAGAAAAATAAAAAGAAGAGAAAAAAAAACCTATTTTTTAAAGTGAAAAGTTGAAAGGGAAGAAGTAGAGTTAGTCTCACACCTTACCAAGAGCCTTTTATAGTTGTTAGTTTATTTTCATTGCCATTTACATTTCATGCTTCTTATCCAAAACCCCAAAATAACTCATAACCAATAACAAGACACTTTATTGTAATTCCTAGGGAGAACGACCCGAGGTCCAATACTTCGGTTTATAAATTTTAGGGGTTTGTACTAGTGACAAACAACTTTTTGTATGAAAAGATTATTGCTTGGTTTAGAAACTATACTTTACAACGAGAATTCATTTGTGAAATTCTATACCATCAAAAATCCATTCATCACTAGGCTGGAGGAGGTATGCCGACCTCCCGAGCTCTTCGCGTGGAGAGGGGGTGTCACCTGCAAAGACACTCTGACGCTCTAGTCAGTCAGGTGTGCAGGCGAAAAGGTAAGAGAATGGTATGTGACGTACCTTGGGGGAGGGATATGACCCTCCCCATATATACTGTGTCAGTAGTGGGTCCCACAAGAGCAGACCAACCTTCCTCGAAGCTTCCTCATACAGCTGTAGTGGAGAGCTGTTAAGGACGCGCGTCCGGGTCGGTAGTTGGGCTGCTTGCACCCGACTAAAATAAATTTAATTAATTATAATTTAATATAACAATATAAATAATATTTGATATTGATTTAACATAATTATTTATATTAATTATAATTTAATATAATTAATTATTAAATAATTAATATAAATAATTAATTAAATAGATATATAAGTATTTAATATATATATTTAATATATTTTTATTTTTTTATTAACTTACCACATGGCATGATTTTATTGGTTGTTGTAAGTCTCTGTTTAGAAGAACTCTCAACCTTAATCCACGTAAAGTTTTTTTTTTTCACTCCAATAATAATTGAGTCTCCATATATCAAAAGAAAAATTCTATTTCTTAGCATTGGAGTTGCTCTAAAAGATGTTCATCAATATAGTAGAATTTTCGTTAGTTGAACCTGAGCCGCCGGCATTTATTATTATCTTTATGTGCAAGAAAAATATGATGCAAATTATTATAATTTATTAGGAATCTTCCACAATCCATATACATGCCACCAAAACATGCAGATAACTTGCAGCACACCTCATTTGACCATTCCCATGTTTTCGCCACATTTTATTTATTTTATTGGTTCTGGGAGGGATGTTTTGCTAACATTGCTTTGACTGCATTGTGAATTGCTTGCTATATATTCAAGTTATCATTCCTTTAATTTGATATCTATGTTTATAACATTTTAAAATAATATATATATAAATGAAATAAGTGTTTGTTTAGACGTTATTAAATTAATAAAAATATATTTTTTTTATTTTTTAGTGTGTTTGATAAATTTTAATAGTAAAAATAAAAGTACTAGAAAAATAAAAAATATTTTTTTTTAAAAATTACAATTTATATTTTTTAAAAGTTTTTTTTAAAAAAAGATTTTTTTTATCTAATAAATAAACAAAAAATATTTTTATCTTATTTTATCTAAACATAATTGATAAATAAAAAAAAT
>NC_029793.2:9874205-9887292 GCF_000816755.2 Arachis ipaensis | reverse complement strand
TATTGATGAATAATAATTAAACTTATTTATAGTAATATAATAATTTTTTTATATATAATACGTAATTTTATAGGTTGTAGTTAGGGCTAGCAATTCATACTCTACTCGCAGGTATCTAATCCGGTCCAATCCGTTTTGGATAGGGTAGGGTACGGTCCGAGTATACCTATGGGTAGGGTACAGTCTAAATATGCCTGCGGGTAGGGTAGGGTACGAGTTTAGGGTGTACCCTACCCTATCCTATCCGCACCTCATATATAACACATATTTTACAAAAGTTAGGTATATAGTGAAGGAAGTGAGAGTTGAACCCACAACTTCCCTTATGTAATGACTTACAATAAATGAACAACTACTCAACCAGTTAGTTAATTTAGAAATTTAAAGCATTAGTTTTTTATTTTTTATGTTATTAATATGTATAAAATTCAAAATGATTGAATTTTATATTTACTTTGGAAAATTTTGATATTTCTGCGGATAGAGTAGGATAGGATAGTGTTTAAAATTTTAGGGCGCAGGATTCTCAACTTACGAATAGAGTAGGATAGAGTTTTAATAAAATTTTCAACTCGTAAATAGGGTTAGGTCCAGACCCTATCCTACCTTACCTTACCATTGCCAGCTTTAATTGTAGTTGATTGACTTTATGGTTGATTAATTATTATAATCTTTTTTATTATATGTTAATAACTATAAAAAGTTGTTGGTCACGTACTTTTATATGAATATGTTATGAAAAATGATGATGAAGAGTAAATCATTTAGTGGGAAAAAAAAAGCAACAAAATAAAATATATCAAACATAGATCATTTTACTTCAAAATCAATTCTGACATAATCAATACACACTAGAACTCCAATTAGCTTAATAGAGGAAACTTGCTGATACAGTCAACTAACTAACTAACTATAGCAACTAAGTGATTCCGAAAACCACATCCGGGATCCTGGAATACTTCAAAGTTTAAGCAAGTATACACTATACATCATGAGACCTAAGTTCTCTTTGAATTAAACATAAATATCAAGGGCTTGTTTGGACGCCATTCTCGAAAAAGATCTTATTTAAATGATATTTTTTTAAAAGATCTTTTACAAAAGTAAAAGTAATTTTATATTTGGATATCTCATGTAAAAAGTATCTTTTATCTATCAATTATGTTTGGGTATAACGATATAAAAGTACTTTTTTATTTATTTATTAGATGAAAAACATCTTTTTTTTAAGAGAAAAAGATCTTTTAAAAAAGATGTAAATTACAGCTTCTCAAAAAAGATTTTTTTTTTATTTTTCTAGTGCTGTTACTTTTACTACTAAAAATTTGCCAAACACGCTAAAAAATAAAAAAAGATATTTTTTCATTAAAAAAAATTTTATTTTATCAAAATAATAGCGTCCAAACAAGCACTAAGACAACCTTCAGAAATTAACGTTAATCAACACAAAAAATTTAAAATTGACTAAATATGAGATTTTTTAAAAATTATAAGATGAGTATATATTTTATAAATAGAAAAAATGAGAATATTATTTTAGTATCTTTCAAAAAAAAAAAGTGTAATTTTCTCTATAAAAAATTGATTATTATGCTATATATGATAGGTTTAATAATAATTATTCTAATAGCTAATTATTTTATTAAAAAAATATGTGAAATAACTTTTGTGTATATACTATATAGTGACCATTTTTGTTAGGAAAAGTATATGGAACCAAAAGGTTACCAGCCAAAAACTAAACAAAACCACATTAATTTATATTAATTATTAATTTTAAATTTTTTAAATTCAAAATTTAAAAAATTTAAAATTGATTAAGTAAACCTAATTAAAACCTATAAAAACATTCCTCTTCTCTCTCGTATTAATCTACCCACCTCTAACAATCACACACAGACCTCTCTCTTTCAGCAATGCTGCTGGAAACGCCGGCGACTTCCATGCTCTCCGCGACGCCCTCAACAAGCGCATATAAAGTTTAACATCTTGAAACTCTCCATCTATTGTTTTGATTGCCTTATCAGATAAAAAGGAATCTAACTTACTGCAGAAAGCATCAGTGCCGTTGCATCTCTAGTTCGGCACGACATTTAGAGGCTGTCTCTGGTAATTTCTTCAAGGATTTCACAGAATCTTTCCCCTTGATAAACACCAATGCTTTCGGTTGTTGTGTTATCTTTATAAGGCTATGGACTGCATGCTTTGGACAGGACATGTGGGGTGGCAAATTTGTATTTCGCTGACTTTCCCAATTGTGATGATATGCGAACCGGATCAAAATATTTAGGATTTGATAGGGGGTTCACACTTCTTAACTCTCCATTGATGATCCTGTTTGTTGATGTGAATGTCATGAATTATAAAAAAAAACATTCATTTAATATAAAAAAAAATCCTAATACTTAACAAAAGAAACATCCAATTATATTTTAGCAAAAAATAATTAAAAATTTATAAAATTTAAAAAAAATATGAAATTCTTAAAGAAATAGAGACATTCATATTTGCAATACAAAAAAATTCGAAAAATATATAAAAGAACATCCATTTAGTATTGATTCGTCCGAACACTGGGTAGGCCGAGCTTAAGTACTTCCGAGTGAGTCGTCAACGGAGAGGAAGAGCTTCACGTCGGCCGATGGACAAACACCGCGGCGGGAATACCTGCAAAAGATACTCCGACGCTCAAGTTAGTAATAGTCTCAGAAGAGAGAGAAAGAGAGGGTGATTAAGTGAGAGTGAATAAATGAATATGGAAACTGGTAGTGGAACCTGAGGCCTAGCCGAGTGTATTAGCTAGGTTTTATAGAAGTTGGTTTCTACCCGTTAGTGGGTGAGTCCTAGTTTATAGATTAGTTAAGATATTCTGTTATGGTGCTATAAATCTGCTGAGCACGTTTCTCATTTTCAATTTAGGTGATGCTGCTTCGGTCCTGATCACGTGCCGAGATTTTCGGGCAGTTGTTACGGGACCGAGCTTTATGATGCACGTGTCTTTTTATTCGAATGAGTGAGGCCGAGCTTATCTGCTTTTGTTCCGAGTTTGTTTAGTGCGGCGTCGGCCTCGGATATTAGTGTGCCGAGTATTCTGGGCGACCGAGGATACAGGTAACGTATCATAGCCCCCAAGCTTGCCTTGGTTTGGATAAGACTAAGGCGAGCTTTGTATACTTCGGATGGCCAAATCCTCGGTCGCTTTTATGTGTGCTCCTCACAGCCCCCGAGCTTGTCTTAGTTTTGGCGCATTGGTGTTTTGAAATGGTTTGTAGCATTTATTGCCTGCGTTGTTCTTCGTGCGGTAATGAATGATTGATTTGATTGCATTTGTAAGTTTCGAGGAGCCCCTGACCGTTTGATTTGCTGAGTGTTGATCGTGGGCTTTCTAAGGGTGTAGATCATAGGGAGACGTTTCATATGTAACTGCCTTTCCACTATGTAATAAACGTGCTCCCCTTCCCTAATATTTTTCCTTTGTGTTTGGTGCTTCTGCGTTTTTCGGAGAAGATGAGTAAAAAAGGTGAGTGTTGATTCATTTTCTTGCTGCTTCTCCCTACTTCTCTTAGTTTTGATTTTCTGCTCCCTGTTCTTATGGAAGGTACAGTGTCTAATGAAGGTGGGGGGGGGGTTTATATGGTTGGGTTGATTCTAGGGTTAAGGAGTATGTGTCTCAGTTTAGCGATAAAGAGTCTGTTGATATGCTGGGTTCGAATGTTTGGGTTAGGAGTGGTAGTGATATAATGATAGAGATACTTCCCTGTGGTGTTGATGACCGGGTTTTTCATTCTCGTGATGATTGGGCTTACTTTTATATGTACAGCTGCCTTTTTACTGAATTGGGGGTTAGGGTCCCTTTTACTGACTTTGAATGTGGTGTTCTTTATTGGTTGAATTGTGCTCCGAGTCAACTTCACCCAAACTCCTGGGGGTTTGTTAGGGCTTTTGAGGTGTTGATGGAATTTCTTGAGCAGCCGCCCTCTCTTCGGTTGTTTTTCTCCTTGTTTCAAGCTAAAGGGGTTAGCCGAGGTCTCTGGATTAATCTAAGTAGTTACCCCCGTCGCGCTATTTTTGGCCTCTACAAGTCTTCTTTTAAGGACTTTAAAACCATGTATGTTAAAGTGAGGAGTGTACCCGAGGAGTTTCCTTTTTATTTAAATGAGTTTCTTGTTGAGAAGTTCCCTTTGTCTTGGTGTTCCGAGCCTGTGCAAGCTTTAGACGTGGATGATAGGTCGGTTGATGATCAACTTGTGATGGAGTTTCTGTTTGAGAAGTTGGGCCCAAAGGGGTTGCTATCTGTGTCCGAATTGTTAAAATGGGATTCTGATAGAGAGGCGGTTCTGAGATATCTAGGTAAATTAGTTGTTTTTTGATTAGTTTGTCGTTTTTGTCCTTGTCTGTTCTTACCTTGTTGGCTTTTTGGTGCAGGTGAAAAGGTGCCTACGATTACTACTGCTGGTTTGAAGTCATTCTTCAATCAGCGGAAGAAGGCTGAGAAGGGGAGCTCGGCTACCAATGCTGATAGAGACCTTGTGATTCAGTCCGAGGCTGCTCTTAAGTCTAAACGAAAGAGGGGTTTCGCGAAAGAAAAGATTGCCGAGACTTTCCTGAAGGAAGGGGAGTCTTCTGTGGAGCTTTAGCGAGTGGAGTCTGCCTATGAGTCTCAAAAAAGACTGCATGGCTATTCGGAAGATGTTCATTGTCGCTCGTTGTGGGGAAAACTGTACCCTTTTTCTGTCATGGCTGATGAGCTGTGTTGCTTCCCAGATGATATGAAGATGATCGAGGATGTTGGTCATGTAGGAGTGAGCCGTTTGATGCAGGTGAGGGTTGTATTTTGTCTTAGTGTGCATTTGTTATATTTTGTTGATGTTCTTTGTTTTGGTGTTAGGTCATTGGTGCACGTATGGTAGCTGTTGGTCGTGCTCAAGAGCTAGTTTTTGAGAGAGAGCACAAGTCTGCTGTGGATGTTGCCGAGCTGCCTTCGGCTTTGGAAAAAAAAGGATAAGACTATTATGGAATTGTCCTCCTCGCTGAAGTTGAAAGAGTCCGAGCTTGCTGATGAAAAACGTCTTCATCTTTCTTGTGCAGAGGAGGTGAAGGCTGTTAAGGCTGACAATGATTGCTTGGGGTCAAGGGTGAAGGAGTTGCAGACTGAGGTTTATGAGTCATATGCACAAGGCTTCGAGTGCGCTGTTTCTCAAGTGCGGGTGCTGTTTCCTGGATCAGATGCGGATATGCTTGATGCAACTAAAGTGGTTGTGAACGGGCAGCTTGTGGGTGATGGTGCTGCTGCTTCAGATGGTAGTGGGGAGTCTAGTATTGGCGATAAGGCAGACTAGGCCTTTAGTATTTGTTTATTTTGCATATGTGTAGCCTCTTTTGAACTTTGTGGCTGTCTGTCTTGAACTTTATGAATATTTGGTGGAAATGTTTTGGGTGCCAAGTATATAATCTTGGTTGTGACACTTTTTGTTTTCCGAGGATACAGCTCGGCTTGATGATGACTTATAAAATTTGATATTTTGGATAAACTTATGATTGTGTGTTAGAAGTAGTCGTGTATATATAAATCGAAGATGGCCGAAGCCATTCTGTTTAAGTGAACTTGTTTGGAAATGAGAGTAGATGTTCTAGTGTAGAACTTGTATTTCTGAATAGAAGCACGTTAGGATTTGTTTAAGCGATTTGATGATATTGTTTGTTTGTACTTCTTCTGAGCAGTATGCTTGGCATGTGCATGTTGTTTTCCGAGTATGAAGCTCGGATTTATTTTAAATGTTTATTTGTTGGAATGTATGGTAGAAACCATCGTAAAAAATGTTAGTTTGCACTTTGTCCGAGTATTTATGCTCGGTATGCGTTTGTAGACTTCCGAGTATGAAGCTCGGATTAGTTTGTTCATTGGGAAAAATCGTTAACTTGTTTTTGTGGTGGAGGTTTTCCGTGGAATAAGCTCGGCTCGTGATGGTAGGGTTCCGAGGATTATGCTCGGATAATTTGAAGTGTTTACTAACTGGAATGTATGCTAACTGTCAAAATGAGAACTGTTTTGGTTGCACATTAAGTTGTATGGGTACAATGATTTGTTGCGTCTGGCCTCATTAAAACCCTTTCCGAGTAAAACCCTTGTGTTTTGGGAAAAAACCGTCGGAGGGAAAAAGAGTACCATCATTCGCTTATTACACAGGCCATGTCACGATTGATATTCCCTTAGAGAGGAGACGTTCCATGTTCCCGGAAGTTGCTCTCCTCTAAGGGTTTCTAATTTGTAAGCCCCCTTTCCGAGGTTTTGAAGGACTCGGAAAGGTCCTTCCCAATTTGCTGCTAATTTGCCATGTGAGGAAGGTTTCCGTGCATCTTCTGTTCGTCTAAGTACAAGGTCTCCATTGTTGAAAGATCTGTGAACTACTCTTTTATGGTGTCTCTGCTCTAGGTAGCGCTTTCTGGCTCGCTGCTTTATGGCAGAGATGTCTCTGTCTTCTTCTACAAGGTCCAATTCGGCCATCCGAGCTTGTTGATTGTTTGCTTGATTATAGAGCTCCGCCCTTAATGTTGGGACGCTGACCTCTATTGGAATGAGAGCTTCTGCACCATATACCAACTTGAAGGGAGTTTCCCCTGTGGCAGATTGGATGGTGGTGTTGTAACCCCATAGGATTTCTGGGATGAGGTCGGCCCACTCTCCTTTAGCTTCGCCGAGCTTTTTCTTTAATCCCTGCAATATAATTCTGTTAGCTGATTCAACTTGTCCGTTAGTCTGCGGGTGCTCTACTGAGCTGAAGTGATGTTTGATGTTAAAGTTTGTCAGAAAGGTGGCGAGCTTATGGTCTGTAAATTGTCTTCCGTTATCTGAGATTATTTCTCTTGGGATACCGAATCTGCATATGATATTTTTCCATAGAAAAGATCGCACTTTTTCTGATGTTATGTGTGCTAGTGGTTGTGCTTCTATCCACTTGGAGAAATAATCAATTGACACTAAGAGGAACTTTACCTGGCCTGGCGCTTTCGGAAAGGGTCCGAGGATATCCAATCCCCACCTATCGAAAGGCCAGCTTACCTCTATGGTATGGAGCTCTTCGGCTGGGGTCTCTGAGAGGGTGGCATGCTTTTGACAATTATCACATGCTTTGACTTTTGTGATGCAGTCCAGTTTTATCGTCGGCCAATAGTATCCTGTTCGCAAGATCTTTGCTGCTAATGCTCGGCCGCCGATATGGTTGCCACAGACTCCTTCATGCGTTTCAGCCATAACCTCCTCGGCTTCCTCTTTGCTGATGCACTTGAGCAGTGGTTGTGAATGTCCTCGCCTATATAAGGTGTTTCCGAGCGTTGTATAGAAGCTTGCTCTTCTTCTGAAGAGCGGCAAGTTTGGCTCACCTTTTGGAATGGTGCCTGTATTGATGTAATCGAGAAAAGGTGTTCGCCAATCTGGGACCTGTGTAATACTTAGAATCGTATCCTGCTCAAAACTTGGTTTGTTAAGTGTTAGCTGGGACAGTGCCGATGTGTTTTCGGCTTGCCGAGTTGTGGCTAACTTAGATAACACATCGGCCCTGGTGTTTTGTTCTCGGTTTACATGGATAATATCAAATTCTTTAAATTTTGAAATTAGACCCTTTGTTATGAGCCAGTATTTCTCTAACAAAGGATCTTTTACCTGGAATTCGCCCTTTACTTGATGTACCACTAATGAAGAGTCGCAGTACGCTGTTATCCGAGGTATCTGTAGTTGTAGGGCGAGCTTTAGTCCAGCGAGTAGGGCTTCGTATTCCGCTTGATTATTGCTTGCGTTGAAGCAGAACTGCAGTGATTGCTCAGCCACCACTTTGTTTCCTTCCTTGAGTAGTATCCCAGCTCCACTGCCTTCTTTGTTGGACGCTCCATCCACATGTATGCTCCAACTGACTTCTGTATTATGTGTGTCATTGGTCATCTCTGATATAAAGTCGGCTAGCACCTGTGACTTCAGCGTTTTCCTTGATTCGTACTGAATGTCGAACTCGGAGAGGTCGACCGACCATTTTATTAATCTGCCGGCGAGCTCGGGTTTGGTTAATATCTGTCTTAGCGGTTGGTTTGTTCGTACCACGATTGTGTGGCTTTGAAAGTAGTGCCGTAGTCTTCTTGCTGTGGTGATTAGTGCCAGCGCCAGTTGTTCTATCTTCGGGTACCTTGTTTCTGTTGGTTGTAGTACCCTACTGATGAAGTATACTGGGTTTTGCTTTCTTCCTGTTTCTGTTACTAAAACCGAGCTTACAGCATGGTTGGATACGGATAGGTATAAATACAGCGGCTTACCTGTCTCTGGTCTTTGGAGGATTGGTGGTGATGTTAAGTGTAGTTTAAGTTCGGTAAAAGCATTTTCGCATTCGTCTGTCCAGTTGAACTTCCTTCCTTTAGAGAATGTCTGGAAAAAGTGATAAGATCGGTTTGCCACTGCAAGTAGGAAACGTGACAGGGCAGCTATTCGTCCTGCAAGTTGCTGAACCTCCTTTACCGTTTTTGGGCTTGTCATGTTCAGCACGGCCTTGCACTTTTCCGGGTTGGCCTCGATGCCTCGAGATGTTAACATGAATCCCAGGAACTTCCCTCCTTGCACTCCGAACGCGCATTTGTCTGGATTAAGTCTCATGTTATATGCTCGGAGTTGTCTGAAGATTTCTACTAAGTCGTCACAGTGGGACCTCTGCATAGGTGTTTTTGCGACCATGTCATCTACATAGACCTCCATATTGCGGCCTATCTGCTATTGGAACACCTTGTCCATTAGCCTTTGATATGTCGCACCTGCATTCTTTAGGCCAAATGGCATTACCTTGTAACAAAAATTCCCATGTTCTGTTATAAAAGCTGTTTTGCTTTGGTCTTCTGGGTGCATTAGAATCTGGTTATAGCCAGAGTATGCATCCATAAAACTCAAAGCTTTGAAACCAGAGGCGTTATCAACTAATTTATCAATGCAAGGCAGTGGGTATGCATCTTTAGGGCAGGCTTTATTTAAGTTTGTAAAGTCGACGCACATGCGCCATTTACCTGAGCTTGTCCTTACCATTACCACGTTGGACAACCATGTGGTGAAGCGAATCTCTTTGATGAAACCTGCATTGAGGAGCTTCTGGGTTTCTTCGAGTGCTGCTTGCTTTTTCTCTTCTCCGAGATTTCTTTTCTTCTGTGCAACTGGTCGGACTGTTTTGTCGATTGCTAGCTTGTGGCAGATGACCTCTGGGTTGATTCCTGGCATGTCATCTGGCGTCCATGCGAAGAGGTCGGCGTTCTGACGCAGTATGTGAATGAGTTTTGCTCGGTCTGCCCCTTCTAATGCTTCTCCAACATATGTGCATTGTTTGTCATCTGATGTCAGTGTTACTTGTTGAAGATTGTCCATTGGCCGAGGTCTTTCGCCGAGGTCTTCTCTTGGGTCAAGATCGGCCAGTGTCGCTGTGTTGGCAGAAGTTTGGATGGCTTGGATCTGGGGCCGAGCTTCTTGTTTTGTTTGGACTGGTTTTAGGCCCGCGTGATAGCATTGCCGAGCTTCCTGATGGTCTGCATATACCGTGGCGATCTTGTTTTCCTGCACTGGAAACTTGACACACAGATGTAATGTGGACACCACTGCCCTGAATATGTTCAGTGCGGGTCTCCCAAGTATAATATTATAAGGGCTGTAACAGTTTACTATTAAATATTGAATATCAATTGATTTTGTCATAAGGATCTCTCCCATTGTGGTCTTTAGCCATATGTGTCCCATGATTGGGACTCTCTCTCCGGAGAACCCAATTAGCTCTCCAGAGGAGGGTTGTATCAGTTTTTCTGATAATTTCATTTTAGTAAAAGTAGAGTAAAATAAAACGTCAGCACTACTACCTGGATCTAACAATGTTTTTCTTACCAACAGCTCTCCGACCTGGATGGAAATTACCACGGGGTCGTCGAGGTTAGGGCTTGCTGATTTGAAGTCTGTTTGGCTGAAGGATATTGTGACGTCTGGTTCTTTGTCCTTCTTTGGTTGTATGGTTCCTTCGATTGCCAGCATTGCTCTATAGCTCCGCTTCCTGGCCGAGCTTGTTTCTCCTCCGCCTGCAAATCCTCCCGATATGTGGTTGATGACTCCTCTTGGCGGATCAGGAGTCGTCCTCTCTTTTTTGTCGTCAGCCGTTGCTTGCTTATGCTCTGCCCTGTCCGAGTTTCCTCCTCTGCCCTTCCGGGTTTCAATGTATTTGTCCAGGAGACCTCGGCATGCTAGTCTTTCCAGGAGGTCCTTCGCAACGATGCAGTCATCTGTGGTATGACCGAACTTTCGGTGGAAGGCACAATGTTTTGTCTTGTCCACGAATCGTTGATCCTGGTAGTTCCCTGCTCGGGCTGGTGGTTTTATGATTCTGGCGTTGAGGATCTCTCTGATGATGTTCTCTCTTCTGGTGTTAAATCTGGTGTATGTGTTGTACTTTGACGCGGGCTTAGGAGGTTTCTTTGTGTCCCTGTTGCCTGGTGATCTGAAAGTCCTTTCCTCATCTCTCCAATGTGGCTGTTTGTCTGATTTCTGGGCTTCTCGGAGTTCTTCGATCTCCATTTGCCCAGCCGCCCTTTCTCGGAATTCCTCTAGCGTCTTTGGTTTTGTTATGGCAATGGTCTCCCGAAATTTGCCAGGTCTGAGGCCGGCCTTGAGAGCGTGCAGGTGAACGGCCGGGTCCAAGTCTTGGATCTCCATAGTGGCGTCAGCGAATCTGGTCATGTAGTCTTTCAGACTCTCGTGCTGACCTTGTTTGATGGTGCCGAGAAAGTCCGAGCCATGTACATATATTCTTGATGCAGCGAAGTAATCAATAAATGATCTGGCGAGGTCTTCAAAGGAGGAGATCGAACCTGCAGAAAGTTTAGAAAACCAGAGTAACGCTGCACCATCTAGGTAAGTGGGAAATGCTCGACAGAGGACGGGCTCATTGTTCGGGCCGTTGAAGAACATCATCGATTGGAACTTCTTCACATGGGCTCGGGGGTCGCCGAACCCCTTGTACGGCTCCAGCGCGGAGGGCAGCGTAAAGTTTTTTGGCATCTGGTAATTCGTGATCTCCTCGGAAAAGGGGTTGTCGAGTGTGAGCTTTTCCTTTGGCGGGACGATGTTTAAAGGGTCCGCCGCGCTTTGAGCCGAGCCCTTGGAATTCTCTCCATTATTTTGTGTTGAGAGCTCGGCTATCCTCCGTACCTCCGCCTGAAGCTCAGTGATCTGAGCCAGGAGGTCATCCTGTGAGAGTTGTGGATTTTCCTTGTCAGCCATGTCCGAGGATCGGGAATCCTGCAAAATAAAGTAAGAGACCAAACGAAGGAAACAGTGAGGTTAGATGTACTCCGGCCCCACGGTGGGCGCCAAGTGATTCGTCCGAACACTGGGTAGGCCGAGCTTAAGTACTTCCGAGTGAGTCGTCAACGGAGAGGAAGAGCTTCACGTCGGCCGATGGACAAACACCGCGGCGGGAATACCTGCAAAAGATACTCCGACGCTCAAGTTAGTAATAGTCTCAGAAGAGAGAGAAAGAGAGGGTGATTAAGTGAGAGTGAATAAATGAATATGGAAACTGGTAGTGGAACCTGAGGCCTAGCCGAGTGTATTAGCTAGGTTTTATAGAAGTTGGTTTCTACCCGTTAGTGGGTGAGTCCTAGTTTATAGATTAGTTAAGATATTCTGTTATGGTGCTATAAATCTGCTGAGCACGTTTCTCATTTTCAATTTAGGTGATGCTGCTTCGGTCCTGATCACGTGCCGAGATTTTCTGGCAGTTGATACGGGACCGAGCTTTATGATGCACGTGTCTTTTTATTCGAATGAGTGAGGCCGAGCTTATCTGCTTTTGTTCCGAGTTTGTTTAGTGCGGCATCGGCCTCGGATATTAGTGTGCCGAGTATTCTGGGCGACCGAGGATACATGTAACGTATCAAGTATGAAAAAGAAATATTCTTATACTTAGCAAAAGAAACATCTATATATATTAACTCGTAGATATTTTGGATTCACCCAAAGATATTTGGCTGGTTTTTGGCTAATACCCTTTTGGTTCCTAGCATTGCTTTTTTTGTTATATTTGTGGAGTTTTTTCCTTTCAAGAAAACAAGAGTAGTGTGTTTGTATTTTTTTGTGAAACGTTTATTATTTGGAACTTAAAGGATAAAAAAGAAAGCATGATTCCAGAAATGATGATGGCTAGAATTCAAATAAAATCTAAATTTGTTGACCTCTGTGAAGTTTGTTTGATGGTGACTTCCAATAATCCTCTCCCAGTACTCAACCCAGTACAGGAGTTTCCACCTCTTTAATTTGATTTAATAATCAACAAATTCCTAACTTTGACTTTAGTTAATATCATACTTTAATTTATTAAATCATTAGAAGTAATCTAACAGTGATGGACCAAGTGATGTGATATAGTATACTAGAAATTTTAAATTAAAATATTGTTGTCATGCATATAACAAAGAGGGGAAAAAAAGAGGCATATATATTGGATTTAGAGCATTTTAATAGGTCATAAGATAGTTATTACTTATCAGTAACTTTTAATTCACAATAAAATAAATATTTAGATAAAGTATATTTTATCTTTTATTATTTTTAAAAAATTTTAAAATTATTTCTAACATTTAGTTCGATACTATAATTTAAATATGTTAAATTATTAATACTCCAATATTTTTATTTTCAATTATGCTCATTTTTAAATCGCAGGACACATATAGATTTTAGTATATACATATTTTTTCTACTAAATCAGGGGAGCTCTCTTGATTTTATATTAAAATGTAATATTCATGCATCTCCCACTATTTACATTAAAAAAAAGGACTATATATTAAAAAAAAGTTGGTTAAGGGCATGTGGGTAATATAACTTGTGGTTTATTTTATTCATGTAACTTTTTCAAATTTCTTTTTACATATATAGAAAGAAAGAAACAATCTAAGTGAAGTATTAACTATATAATGAAAATAAATCATTAGTATAAAAGGTTAGGTAAAAGACTTAATAACATGATGCATTTTGAAACAATTTTTGGAATAATTTTTCCTAGTAGGCATCTTTTCAACGGAA
>NC_029793.2:9872612-9874191 GCF_000816755.2 Arachis ipaensis | reverse complement strand
AATTGAGATATAATAAAAATTAATTACTTATGTATGTATGTGTATGTATACACACACTTGTTTCGCTAGATAGATAACTCTTTGTTTCTGTTGGTTTTTTTACTGTAGATTTGATAAAGTTAACTGTGATGTTAATTTGAATATTTTTTATGAATTTTTGGCAAGATAAGAATTAATTTGTTATACACCTAAATTTTATTTAAAAATCTGTTGCTAATTAATAAATTACTGCATATATAAAATGTGATTTAAATTTTCGACACATATTTAAATAGACAAATAAACTGATCACTCGTCCAACCCAAATTCGTTTGAGCGAGTGACCTTTAATCATCTTATTGACTTGGACATAAATCCAACTAACTAGTTTGGGCCCTTTTTTTGTTCTCTTTTTGATTTTTTTTTTTATTTATCATTAGTCAACAAAAAAAAAATAATAAATAGGAGTAGACGAAAAAGATAATAATGACATGACATGTTTTGTTTCGAATATTTGAATTATGAATAAATTACTATTTGTATCCATACAAAATAAAGACGCTGACAAATGTACTCATATAAGAATAAAACGACAATTATAACCATGGAAGATAGTCTCCGTGTGCCAAGAGTACCAAGACGTTGGTTACATAATTAGTCCGTTAGGGTACTTTTGGCACACGAAAGCCATCTTCCGTGGTTATAATTGTCCTTTTATTCTTATATAGATACATTTGTCAGTGTCTGTATCTTTCATGGGTACAAATGGTAATTTATTCTTTGAATTATTTTTTCACTTTGCATTTAAGAGTAGAATCAGTTGCAATATATAGCCAATTAAAGATTTTATTTAGGCAAGTTATTAAAATAAATTGTTTGAAAATTAATATTATCGAAATGCAACTTTTATATTACTATAGAAACTGTGATAGGAATATAGTGGATTAGAGTTTGAACGTAAATTATGGTAGGAGTACAGCGATTTACGTTAAATTGCGTGAAAGCAGAAATTGCTATACTCTTTTAGCGGTTTCTTCATGAATGGTTAATGTGCATAAATCATGGTACCCCTATAACGATTTATGCTTGAGTATAAATACGCCGCACCCAATCGCAGATTATTCAGTTCGCATGAGTAGCAAAAACTTTAGAGAGAGAAGTTGTTTGTTTGAGAGAGAGAGAGAGAGTTGTGGATGGAAAGAAAAAGTTGCATAAGATTTAGAGAGAATTTGGACATTTGAAATTTCTAGAGCACGGGACCATTTGTACTGACTCAACAGCGTTGTGCACGTTGCCGGCGGCATCAATGAAGAAGTAAATTTGTTTACTTTTAGTTATTAAATTTTATATAACATAATATGTAATATTAGGGTGCAGTAGTTAGAATAAAGAATTTATGAGTTGTAGTTGAAAATTAAAATTTAAAATTAAGGATATAGTGTCTAAGTAGAATGTTTATCTTCTGGTAATTGAGATTTAGGGTTCTAATTTTGAATATAGTGTTTAAGGCTTGTAGGGTTAATTTTTAAATATCGTATTTGAAAACTAAAATTTAATATTTTAAACTTAAAATTTTAAATTTTAAAATTAGAAGTTTTGT
>NC_029793.2:9869540-9872559 GCF_000816755.2 Arachis ipaensis | reverse complement strand
TGTAAAATTTAAACGTTAGATTTTATAATATAGGATTTATAAATTTAAAAGTTGGAGATTTTTCACTTGTTTTAAAATATATTTTGATATGTTTCAAAATCTTATGTAAAAGTTCATAAGTTTTGTTTCACTATTTTAATAAAATTAGCTTGAAAAATAATGTTAAGTGAACTATATATGAAATTTTAGTTAAGATTGGATAAACAGGACACTTGTAGCTTTTGTGTCCGACTATAATTTATGGTTTAAGCTTATAAGTATTGAAATTTCATTTGGTGTGGTTATTTTTCTCGCATGACAGTCAAGTATGTGTATTTACAGTGTTTGGAGGCAACAAAATATGCCTTTGCATGATAAGATCATACCCTATTTGGAGAGGACTGGTTTGTACCACCTGGCTAGGCTGAACACGCGTTAGTTCTGGTTGGATGAGCCCTTGGTCAGCGCATTCTTTGAGAGGTGGCGTCCTAAGACGCACATGATTCATATGCCGTTCGAAGAGTGCACCATCACGCTGCATGATGTGGCATACCAACTGGGGTTGCCCATCGATGGAAAGGCTATATCTGGGTGCCTCACAGATTTTGAGAAGTTGATGGATGATGGCAGACCGGCTTAGGAGTAGTTTCAGGAGTTATTTGGTGAGCTTTCGCCGCCAGATAAGGTAAAGCAGTTCACAGTCCAGTTCACATGGTTCCATGAGAGATTCAGGGTGCTACCGGCAGATGCGACTGAGGATACCATATGCATATATGCACGTGTGTACATTATGATGCTGCTATCCACTCAGTTGTTTGGTGACAAGAGTGCAAATCGGGTACATATACGGTGGTTGTCGTTTATGGCGAGGCTTGACGAGATGGGCACTTATAGTTGGGGTTCGGCTGCGTTGGCATGGCTATATCGATGCATGTGTCGGGTGGCCAACAAAAATGCCACAAACTTGGCAGGCCTCCTCTAGCTACTATAGTCTTGGATATTTTGACGGTTCCCTACTCTCAGGCTATATGGATTTGACCACTTTTCTTTTCCATTGGCATCCAAGTATCGATAGATGCACTTAGCCTTTCATTATTTATTTTCAGTTATTATCTATTGAGACCCCGGATTATTTATTCATATGACATTGTCATCGTCCAAGTGGGCCACATATTTACCGACATCCGACCAGAAGGAGCAAAGAATTATCCAGTTTTGCCTTGCATTAGACCGGTTGGGTGGTCGAGATGTAAGTTATTTGTGTCTGTTTCAAAGTTACATTACTCGTTTGCCGTCATGTTTAGTATATAGTGTACTAATGGTAGATTTTGTTGTGATTTGCAGATTGTGTGGGAGCCTTATGCTGCATTGGACGTGCTTGCCGTTGTTCATCCGGAGATTCTAGCTGAGGAGCACAGTCGGTTATGGCGGGCGGTCACTAGCCTGATATACTTCGCCATGATTGAGTGGGATCAAGTGGACAGGGTGTTTCCACAGCTCGGTGGCATTCAGCATGTGCCTGAACCAACCCTGAACATAGACTGGCTTCATGAGAAGGACGGTAGGTGTGGAGATAGGTGGTTTCTGAGTTATTTTCAGATATGGCAAGGACGATAGGAGTGTGAGGTCCGTTATACCTTTTAACCTCTTAAGTACTCTTTCATTGCCGAAGTGTGATGCGAATCAACCATGTGCAATCTTTTTTCGAACTCCTTGCATCTCCCATGATACTTGAGATGATCTGACTCTATCACCCGGTACTCAACTCCATGATGGACGCTATAATCATTTACACTCAACACAGCTTCCTCCTTAGTTTAAAAAGATTGGCCAATCTGAAATTCTACATGAGGATATCCCTCGTGTAATCCTTGACTTCGAAAGGTAGGATCTATGTCCGGTTGCTGACCGATGGCTTTCAAATTCAGCGTTGAGAAACGTAGAGGATGTTGCTGTGTCCCGAAACTAGATGGCCCCTAATGTGTAGATGGGTTCCTCGGAGTATCCTCGTCACTGTCCTCCACGATGTGAGCAGGCTTTTCATTTGAATCATTCTCTCACATCACATTTTCAACCCGATCCGGTTCACCGTCACCTAAAATACTTGGAATCATATGAGGTGACCTAGCTATCCCAACTGCAACAGATGGACGATCAGCCAACAGACAACCGGGTGCAACAACAGGCATCGAGGTAGAAGTACCCCCAACGTAGTCGACTGAGGCTTCGGCGCTGATGTCTCAGAACTGTCGACGCCATCTTCCAACTTGGCATACACTTTATGTATTCTCACTTCTAAAAAACTTCGTCGACAATGAAACAAAACCTACATGTCTTCATTCGACCCTATCACAAATGTTTCATACTTCACACTAGTTGACACAACCGCAATCAAAATCTTGTAGAACAACTTCTTCACCCACTTTGTCCCACATAACCCCGCCTTTTACAATATACTTGATTTTAACTTTGACAACGTATTTGTTGGTCGGACAAAAACACTCACCGGTTCTCTATCAGTGAACTTGACACCATGTCTTTTACTTTTTTGAATTTTTCTGGAGCAATGGACTAGAACAAAAAAACTCTCCTCACTATCCATTTGTAAACTTGTAAAAATGACAATCTACTATCACACCACTTCCTCCTGCTTAGTATTTATAGGCGTTTCTTTGCAAGTATAAAACGCTATAGGGATACTGCAGTTTATGCACATTAACCATTCATGAAAAAACCGCTAGAGGGGTATAGCAGTTTCTACTTTTACGCAATCTAACGTATACCACTGTACCTCTACTGCGGTTTACATTCAAACCTTAATCCACCATACCCCTATCGCGGTTTCTATAGTAATATAAAAATTATATTTGCGTATACAATATTTAAAAGTTGTATTTCAATAATATTAGTTTTCAAACAATTTATTTTGGTAACTTGCCTTTTTATTTATGAACAAACTAATTAAAGAATTTAATTGAGATATTAAGAAAATCAAATCACTATTATAAATATTTAATTTGAATAAGTAAAATTGTGTTGA
>NC_029793.2:9863899-9869091 GCF_000816755.2 Arachis ipaensis | reverse complement strand
GATGAGATTGATAATTTGTTTAAATTCTATTTAAAAATTTTATTAATAAATTGTTACATATAAAAATAGAATTTGAATTCTGGATCGGTAATTTGTTTAATTAAAATTGATTGACAACATCTCTCATACATTATTAGAAGGTGGCAAAAGTAATTAGATTTAAGAAACACAAAGAGACAAATTTATAAAAACAACAAAGGATTTGTTCTTACATAACTGTCTCTGACTTTCTTGTATGAAAAGAAACAAATAGCTTGTGATAGATATAATGAACTTTATTATGGTGAATCCATTTAGTTAAAGACTTAGAGCTGGACTAATTATTAGAAATTAACAAAAATTTTAATTGATATTCATTAGCACATAGCAGCTCCAAAAGTTCGAATGGCCTGCTCTGGCCTAGTCAAAACAAATAAGACATTGTGTTGAAACTAAATATTTTCACAAAGAAAGCAAAATTTTTAGTTTCATCCATATGTCACTAAAGAAATAATAGATGAGTTCATAATTTTTTATTTATGTCAAAATTATTCTTAAATGTTAATTTATATTTTATTGATATTAAAACATAAATTAATTTTTTAATTATTTTTAATGTCTTGTTTTAATTATATAAAGTATTTAAAATATTTTTTGTTTAATAAATAATAATATATACTATTTCTAAATTTATTTTAAGAATACATGTTAGGAATAAGATTGGACATGTTGATACGTAATGATATTTAGATGTGTCTAAACGTGTCTCGAAAAGAACTTTTTATTTTTTATTAAAATACGATTTGACACAACAGATACACATATCGAATAAATGTCAATAAGTGTCGTATCTAAAATGTGTCTAATACCTAAATACAACAACTCAACAAAGTATATGTACTCTATAGATCTTAATCAATTAATTACTTCCACAATGATTGTGAATTATATTCAACAATGGAGAAGGTCGCATCCAAAATTTAAAAGGGAAAAATGCCATTTGTCAAATTGTGGAAAATACGCGGTAATGGTATGAGTATAGCTAGCTAGCTTCCAAGTTTAGAACTCATATCTAGGGGAAAAGAATCTCAGTGCATTAGGTAAAAGCTAAGACAGGCTCAACTATTATTAGAGTGATAATTTGAAATAAAAAATAAAATAAAAAGAAAAAGAGACTTTGTCAATAACAACTCAAATATTTTATCCATTCGGAGTAGTAGTAGTAGTTGGTAACAATATATTATAATAATTCATCATTAGAAATACATGATTATCCCAATCTTCCAATCTATATATTATATATATCCCATGCTACACCACATTTTGCTATCACCATTGCCTCAAAGGTCTCTCATATTTAATACTAGCATAGCTTGCAAAGTTTCTAATTGCTACATACATATTCCTTTGTAGAATTTAATTTTCTTGGTTATTTTTGTGAGAGAACAATTTTTTTTTTTTACATACATGGCTAAAGCTATAGCATTGGTTGGTTCTTCATTCTTGATTTTGTTGTTGGCTTCTCAAACTGTTTTGGCAACGGATTACACTGTTGGAGATGCTTCTGGATGGACTAACTTTGGTGTTGATTACAAAACCTGGGCCAGTGGAAAATCATTCAAAGTTGGTGATACTCTAAGTGAGTCTCTTCTCTTCTACATTTCATTGTTCTTTCATTTGATTTTAGTAGTGTGCTTCTTAATTGTTATTTTGATCTAAAAGTTTTTTTTTTTCTGTTAGATTAAAGTCCAGTTTAAATAAATAGTTTAATTAAATTTAAAAAAAATAATTTAAACAATAAATAATTATATTAAAAATAACTTATAAATAAATTATTTTGTGTTTGAGTTTTTAGCTTTAAAAGTACTTATTTTATAAAAATGTGATAAAAAATAATAGTATTATGAGAGAAGTCATTTTTTTTAAACTTCTATATATAAACTCCTAAATAACTTCTTAAAAAGCCGCAATTTTGTTTTAAAAATTACACCAGACATTAATACTACTATTTTTTATAAGTCAAAAGTTTTAAAAAGTTACTTTTAAAACTTTTCAAATAGACCCTAAATTTGATAAATTTAATTTGAATGTACTCTAAGTGTAAAATAATTTTATACGTGTATCTAGTTATGAAATATCACATTTGAATAATAATTATCTTTTACATTAACTGCGTAAATAATCATCTAAAAAAACATATATAATTGAACGACGGTATAAAATACTTTACAACTCTAAGTTGATATGTGTAAATTAAAAACATTCCAATGCTTTGCTTGACTTTAATTTTATCTTACAAATAATAATTAAAGAACTATAACTTTAAAAAGCAAAATTTACCCTTAATTGATGTAAAGTTTGTACCACCCATCTGTATAAAATATAACCTTCCTCCTTAGATAAATTTTAATGAGCTACTCTGAAATCAATTATAGGTATACACTATTAATATTATTATTTTGATTTTGATGTGCATGCCTTTTGTATGTAAAGAGTATTTTTATAATTAATTAATCATATAATCAGAAAATAATGTGTTTCAAAAAAAGTAAAAAATAAATGCAACACTTCTAAAAAGATAATTTGTTATTAGGGATAACAAATAAGTTGATAAGTTTTAGATTATGTTTTTTTTTTATATAATCTTACAAAAAAAATATTAAAATAAAATACTCCTCATTTAATAAAGAGTTTAAAAACAAGAAATGTATGATTCTTATCATATTTTTATAGAGGCCAAATGAATAATAATTGAAAGGATGAAGCTAAATATACATCACAAGTAGTTGGGGGCTTGGGTACACTTTTTTTGTCAAATGACTAAAGTGCCCTTAACTATTACAATACTATAGAGCTATTTCTTTTTTTTTTTTTAAATTAAGGTTATCTTTTATGCATCAATATAATTTAGAAACAAATTTCTTACTCATATAACATGTATACGGATAAAGTACGTTTTTTATTTTTCAAATTTGTTAAAAATTTTAAAAATATTTCTAAATTTTATTTTGTTTTAATTTTATTTTAAAAATTTTCGATTTACATCAAATATACTCTTATCGACTAATTTTTCAAAATTTAGGATGAATTTAGTAACAATTTCATAAGAACAACCTTTAATATAGGTAAGACATAAATATTATGTATTATTACTGAATTTGTTCTAAACTTACTGAAAATTTAACTATAAAAAATATATTTAATGTAAATCAATAATTTTAAAAAATAAAATTAAAATAAAATAAAATTTATAAATATTTTTTAAAATTTTAATAAATTTAAAAAACAAAAAATATACTTTATTCCATGCGTATTTAACATCATCATAATTGAAAATATAACTGTTGGAATCTTTTTAGTCACCAGTTTACTTTAGCATATTGTATATATATATATATATAAAACAAAAAAAAAAACAAAAAACAAAAATAATGTTTTCTATAAATTGGTTACTACAGAAGCAATAGGAAAGAATATCTTATATGATCTCTATACAAAGTGTGGTTTTATAAATTAATCCAATATTCTTTAGTAGGTACATACTACAGCCTGTCGTACCATTTATTAATTATTAACCACTCAAATTATTATGTACTAACACGCATAAACAAATATGTTGTAGTATTAGTTGTATTTCTATTAAAAAATGTTTGATGTTATTAAATTGAGTTACATTCTTTTAATTATAGAATAAAACATAAAACAAAATAAAATAACTGGTAACTCCCCTATTTTTTAACAAGTTAATTCTGTGAATAAAATAAGAATAAATACAAAGGCATAATTCATTTGTATTATTTTATTAATCACAAGCCATATTGTTTCTTTATATAATTAATTTAAATTTATTGAGTAATTAATTTATTTGTCTATTTAAATAAATATAAAATTTAAAAAATATAATTATAAAAAATTAATAAAAATAATAAAAAAATAAAAAAATAAATTGTATCTTTTATTAATATTTTTGTGTCTAACTTTTCACAATTTTGTGTCTTTAATATATAATATCCAGTGCTTATAAACGAACGCATTATTAGAGAGTTTAATATATCGGTTCCGCTACGTTACCAATAGCATATTTGCCAACTTCTGCCAACTTTTATTTATAATTATGTTTCATGGAAGTGTGTTCGTGGATGTGTCTAATAAAAATGTCTTTTTTATAACTGTGTTTAATAGAAATGTCTTTATAGATATATTTTCTAGATGTGTCTCTTTATATATGTATTTAAAATATATTAATTATTAAACACATCTACGAACACACTTCCATAAAATACAATTATAAATAAGAGTTGACAGAAGTTGGCAGATAATATGTTGGTATCCTATACTTTTCCTTAATATATTTGACTGAAATATCTAATAGATGGTAACATTATTCTCGCATAACCATCTATAACTTATTCATCATATTATATACACAATTACAACTTGACATGGCAACCTATACAAAATATTCTAATTTGTTTCAAACTAGTCTTGAACAAATTAACGAAACTGAGCAAATTTGTTGGTTTGTTTAAAAATGAATTCAGCTTTCAACTATGACTCAAGCACCCACCAAGTGGCCGAAGTGAGCCAAAGCGACTACGGTAGCTGCAGTTCAAGCAACGCAATCCAAACCTACAAAGATGGCAAAACGAAGATCACACTTTCCAAGGCAGGCAGCTACTACTTCTTGTGCCCAATAACTGGTCACTGCTCTAGTGGCATGAAACTTCAAGTAACTGTTTCTGGTTCTTCTGGTGGGTCCCCTCCATCAAGTGGGTCCTCACCCAAGTCCCCAAGTGGGTCCCCTTCACCTCCCTCAACTACACCAGCTACTCCTTCTTCACCTGCACCCAAGGATAACGCTGCAGTTGGTGTTTCTAGTGGCGTTACCCAATTCATTGGGGCTTTGCTTGCTTCTGCCCTTGTTTTGGGATTTATGTTCTAGGGAAGAGGCAGTGCTACTTGGATTATTTTCTTTATGTATTTGAGTTTTCATTTTTAAGTATATGTAATCATCACTTCTTCTTGGTTTGTTGGATTATTGTGTGGATTTTTATTAAATTTGATCTTAGATGTATATTTATTTGATCTTGATCATGGGATATACATCTTTCTCTCTAATAAAATCATGATAGACTTTAATTATTGATACAAATTAAATATTAAAAGGGTACATATAATCGGCAATAATGGACAATTGAATAAGAGTATGTCCC
>NC_029793.2:9855986-9863862 GCF_000816755.2 Arachis ipaensis | reverse complement strand
TGAAAAATTTTCATGATAAATAAAATTAGAAAATTAATTTTTTTAATTAATATTAATTAATTTTTTAAAAATTATTTTATTTATTTTAAATTATAAATTTAAATCTTAAAATTGACGGATATGAGCTAAATAAAAGTTCTTTTGTGGTATATACTATGAAACATACCTTTTTTTCAACCAAAATACCAATCATGATGCAATATTCATGTTGTTGGGGCACTAGAATTGGTGCATTTTCAGCACATGGCACTGCAAAATCAATCAATTTTTTTATATAATTTTTTAGGCCAAGGACGGATCGAGACTCTAGTAAAGATCTATGGCTGGTCAATAGGTTGCTGCATACACTAGGCGGGATTCAAATTCCTAACACTTATTTAAGCGGACAAGACTACTCGACCAACTCAAGTTTGTTCAAAAATTTGCATCTTTAAAATATTAGAAATTATACTTTTAAATTTAAAAGTCTTGCACCAGGTTGGTGTCATGGTGCCGGTTCTAGTGCAACAGCATCGTGACTTCATAAACAAGAATATTTTCTAGCACCTAACACTACAGTATTAATTAGTGGTTGGTAGAAAGAATTTTGATTCCATTTTTTTTTTATTATTTATATAGTAGTAGTTACGTCGTGTTTAGTTGTATTGGAGACTTATTTAGATAATGACTCGAATTACAACTCCTTCGCCCAACTTTAATTTGTTAGCTTAAGTTCAATCAATATCTTCAAGAGAAAGATGTGCTCATCATTATGTTGAAAGTTAATTGCCTATGTATTAGTTTATTAATTACATTTCCTCAAATATAATCATTAAGAGGGTGAAAAAAATTAAAAACAGAATTCATCAATCATCCATCACAACCAAGAGAGTAGAGACACTAAGGCAATAATTTATTGACCATNNGATTTACTTGTAAAAATAAATAAATAAAAATTTAGTTAATATTAGCTTAACTCCAAGTCAAATGCAAGAAAAAATAGTAATAACCTATTTTTTTCCCCAATAAATCCTCGAAACTAGTTGTGGAACTTCAAGATCAGAGGTCACTTTCCATTCCGCAGGATTCTGCCTAGAATGGATACAATCTAATAATCTATAAAGCAACAGTGTTATCAATCACCAATCAAGTATCAATTTTCACCATGAATCATGTTAGATAGCAAAATCATGTCTCTGCAATGCAGCTAGTTCCTCTGATCAGCAAGAACAGAGCCAGTGGGATAGAAATGCGCATCTCTCGCATACTTGTATTAATTTATTTTGGAAGTAAGGAAATTATCCCAAAATAAGAACCTTTTTGTCTGTCTATTTTCTCCAAAGTTCGAATATGTTTCTATCCTCAACATGTCAATCTCCTCTATCAGTCTATCACAGCATAATAACCAAACACTATCCTTTAGTTCAAACCTTAGTCATTTTTGCATAAATTGACCATATCATCATAGGAAAATTAAGAGAAATTTGACTCGCAGAATGATTCCAAATACCTTGGGTTGAGAGTTGTGTCAGCTCACAAAACTGCACTACTAAGCACCACAAGCAAAATGAACACAAGTCTATTAAATTGACAGGAATAATCTAAATATTCTCAATTCTGTACACTAGTATGGATAAGTTGTCCGTTTAACGTGGAAAAGAGCAACATTTTGAACGCTATCTAAATGTTAATAGCAATCACTGAGTCACCCCTATATTCAAAATCTAGCTGGTTGGCAACAATAAACCAAGAAGCTACACAAAATTGGACAGATCAACATGGGTGCAGAATTACTGCCTCACTCCGTGCTCAATGCATATACTAATATATTATATACACCTATTTTACTAAACTATTATTGTTGCAGGACAATATGAAACAACGATTTCACTATATCTTATATCCAGGATTTGATTTGAATCCCATGTTTTATCTGTTAATTGAACTCAACCTCTGCTCACTGTAAAAGATTATGACATGTGCATACCACGAAGATGACTCCTTGAACTAGCCTGTAACCTGAAATGTCACCCATTTACTTGATCACCACCACCTTCCATCCGCTGCAAAGAATAAGCAAAGGAAGCCCATTGAAAGATTTACAAATTGATGGTTGGAATAACTTAATTCTGGTGAGTTAGCGATACAAGAATTAGGAAAATGACTCACCATTCTTTTACTAACATAAGGTTGTATCTTGAGTGGAATCTCAGATTGAGTTTCAGCATTGAATAATTTCCGTTTCTCCTTCTCAAATTCTTTTCGGGATTCTCTTCTGCTACCAGATTGCCAGACTCTGCCAAAATTAGGAAGCCATGTGGGATCACATTCATTTCGCACAGCCTCTCCTCTCTTTTCCCTCTCCATCTCAATCTTTCTCCTTTCTGCCCAAGCAGCTCCCACCCGTTTTGGATTCAACTTTTTGGACTTCCCAGACATGTTTGAATGGGAAGCTACACCTCCTAAAACAGGTATAGAATGTATCTGAATTCCCTCAGTTGCTTCAAACCATGGTGGGGGTGCTCCAGAATGAATATTTCCACCAGCATTTTCGGCAGGCACAGAAGAGATTTGGGTGAGCATCTGCAGACCTGAAAATGCAGGACCATAAGCAGAAAATACATCACTCAAGCAAGTTAACTACACATACAACCTCCTCTATGCGAACGATTCATAAGCAAGTTATAATGCCATAGTAAGTTCATAACTTTTTGGCGCACAGTATAATCTTAAATATATGCCATACATATTGTCACCAAGTTAACATATTCAATTTGCCATGTGCTCTGCAGTTTACTGGCTATTGTATATTATAAGAATGGAAGAAAAATAGCTTTGATACAATTGTAGATGAATACCATGATGACTGCTCTCTCTGATTAACATTCTACCATTGTCTAACACCTGGTACAATCATACATAACCAAATCCTTTTATAAGTGTTGAAACAAGAAATTATATTTATAGACACAATAGTAAGAGACCAACAAATGGAGGAATCAAGACAAGAATATTCAAAATAAATATACTCATGGATTGTCAAGACAAGACAATTTTTTCTGCAAAACTAAAAAATTATTGATCTTGCAAACTAATCAAGTTACCAACCATTGGCTTCGCAATTTCTGAGACACAAATAGCTAGATCCAGATGAGAAACAGTTAAGGCCTTAAAAGTTACAGTAGTAGAGGAAGAAGACAAGAACTTACCCCTTTATTACTGGAGAGATGGCTTTTCTTGTCAACTGAAACATAAAATAAGCAGGCAGAAGATAAGATCCAGTTCTAAAAAATCCCATGTGGATAATAGTTGTAAGGGATACAAAAAGAAATTTCTAACGCACAGGACATCCATACCTGCAAAATCCTGCAAGGCAAAAGAATTTTCATCACACGATGCTTCCAAAGGTACCACAGACGTATTGTAACCTAAAACACCAGCATTGTGAACTCTAGAGAGTCCCGATATCTGATTCTCATTTGTATAGTATTGTAAAGGCAAAACATCATTTGAAGAAGGATATGATTTCACAGAATCAGAATAAACATTTTCGAAACTAGTAATATTTCCACTGTTGGGTTGATTATGGATATCACTTGAAGGACCAATCACGGCTCCACGGCATCCACCACTCCCCGACACAGCTTCATTTTGCAGAGCCGCACACTTCCTCTCCCACTGCAGTTGCAAAGAAACAAACAATAACTACCAATGAGAAATCACATTCCAAAATCTACACATTCATTACATTTTAAATCTGTTAGTAATTTGTAGTTCATGCCAATTCATAACGGGACCAATTTGGTGTAAATACAAATTTATCAATCACCTTGGCAACATCATCATCAGAGACCATAAACGCCTCCAACTGATCCACTGAGCCACCATTTTTCCAGAAGAAGTGCTTCAAATTCTTCACATGCTCAGCACTCGCAAGGTGACGAATTCCATTAGCACTACCACAACATCCACGCGCGACACGCACAATTGAATTATTTAAAAACAAAAACTCGAGCAACAATCCTACAGCTACGAATTTCAAAATGCAAACCAAGAATAGACAAAAATCTGAAGCTCGAAATTGAGAAATCGGCGGTTACCAGGCAAAGGAACTACGGAGCTCAACGATATCAACGTTGCAGAAGACGCACCAGAATCGGTTCTGAGAAGCGAACTCAGGATAGAGAAATTTAGGGTTTTGGAGGAAGAATCGAACGTCGGTGAGCTTATTGCGAAACCTGGAGAGGAAATTGGAGAGCGATTTGTTGTGGTTGGGAAAGTACTTGTGGCCGAGACCTTGGTTGTGGTTCAGCTTGCATACTTTGCAGAATTCGAACTCGTTTTTCTTCTTCTTCTTCTCATTCTCATTATGGTTGGCGGTGGTTTTTGACGTCATTTTAGGGTTCGTTATTCTGTTACCGATGCGCTCCGATTGTTCCCCCGCCGGCATCGCCACCGAAACACAACTTCTCTTCGTCGTTCTCCGCTCTCAACCCTGAATTGAGAACACGGTGAATCAAAATATTTCTTTTGGGCCTACAAGGAATGATAAAAAGGCCTATTTGGGCTTACAAGAAATGAGAAAGGCCCACATCTATAAACTAGAAGCATTCTTGGGTTGGGGCGTTGGGCTTTGTTTTAGAAAATCTGACCCTAAAATGAAAAAAGAAGTAGTCCCAAAAAAAAGAAAAAAAATTTTTTGGACATACAACTCACACACATGTAATCACACGCACACCCCCTAATATATTCTACTAAAGGATTCTTCACTATTGTCTCCATTAAACTTAAACCCAGATATGTGGCTTATGAAGCTTACAGATTATCCACTAGTTTCAGAATCTAATTTGACCTTGCAATTTAATAAGTTTCCTACTTGTATTGGGCCTGTAACATTGACATTATGTAACTAAACTCAGCGTGCGTGAAACCAATTTTTGTTGGGTGACTCGTCTGATTAAGAATTCGAATATCACTTTGTGTATGTATTGATTAATAGACTTTTAAATAAAACTCAGTTTTGCAGCCGATTAATTTTTGACATGTTGGACTAAGAATTCAGTGGTTCGATATAACCTATCCTCTCTTTTTCCCTCTCGATTTCAATTTGTTTTTACTTCTGAGACATGTTTGAATTGAAAGCTATACCTCTTAAAACAAGTGTAGAATCAGACCATGTACTTATATTAATGTGGAGGTT
Organism: Arachis ipaensis; assembly: GCF_000816755.2. Lineage (NCBI taxonomy): Eukaryota > Viridiplantae > Streptophyta > Magnoliopsida > Fabales > Fabaceae > Arachis > Arachis ipaensis. The sequence continues at coordinate 9,858,683 of NC_029793.2, read as the reverse complement.
GCAATCCGGAGTGAATTAGGTCATGGAGTAGCAAGATATCAACAATTTGAACATCTATAAGGCCTAAACAAGTTGTCGGTTGTATTTTTTATTTAAAAAGATCGTCTTATATTTTTATATTACATGTTTTATAAATGTATTTTTAAATATCAAAGATAATTATTTTTGTGAGTTACAAAAAATTTAGTTATTTTTGTCTTGTTTAAATATAATTGGCCAAAAATATTATCTTTGTCTATTTAAGACAATTTTTGTTAAACATTGTTTCAAGTAAGAGTTACCTTAAACCAAAAATATTATAATGGAAAAGAACTTTGAAGCCTTCAAATTCAACCTAAAACAAGGATTTTCTTATAGAGTTTGACACACACAAAAAAAAAATGTGCTACCAACTAAAGACAGATTAAGAAGTAGAGGATGTAACACATTTTAATGTAATCTAGACCAACTGACTTTGTAGTCAGATTAGCTAAGAATCTTAGAATGAGCTCCTGTTCTTGCTCTGATAACACCCAGCTTAATAATCTAATTCTACATCCTATTAAATAAAACATGTTTTGGTGTTAATTTTTAGTAGTTGATATTTTACAAATGACAGTTGACATGTAATATAGACAAATTTTGTCACGTGTCATATTCTTAATATGCCATGTAGCACTTAACAATAACATATCACCAAAAAATTAACTAGAAGATCAAATTGATTTAATTAGTATATTTTTCGTGAACCAATTAAAACATTGAATAATTTGAAGACTAAATTGGTTCAAATAGTTATGTGTATTCTTTCTAACACCAACTTGAATATTATTTTAATTGAAAAACTATTTTTACTAAGTAATGACAGTATAAATGAAATTAAGATACTAATATAATAAAGTTTGTGATACATACATACATACATATCTTATGTAATGATGATTCTTTTCTATATTTACAATGACTGCATATGTATATTCATTTAAAGAATGACTTATCCACATACAAGATTATTTGAAAAAAGATAATAGAACTCATTAGAAGTTTAATTTAATTTATAAAAAAGAATCAACTTGGCAATGGAAAAAAAAATCAAATAAGAATTTTATTTGTAGAATGAATCAATAGGAGATGTATATAGAAACTTGAATAAATAAGATTAAACAAAAAGCATAATGCTTGACCCGTTTTGTTTTGAATATTCAATTTGATTTCCTACTATTTTGTATTTAAGGATAGAATCAATCATATATATATAAATGAAAATGTAGTCAATTAAATATTTTATTTATCAACAAACCAATTAAAGAATTTAGTCAAGATATTATGAGAATCAAATCACTATTATAGATTTACACTTATCTCTTTTTAATAATTATTCTTTAATAGTAGCATAGCTTGCAAAGCTTCTCATTGCTATATATTCCTTTGAAGAATTTTCTTGATTATTACAAAATTTCTTCAAAAAAACATGAATAAAGCTATAGCATTAGTTGCTTCTTCATTCTTGATTTTGTTGTTGGCTTCTCCAACAGTTTTTGCAACAGATTACACTGTTGGAGATGCCTCTGGATGGACCCTTGAAGTTGATTACACCAAATGGGTTGCAGGGAAAGATTTCAAAGTTGGTGATACTCTAAGTGAGTCTCTTTTCTTCTGCATTTTATAGTTCTTTAATTTGATTTTAGGATTTGTTTGGATAAATTTTTATGATAATGTTATTTTTTTCAAGTGATTTTTTAAAAGATTTTTTTTAAAAAATATCTCAAAATAATTTAGAGTTGTAAGATTAGTCTATTTATCTATTTAAATGAGTGCATTTTTGTCTTTAAAATTTGAGCTAAATCAATTAAATTTGATTAACCCAAAAAAATAACAGATTAAATAGACAATTCATTTATATTCTTTTGTATTTTTAAGAAATAATTTAGTATTTTTTTTCAATATTTCCCTTAATCTAATCCAAAAATACGACCTGAACCACTAAAACAACTTTGTTTTTTATAAGGTTTTTGACTAAAAAAAAATATTAAATAAATTGAATTTAAAGGAATTAGACTAATTCGTTCGATAATATTTATATTTTAATATATATTATATAACATGATTAGCTCATATTATAAATTTATGATACATACTTAGAGTTAGACATAACCACCTATATACCAAAATATTACGATTTCTTTCTAACTCTTGGAACAAAAATGACCAAATTTGTTGTTTGCAAATAACTAATTAAGCATTCAAGTATTCCCCAAGCTTCCACCAACTGGACGAAGTGAGCGAAAGCGACTTCAATGGCTGCAATCCAAGCAAACCAATAAGAAATCACAGAGATGGCAACACCAAGATCACACTTTCGAAGGCAGGGCGCTTCTTCTTCTTCTGCCCAATCGGTAATCACTGCTCTCGCTCCATGAAACTTGCAGTCACTGTTCGTGCTTGACTGCGGCAAGTTTTCGTTAGGATCTTGATGTATCTGCTCTTAGTATATATAAAAGTTAATACAGAATAAAGTATGATAGGGTATATAGTGCGAAAATTTACCTAAATTCATTGTGTTGTCATCCCTAGATTCTAGTGGTGTTACCCAATTTGTTGGGGATTTGGTTGGTTCTTCTATTGTTCTTGGATTTGCATGTGTTATGGGGAAGAGGCAGTGCTACTATATATATTATGTTCGTTATATATATTTTAATTTTAATTTTTAAGTATATT
>NC_029793.2:9855013-9855365 GCF_000816755.2 Arachis ipaensis | reverse complement strand
GAATAAATTGAATAAATGAAATGAGAATCAATATTACACAAATATTTTAAAGTGAATTAGCTAACATGTATATCTTAAAGTAAATATATATAAATTGAATCATTTTTTTAATGTAATGCTATATCAATAACTTGACTCGATTTACTATATATGATATATCAATAGTAAATCGAATATAATTAATTCGATTTACTACTTTTGCAGATATACATGTAAATCGAATTTAGTTGATTCGATTTAATACTAATAAAGTAAATATATTAAGTTAATATTTATTTATTCTATATTAACTTTAAAATATAAATATCAATAAAAAATATCCCAATTTAAATTCAAATAAAATATAAAAAAA
>NC_029793.2:9852599-9854995 GCF_000816755.2 Arachis ipaensis | reverse complement strand
TTATAAAGGAAAACACAAGCATAAGACATAATTAAAAAATAAAAAAATAATCAAATAAATTTTTTGTATATAAAAAAAAGAATTAGTTAGATTATATAATTGAAATAACTAAGTTGAATTAATCTAATGATTAGTTCACTAATTTGTTAAAATAACAGTTAGCGACCGATTTTGGTGGTCGTTAAAACCGTAGCTTCGATTGCTAACAGTTAGCGACCGATTTTTGAACAAAGCCACCAAACTCCTCACCAAAAAATTACTATAGATTGCCTGCTATCAATGTGACCTTAGAGTGGAGTGCCTCTGCCAAGTTTTCTCCCTTAGGAGTTTCCAAATAAACCTACAAAATCACCGCAAAATAGGTTGGAAACGAAACATTACACCATCCATGTCAAACAATCATAAAAGAAAATTACTATTCATATGACACTCACAGTATTAGGTAATTTTGAAGAAAACAATGCACATAATGCTTCTGGACTAGACAGGTCAAATTCTTCCCATATAAGAGACCCAATTTCACCGCTTTCTTCCAGCTGTCTACCTTGTAGGTAAACAAAATCTGGCTGCAGTTGCTCAATTACTCGACCGAGTTCATCCACAGTAGGTTTAGTTAATACCGTCACCTAAAGAATTCTCATACAAGTTCAACATGCTACTCCATCAGAATTCTTCTAAATGCAAATCAAACAAAACAAAACAAAAATTAAAACAAAAGGAACGAACTCAGTGGTCACCTCAAGACGACCAGAAGAAGAAAGCTCCGGAAACGGGTATTGTGATTGATTCTCAGAAGCAGAAGCTTCCTCTTGCTTTTTTTTTTTGCTTATCCTCACATGATTTACCACCATTCAGGACAGCAAGAAGACTAGAATGCCCTGAAAAACCCTGAGAATGGAACATCATTTTTTATGCATGACAGAGGCCCAACTTCTCCAGTGTTAAAAAAAAAAAGCACATTAATAACTCAGAGGAACAAACCTGATAGAAGACAATGCAATTGAAGTGAAGTGAGAGATGTAAGGAGTCTTCCCTGAGAAAAAAAAGAGCCAAGCCGTGAAAACACTCACGTTTCACCTCAGCGTAGCTTCTACCTTCAAGTTAAAGTACTTTTATTGAAGGAGAAAATCAGTTTTACCGGAAGATTATTGTTGTTGTTACCGGAGAAGAAATTACCACAGAAAGTGACGTTGAGAAAACAACGACGCGGTGCGAGCTACGGTAGATCTGGACGGGACGATCTATGAGCAACGATGCGACGATCTGCAACAATGGCGGAACGAGCAAAAGAAGTACGCGGCGAGGGGTAGACGGCGATAAAGACTCGAGGAGGAGAGATGATACCGACGAGAATGTCTCTGACGAGAACGGCGCCGACCAGTACTCAACGGAAAATGCCTTCTCTCTCCACTCCGCCAAAGAGTGAGGGAGGCGCGAGAGGGACGCTGGGTGAGGAGAGAGCTTAGGGTTAGGGTTACTTTCTATTATTTAAATTAGTGACCAATTTAGCAACTAATTAATTTGTAACTTTTATTTTTTAGTTGGTCGCAAATTCGGTGACCAACTGCTCTAATGCTAAGATTTTATAGTTGGTCACTAAAATTGGTCGCTATATTAATCCTTAGCAACCGATTTAGTGACTATTATCTTAGGAATCGAATTAGCGACCAACTATTTTATCAACATATTTTAAAGTTGGTTGCTAATTTGGTCACTAAAATATAAAATAGCAACCAATTTAGCGACCGAATACTTTAAAACCAACATTTTACAGTTGGTCGCTCAATCGGTCGCTATCTTAAACACTTGGCAACCGATTTAGTGACCAACTTCTTAGCGACCGATTTAATGACCAACCACCATTAAGCTTATTTTTATATTGTTTGCAAAATCGGTTGCTAAATTAAAAATAGCAACCGATTTAGCCACCAACATACCCTAAAAGTTTTTTTTTTTTGTTGGTTGCTAGTTCGGTCGCTAAGTTAAAAAAATAGTGACCGATTTTAGCAACCAACTAGATTGGCTTTGTCCTCGGTAGCTAAATCAGTCACTAATTTTTATTTTAGCGACTAATTAGCAAGTAAGAATGGATGGTCACTAAATCAATCGCTAATTGAAATTTAGCGACCAATTTAGCAACCGATTTTTTTTAAATCCTTGAAAAGTTTAGTTGGTCACAAAATCGGTCACTAATAGTGACCAATTTTGTTGTTCGCTAAAATCGGTTGCTATTTTAAAACTTTCTTATAATGTATTAATATGTAGTCATCATAATTTATTATTTTTTATCATTATTTAATAATCAACTTAATTCAAATTTTTTGTCACTATCAACTTAATTCAATTAAAATATAGAAGATACATTATAAGAACCTAGGCAAAGACATTGTATATGT
>NC_029793.2:9843551-9852561 GCF_000816755.2 Arachis ipaensis | reverse complement strand
AACACCCTAACTTTTAGCACGTCATGATCGTACCAAAAGTAAGGCATTACGGACCTGATTTCCTTTATTATAAATTTACTATTGAACCTTTACGTCGATGTCGTGTTTCAGTTTTTAAGAAAATTTCAGAAAAAGATTTTAGTAATTAAATTCACATAACAAAAGATCTTCAAATAATAATAATCACTTAATTATTAATAATAATAGATGCTATACAATTAGATTCAATGTAAAACTCAAATACAATACATATCCCTCTGGATAAAATAAAAGCTAAAGCAACAAGAACGAGGGAACTCTATAAAAACAACAGGAATCACAAGTAAATCTACTAATCGTCTGCAGCTTCTTATTGAATCTTCAAACCTGTCACTGAAAGGGTGGAAGATTTGGAGTGAGAACAAACCACACGTTCTCAATAGGGAATGGGAATGCCGTAAAAGTAATGGAATAAAATGCAAATAATTAACTTTACTCAATAAAAATATATTTTTATCAAACCCTTTGAAAATACTCTTGGTTCTACTTTAGATAATTAATTACCTCCTTTTAAAATCTCTTAACTCAAAACAAAACTTAAATATAAAATTAGTCACACTTTCTGTCTCTCAACCACATATTAATCCTCAGTCAAATGTCAACTCGTAATCACTTAAATACTCTCACAAACAAGTAGTGCAAGCAAGAGATTCAATTCAAAGTACAAGCAAGTCACAACAAGACAAACAATACAATCACAAAGTAATAAGACAAGCAAGCGCAATCAAATACAAATGTGCAAACAACATGATGCATGTCTATCCCTAACGCAGGCCATGAGCTCATGTGTCGGTTACCCAGGCACAAGTCCCAGGTATGGCTTTCCAGATGCATCAGTGTGCTTATAAGTCGTACGGCTAGGCCGCATCAGTGTGACTTTCCAAATCAATAAGCGTACATCTGGAAAACAGTTCTCAGTGTATGTGTGGGCGTCCCCACTTTACATTTGGCACTAAGGCCCAAACAATGTCACATTTGCTCTCCTGTGGTAGACACTTCATTAATTAATATATTCTTTAAATCCTTGTTCTCTGCTCTCCTGTGGCAGAGATTCTTTTTCTTAATAAACCGAGCTCAAATCTTTACTTAAAACAAAATCTCTCCTTAAAAGATTGGGTTTAAAACATTATATTTTTCTTAATAAATCAAACCTTAAAATAGAGTAAATCTTTTCTTAACTAAGCCTTTTTCTCAACAATTCTCAAATCTCAACAATTCTCAAATCAGCGAAATTCTTAATAATCAGAAAATAGTCACATTCATAGCAATAATCCATACTCAATAACATTACTATTATTAATATATATATATATAGATATATTTGCAATTATTCAATTAATTTTGTAGGCATTCTAAATTAAAAACGTTTATCTTTAAAAATAAATCCCCTACCTTCATACGAAATCAAAATCAACGAAAACTTTAGAGAAACTTTTTGACCGAGCTGCTGAAAGGAAAAACGTCCGGAACCTCCATGCCTCGTAGAACTCCAGTTGGCCAAGCTCAAGGGGTAGGAAAGCTACGTCACTGTCGACTTCCACCGGACAAAAATAACGCCAACACATAAAGGAGGAAGATATGAACACTTTTACCGAATTAGATTTTTAATTAGAGTTACGAATCTCAAGAAATTAAAACCATGAATTTCACGGTGCCATAGTTTCTCTCATTCTCTCTCACGGTTTTCTTTCTCTCTCGGTGCTTTCTTTCTTTTTCTTTCCTGTAACAAGTATGAATGAATGAAAAAGATGAGTGTTATGATTAATGGGAGTTTGTGGTATAAATTTTATTAGGTGGCATACTCAATTAATGAAAGCAAGTATGTGTCATGTTTATACACATACATATATATGCACTAAGCCACGTTTCCTAATCTTCTTTTCCTTTTGTGTATGATTCGCTGGTGATGATAAATGATTTATAAATGGCCAATTATTACAATGAATGGTTATGTATATATATATAGCTAAGAAACTTTACTTAATGTAACTAAACAAATTTATATAATTGTAATAACAAGAAGAGTGATAATAATAATAATAATAATAATAATAATAATAATAATAATAATAATAATAATAATAATAATAATAATAATAATAATAATAATAATAATAATAATAATAATAATAATAATAATAATAATAATAATAATAATAATAATAATAATAATAATAATAATAATAAAATTTATTTTATTAAATTAATTTTCGAAAACTTGGGGTCTTACAATTTTCCCCTTCCAGATCGTGTTTCTCGAGCCTTTCTTGCATTATACCATCCTGTGCTTGAGACGCTCTCTCGCTCTCTCTTTTTCGGTGTATCTTTCGATCCGAAATCCTAGACATTCTTTCCCGCTGTCTTCCTTCTAATTCGGGTTTCTCTCTCTGGGTAAATTATTGATATCGATGGATCGGTTCTAAAGGTACAAAATCCGAACCAACCTGTGAACCCGATCATGTATTAATTAAATAAAAAAATTGGTGTTTAATTAAAAAATTTGTATTTCCATTAGAAAAAAAGTATTCACTATTAATTTGTTTAGGTTTTAATGAGTTTATTTTTTAATGTATTTAATACTTAACATGTTTGGATTATTTCTATTGATGTTATTGTTGAATTTTTAAGATAAAAATTTGATTTTTTTATGAATTTTAAAGTTATCGGATATCCAATTACTCGAACCGAACCGAACCAATCCGTTCTTAATCGGTTTGATTTGATTTGGGTACATATACAAAAAAATATAAATCCGAACCAAGCTAAATCAATTATATTTTAATCGGTTTGATTTTAATTTTATCTTGAATCCAAACCAAACTGACCCGTGTCCACCCCTATTAGACATGTTTATCTCTAGGTGCCTTTAATAATAAAATAGCATTAAATTAATATTTATTATAAGTTTATAACTATGTATAAATGTCACTGAACTCTAAATTAATCCTAGCGGTCAATTTCGGAACATATTTTTGCATCCCAAGTCCCAAGTGGACGTGGCGGCGTGACAGAAAAATCTAGCATAAACAAAGAAAGAATCTTCACCAAATTTACCATTAAATTTAAAGCGGAAAAAAAAAAGAAGAAAACGGGAAAGAAATTGAAGGAAAGAATTGAAAGGAAGATAGAAGGAAGAAGAGGTAGGTCAAAATGAACAGTTATTATTATCATTTTCTTATGGCAAAATTCGTAACATTTAATTTTTTCTTTTGACATGGAACATTTAAAATTAGAGTAAATGATAAATAGGTCTTGATTTTTATCTCGAAGATACATAAGTCTTTGACTAATTAAAAATACTAAAATATTTCTAACCTTCTAAAATACGAGACATTTAAATTTTTCTAAGAGATTAATTTATCTTTATATATTTTAGACAGAAAAACTTAAATATCTTGTATTTTAAAAAGTTAGAGACGTTTTTATATTTTTAATTAGTCAAGAACTCATGTATCTTAAATTAAAAAGTTAGGAATTTATTTTTTTTTAATTATTTCATTTCCAAATACTAGATTGTTTTATTTTTTTCAATGTAATTTTTTTTTATTTTTTGAAGGTACCAATAAGACCCACACATTAAAAACGTTTTTTTGGTTTTAAAGTTACACTCTTGCCATCACAATTAAATTCTCAAAGTTATCAACGTTAACATTTCAGGAATTTTTTCATTACAAAATAAAAAAAAATCTTTATTTTCAAATATAATTTTTTTACATTATACTCTTAACTATTTTTTATTCCTGTTTTTTTATTATATTNATTGATACACTAACATTAATTAAATTTTAAAAAATAATTATTATTGTTGAATTTGGAAAATTAATGCAAGTGAAGAACAAACATTATTATGTATTTATCAAATTATTTGTTATTGAGTTTGGTTTGGTGTGCAGAAAAATAATGGTTTAATTATTTCGCAAGTCCTTATAGTTTTACCGAATTTTTAATTAAGTTCCTGTACCTTTTTTCTTTTCAATTGGGTTCCTGTACGTTAAATTTTTTCAATTAAGTCTCTGCCATAAGAATAACATTTACGATAACAGAATATTCTGTTTAAAAAACAAATATTCTCATAATTGGATTAAAATAACTAGTTAAACATACATCTATTTTTTCAAAATACCAAAAACACCCTTAACATTTTGCCCCAAAAGAAAAAAAAACCCTAGCCAGTTGCTATCTGAAGATCGTGTGCTCTCGTTTCTCCTCCGTCGGTCCGTTGTCTTCATCCATATCCATCGTCGTCCGTGGCGGACGCTTGGTGGTCGTCCGTCTGTCGCCTCCTTCTCTCTGTGCTGCTCTGCGGAGCACTGTTTGCTCGTCGCAGCCCTTACCGCGCCTTGCCGCACTGTGCCTCTCCTCAATCCGCCTGTACTCGATCTGCCAAAACAAGTGACATTAAAATTGATTACTATTATTATTATGTTCTCAAATTGCGTGAATTTGTGCTTCAATTTCAGTTTTTTCTAGTTGTTTTCAAATCCTGTCTCTCAAGCTGTGAATTTTTAAGTTGTGTGAATTTGTAATTCAGTTTCAGTTTTACTTAATTGTTTGTAACTTTTGTTTGTTTCTCAAATTGTGAATTTGTTCTTCATTTCTACTTTACTTTCAGAGTTTTTCATTTTTATCACCAATTGTTCAAATTTGGTATATATATTTATATTCCAGTTTTCTGCTTGTGTTTAAATTTGGTGGTTGGAGAGACTGCAGTGATTGGCAACAATGTCTCCATTCTGCACCATGTGACCCTCGATGGTACTGGTAAGATTGGTGGGGACAGGAACCCCAAGATTGGTGATGGTGTGCTGATTGGTGCCGGTGTCACAATTCTCGGCAATGTAAGAATTGGTGAAGGTGATAAGATTGGTGTCGAGAGCGTTGTTTTAATTGACGTGCCACTACGGACTACCGCAGTTGGGAACTCAGGGAGTTTGGTGGGTGGGAAAGAGAAGCATTCTAAGCATGACGATGTCCTCGGGGAGTCAATGGACCATGCTTCCTTCATCTCTGAATGGTCAGATTTTATTATTTGAATATGAATATGAAAGATGAATGCTTCAGAGTTCAGATGGATTTAGGAGGAAAAGAAGGAGAATTTTATGTTCTTGTAGAGTTTGTAGTATAATCAGATTATAGATGTGAATTGAGAGCTTAGTTGGCTTTGAAAATCTAAGGTTACATACTAGTTTATTGTGTGTACAAGAAGATAGACACAGTAGTTGTTATGCTAGCATGTGAGACAATGACACTTTCTATTCCTAATCATCCTGCATTTTCAGTTGGAAGAAAGATCAAAGAAGAGCCAACATCAAATATTCTACCTAGATAATCAGTATAAGTGTTCTGTTTTGAAATTGTTCGAATTGTATAAGTAAATCATGTTTGGTTTTTTAAATCATTATTGTTTAAATTTGTTGTAGTGTAGTAGATTATACTTATTATTCAAATATATAGAGATAATTTCTTCTTTTTTAGTTGATTGAGTATGTTATATCTATTTGTTTAACAAAAATTTGAACTATTGTGGGTGAAAACCGATCCATTGATTAAATGTTGTAGTTATTGAACTGTGTTGAGATTTGAGAAGTGATCCTATAAATTCCTAATATGGCTAATAAAGTTATGCCGTTATGTTCAATACTGAGATTAAAATTTTGGCTGCTACTGTCGTATGATATAAAAAGAAGCTACAAACAGATAAAAGGGATTTTTTATACAATTTGTATATAAATAAGCAAAAAAAATAACAGTAACAAAATAAAAAAGATTATATGAATAGTTTTCATTGAATATTTATAGTTTCACCGAATTTTTAATTAGGTCTCTATAATTTTTTTTTCTTTTCAATTGGGTCCCTAAGGGTATACAAGTAATTTTACAATTTACTAATATTTTTTTTACGTTTAACGTAAATAGGGACTAAATTGAAAAAAAATGTAAAGGGACCCAATTGAAAAGAAAAAAAGTATAGGGACCTAATTGAAATTTTGGTGAAACTATAAGGACCTGCAGAGTAATTGAACCAAAAATAATTAATCATCTAGGACCCATGAAACAAATAAACAAGCCGACATGAATTAAGAAAATGAAACAAGAATGTGTTGGCCCAATACAAGTCCATTTGGTGATCACATTCAGAATTCATTACACTTTAATCAAGTCACCAACACCCACATTCTAAGAAACTTGAAATCCAAGTTCAATTCACTTTAATTCTACTTAGTTTCCACCGAAAACCAAATTCTCTCTTCTCTCTCCTCTCTCCTTCTCTTCGATCACGTCACTCACTCAACAAAGAAGAAAGAAGGAAATGGAAAGCATTGAAGCTAGGTAATGGTGAAAGACAAAAAGCTTGTTTCCTAATCCAAGCAAGAAGTTGGGCTACAACTAAGAAGCCAGTCTCATTTTGGTCAGAGCACATCAAAAGATATCTTCCCTCATTTGTGCTACACCAAAGAATCAAGAAGAAAATCACAAAGTCTCAAGCACAAATCAAGCAACCATGGAGAAATCAAAGTCAAATCCAGACAGTAGAAGATCCACGGTCTAAATATAAACTTGGGGCCAAACAAAGCTCTATGGTCAAGATTGAATAAATTTGAAGAAAAAGGATGAGAGAGAAGGGGTAAGTTGCATGCAACAAATTCGGATCTCTCTCTCATCATTGACAAAGTCGCTGCAAGCTCTGATGAAGGAGAAGAAGACAATATGGGTCTTGAAGCTTGCTTCAACCTTGGAAGCTTCACTCTTCTATAATAAGGGTGAACGGCCAAGGGTCGAAGGTAAGAGAGTAAGAACAAAGCACAGAATTCAGTTCTCATAGCTACCTAAACTGGTTGAGTTCTTCTCCTTCATGGTGTTCACGTTGTATTTCTTTTTCTCAATTTTGTCTGTCTGAGTCTCATTGAAAAAGATAAACATGGTGAGATTTGTAAGAAAAAGTCAATGAGAGGTAAAAGATAGTGAGTTAAACTTGGAGAAAAAGCTATAAGATGTTTCAGATTTGTACATCTTTATGTTTTGTTTCATGATCCTGTGGGAATTTCCTTGCAAGTTGGGTTAGCACTTGGCTGTTGAAAGCTAAGTTGAGTCCTAGTCAAATTCAGATTGAGTTAGAATCTGGATTTGTCCCAGATAGGATTGGGTAGATCCTAGGAAAAAATTGGTGTTTGTAATCTTGTGAAAAAGTTAGTGAAATTCCATCATAATTGTGATGGAGACTAGATGTAGGCTACATTGCACTAGGTAGCTGAACTAGGATACATCTGGGTATCACTCCTTCTTCTCTACTCTTTTTTTGTTTCTGTTATTTAGAAGACAAAAAGAAAGTGTTTCTCAACTCAATACGAGACAAAAACAAAAATATCTCCTAAGTTCCATTGAAAAGGCAAAAGTAATATTCTGAAGAAAAGGAGGCTAAGATTCAACCCCCCTCTCTTAATCACTGATAACCATCAATTGATATCTGAGCTTGGTCTCAAAGAGATCAAGCTTTGCAGCTTGGAGGAAAGATTATGATGGCAAACAACAATGATTCCAATGTGGTGGTCTATACTTTGACAGAAGGACAATCCAACAACAGACCTCCGTTCTTCAATGGAAAGAATTACAGCTATTAGAAGGAGAGAATGAAGATCTTTGTTCAATCAGTAGATTACAACATATGGAAGATCATATTGAACGGTCCCCAAGTTCCAACCAATACAGGAGCTGATAGTGTAGTTGTTCCCAAGGCTGAGGTCGAATGGAATGATGAGGAAGATAGAGCTCAAAGCCAAAACTATCAACATGCTCAACTGTGTAATCAGTTTCAAAGAATACTAAAAAGTATCAAGATGCAAAATGGCAAAGGAAATATGGGACAAACTCCAAGTCACACACAAAGGCACTGCTCAAGTAAAACAAACCAGAATAGACATACTGTGCAAAGAGTACGAAATGTTCTCTATGAAAGAAGGAGAATCTATTGACGAAATGTTCGAAAGATTCACTGTCATCATCAATGACTTAGATGCTATGGAGATTACCCAACCTGAACCTGTGCTAGTGAGGAAAATACTGAGAAGTCTCACGAAAGAGTAGAAAACAAAAGCCATAGTCATAGATAAAAGCAGTGGCACTGTCAAATGACTTATAATGAATTTAGAGGCAAATTACTTGCTTTTGAAATCACTTATTTAAAAAATAACACAAAAAAAATTACTCTCAAATCATTCAATAAGTCTCAGGATAATGAATTCAGCGATAATTTATCTTAAATCTTACATCTTAAATCTTAATCTTGAACCTTAAACACACCTAAATAATTTTTTGTTTATGGCAAAAGTAGTAATATATTCATTTATTGTGGAAATGAATACAAAAACTCCATTGTGGACAACCAATACAATAAATAATGGAAATACCCAATGATAAGAAAATAGTTATTCAATTAAAGATATTTAATTGATTATTTTCAAATACAGCTATTCCAATTGAGATACTAATATAAAGTTTGTGATACACACATACATACATATCTTATGTAATGATGATTCTTTTCTATATTGACAATGACTGCATATGTATTCATTTAAAGAATGAATTATCCATATACAAGATTATTTGAAAAAAGATAATAGAATTCATTAGAAGTTTATTTAATGAATTCTGTTAGGGAGACAATGAAAAATCTTGATAATGTGTATAATGGACTTTAAATTTGGTCCAATACAAGAAAAAAAAGAAATCTAAACATTTATTTCAAAAAACTAAGGGATATGTACGATTTTGGTCCCTAACGTAGAGGTCGAAAATTTGTTTCGTCCTCGGCCTTTTTTTCGCTACAAAATGGTCCCCAAGATTTCAGTTTGTTTTAAAATTGTCCTTTTTACTAATTTTATTTTTTTTATTACCAAATTACCCCCTCATTAAAAAAATTTTAAAATAAAATAAATATAAAATAAAAAAAGAAAGAAAGGGGGATACAGAG